>NW_027286763.1:111281368-111643868 GCF_022747635.1 Hetaerina americana
GAAGTAATTCCGGTAACGTGAGTTGTGAAAATGAGACGGAAGCAGGAAATTAATTAGTCGCTCGGAGGAAAGAAAATGGGATTTTGAACGATTCGCACACTCACGGACTTAACCTATGGAAAGCCCGCAAGCCGTCGTAAGGACTTGTGGCAGGGGGTGGCAGGTCACCAGCCATTCTAAATGGTTTCCCTCTTATTTTCTCATGCACATGGGACCCCGCGATTCACCCAAAAACCGCGTGGGAACGGGCGATCGAACTATATTTCAAAAGCCTCTAATCTAAGTCTATCCTCCTGCTTCAAAGACCACGTTTCCGCGCCGTACATAGCTACGCTCCATATCAAAGTTTTTACGAGTCTTTTCTTAACATCCTTACTCAACGTCTCCGTCATCAACTCCCTCCTTGTGAAAGCCTCTTTGCCTAGCGCAAATCTTCTCCTTACGTCCTTACTACTTTGATCGTGTTGGTCCAAAACACTTCCGAGATAAGTAAACTGCTCTACCTGCTTTATTTTTTGCCCTCCTATTTTAATGTTAAGCTTAGCCTTTTTCTTTCTAGAAAATCGCATAACCTTTGTTTTATTAATATTGATTCTCATCCCATACCTGTCGCACTGATTTCCCAATTCACCCAGCAATGCTTGCAACCCCTTGGCTGACGGACAAACTAAAGCTTGGTCATCAGCGAACGTAACTGATTTTACTAATTCCCCGCCCACTTTCATTCCTACCTCCAGTTCTCCCCATGCCTCTTTAATCATTTCCTCTGCATACAGGTTGAACAGCAACGGTGGTAATGGGCAACCCTGCCTTACACCTCTTCCTAACACTGCCCATTCGAACTCCCCGTTCCCCACTCGCACCTGAGCAGTGTGAGACATGTACAGGTTGCGGATTAGCATCCTGTCCCTCCAATCTATTCGTATTTTCTTCAATATAATCATTAATTTTCCCAATTTACCCTATCAAACGTTTTTCGAAATCTACGAAACAGGCAAATACCTCCTGGTTGTGTTGTATATTCCTCTCGATTAATAATCTCATTACTGCAATGGCATCACGCGTACCTCTCCCCTTCCTAATCCCAAACTGATCATCCCCTAAATAATCGTTTGCCTTGCTCTCCAACCTTTTTTTGATAATCCTGAGAACAAATTTAGCTGCGTGGGAAATCAAACTTTTTGTTCTGTATTCCTCACAGCCTTTATCTTTTTCGAAATTTGAGCTAACACTGATCTTAAAAAATCCTCCAGCCAACTCCTTCTTCATAGAAACTAGGTTTAAGTCCATATAGAGTCTTCCCTTTTAAATCTTTCACACTTTCTTAAACCTTTTCGTAGTTTATCAAGAATATTCTCTACCGCCACGGTCTTATTTGCTTTCATCTCCCTTAATACCCTTTCTATCTCATGGTCGAGTATTCCTGGACCTAAGCCATCTTCATTCTCTCTCTCTATCTAATCTCACTTGTCTAATATCTTTGCCATACAGCTTTTATTTATATTCCTTCCATCTATCTTGGATATTTTCTGCCAATTATTATCTCTCCAGGGCAAACTTAGGTGTCATATAATGGCAGTCACCGGCGTCGACCGAAACTCCTTTCTCGCACGGTGAACCACGTAATGGGAGGGGCAACACTCCTTTTTTTTCCCTTCCTCCACCCCCGGACCCCTCCCCCCTGCAGGGAGCACAGTCGGCCATCGACGAGGGGCGAAACAATACCGCTCACCGTTTAGAAGTCTTTGGCCCGTTTCGATACGCCATTCAAGCCTCCGCTCCACGAAAATAAAGAATACTGTATGCGTATCCAGAGAGAGAGAGGGACACGCCTTGGAGCAAGGCGCCGGCATGGAAGCAAAATGAAAAGATCTATTTAAAAAAAGCCTCTTTTGAGCTGCGCAGTTCTCAAAATGAAAAATTCTCTCCCGTATCAACGCAGCAAACTGTTTCCTTCCCCCTCTAAGAGCACATCAAAGGCTCGCCTCGTCCGCCGGAAGCCAGAGATCATAAGCGCCCATACATGTATATAATTGTGCGTACTTTTTTCCTCGAATTCTCATGCAATTCTCTAAAATTGTATCAATTTTTGAGAGTGGAATGAAGGCTAGTAGAACGTAGTTTAAGGCACGACAGAGGAACGCAACTATTTTGGATTTAGGACGGAGTAAGAATGGACCATGGATAGCAAGTGTAGAGGTCAGCAAGGGACAACTGGAAGTAATGGGAATCTGCGTGGTGATAAAATGTTAAGACTTGTAACAACGGACTTTCGAATTGTCAGTCAAGCTATCGAGGAAACGTCATCACCTTCGAAATACGTCAGGGGTTGACGCAACCAGGTTGCCGCACTGCTCGGCCAAATGATGGCGCTCGGATCCGAGTTTCTTTTTTGTGATTCTATGTAATTTTATTTACCTGTGCCATGTTAGTAATATCGTAGTCCAGATGTAGAACGTTGGGCTACCGACCCGTTGGAGGGTCCGGGTTTGATTTCCGAGGACGCTTCTCTTGGCATCTTCATTTTCACACGAGCGGTGTGGTTTTTCGGGTACCGGAACTTCCCGAGAATGCATAGGTGTCTCAGGGAAGGATCCGGTCCTGATGTGTGGATTTCACACTCGCTTCGGGTGAACTCTAACGACAGCTACCAAAACCGACCTCAGGGTTGATGGCTGAGTTAATGGTTTGATAGTATATACAAAAGAAATCGATCCAAAAATGTTCCCTTCCGTTATCCAGAGATCCTTGGGCCTGTGTCATTTTTCCAGGATATTTTCAATCAATCCTGGTGAGACAAAGAGCAAACGCGCGAAGTTCTAATTTCCACCCTCGATCCCCAGCGCCCCAAAAAAGATTAAAACAGTCGTAGGTGTAATATGCTACAATTGCAAAAGAATAAATCAATGAAAACACTAGTGACGCGCTCCACTTAATTATTTACTCCAAGCACGACCCGCTCTTCAACACCTAGACCTTGACAGCAAATGCGCAAGAGAAATGTTTGCATTCTGTCCATGGTTAGGTATTATTATCAGGCCCTGAAAGCCACCGCTACGGTGTGTGGCAGGGGGTGAACACACACCAGTCTAATTTTGACACGAATATTTGTATCCTTACCGCGGTCGGGCATAGTTATTCTGATCCCTTACCGTTCGTGGAAAAAATGGCGTCTCAAATCTCATTGTTCTTCACTTAATATCTCTCTAATTTTATTGGCCTGATCTCGTCTACCACAGTGCGAATGGGGTAATAATACATTTTCAAAATCGTTCCCAGTGAGAGCTGAGATATGGATCAATGCTTAAAAAACAAAGGTAGCGAGGTGGTAAAGAAAAGCTGGCAAAGGTAAACATAAAAGTTTGAGGGCATAAACTGGAGCAGGCAGGTTGACGTATTGAGGAAAAATTGATGACGAAGGTGAAGAATTTAGTGAGGCAAGGACGCTTTCAGAAAGGCGAAGGAGTCGATGACATGCACCTCAAGGAAATATGTGTAGAAAGATTAGTTGAAAATATGAAATGGAATGTGGTATTGGTTGGCTCATTAACTTGGTAATTGAGGTAAGAGGATAGCCGTAGATAATTTAAAGGCTTGGAGAAGGTTGGGAAAATAAAATGGGCGGAAAAAAACAGAGGAAGGAGGAATGTTCTTGGGAGAAATAAGACGAGGTTAGAAAAGGAGGATGCAATGAAGACTGAAATAATTAGGATACTTTGGACGAGCGATGAAGACGGAGGAGAGGTGGAATCCGCCTTGTCGACCGGTGGGAAGGTAGGCGGCTTTTGTATTTGGAAACGGTTTTTTTTTAGAAGTGTGGCGCAACTCTATATTTATTGTCGTGTTCGGCGGATCTTGAAGGGGCGGCAATGTTTACATGTATTTCCTGGTTCCATGGAACTCCTGCCTGCACCAGAAAACTGCTGCTATTTATAATTCGTGGGTAAATTGAAAGGTTCTCGAAACGGAATAGAAATAAACGACTTAAGTCCATGAAACCTTTTTATTTTCCAATGTAGTCTCCCGGTACACTAATTCAATTGGTCCAACGATGCTCCAATGTCTTGATCCCACCTCGAAAATAGGATTCCTTCAGGCCAGCTAAATACCCGTCTATTTCGGCTGTTACTTCTTTGTTTGAAGAGAATCTCCTTCCACCGAGGGAAACTTGGTGCTCGGGGAAGAGATGGAAATCTGATGGAGTCAAATCAGGCGAATAAGACGTGTGTTGCAACAATTCGTATCTCGGTTCACGTATATTTGTCATGGCAACGGCCCTTGCGTGTGGGCGTGCATTGTCTTCATGAAAGATGACTTTCTTCCCTGCTAAACGCATTACCTTTCCTTTCTTTGGTGGTAGTGAATAAACATGTTTCCACTGTCCATACTAAAAATAAAGACTCATACTTTTCCACAGATTTTATTATACGGTACAACGCGTTTCACCGACTTGCGGCATCATCAGGTACAAATTTGCAAAACAAAATTTGCAAAACAGACAGAGCAAGAATATATACCCTCAGGACAGAGTGGGGGCGGGGAGGGTTGGAAGGACCTGAGAGGGGTGGGGGCTCGCAGGTGCGTTGATGGGTTGTTCTCACCCACTCTGTCCTGAGGGTATATATGCTTGCTCTGTCTGTTTTGCAAATTTGTACCTGATGATGCCGCAAGTCGGTGAAACGCGTTGTACCGTATAATAAAATCTGTGGAAAAGTACGAGTCTTTCTTTCTATTTTAATAATGGATATCAATTACTTCCACGAAGTGAAGCCTGAAACAATAGAATGTGTTTCCACTGCTTTGACCGCTATTTGTCTCTGGGGTATAGTAGAGGACTCAAGTCTCAGCTGCGACCACAATCCAGCGCATAAAATCTTGTTTGTTGCTCTTGAAACGGGTCAAAAGTTATTCGGAAATATCCATTCATAATCGTTTTTGATACTGCGTCAAGAGTCGTGGCACCCATATCACAGAAACCTTTCCCTTATCCAACTCCACTGTTAAAATATGGTGCATGCCTTCAGATGACATCACTACAGCTTCAGGGATTTCTCGCACTTTCAGTCGGCCATGAGCATTCTATGAACTTCTGCAATAATTTCTGTGTCAGTCTGGCATTTTGGCCGACCACTACGCGGATCATCATCTTAGCTGCCCCGACCAAACTAATCCTCGTTTGTCCGCTTGGTAACAGTTGAATATAGAGGAGAAGAATGCCCCAGAGTGTTCTGAAAGTCTGCAAGAATTTTCTTTGCTTTCATACTTTTACGGAGTATTTATTCAATGCTCGAAACTCAAATTTTTCATCTTCACAAATCACTACACAGGGAACAACAACAGAGAGGCGTCCGCACCACAGATCTCCTCCCAAACCATTAACGCGTTACGTGTTTACTCATGAAGGATTACCTATTACTACGCGATCAAACTCGTTGCGCTAGCGCTGACGTCTGGTGGTGATGCCGAGAACCTTTCAAACTATATCCGTAATAACTTGAAGGTGAAAGAGCGCAGGGAATGAAAGTCTCCGGGGTCATGATAAGGACGCAATGCAAGTCCTGCCTGAGCACAGGGGTGTGTAAATTAATCGGATGTGCCGACGTAGTGTGCTAACCCACGGTAGGCATCATCCCCGACGGCAGAGCACGCCTTCGAGCCACCCTGAAGGGCGGTGGGTGCGGCGGTGCGCGCCTTCGTGTCCGTCACACGCCACGGCACCCCGCCCCCCCTCCCCCCGTTGGCTTTCGGAGCGGAGACGAGGGCCGACGGGTGAGGAGAACCGGGAACAAAAGAAGGCGCTCGATCCGCCCTCCGCGAAACCGGTATTGTTGCTGCGTCCAAGGGTGACATTGTTCCCTCACTTCCACCGCCGGGCGACGCTCGGGACTGTGTCGCTTCCCTAGATTCTTCTTAAACGTCACCTTTGTAGAGAAATAGTTGAGATGCGGCTTCAATAGGGTGTTCATACTTACCCTTTCATGCCTCTCCTTATTCAAATACACCGCAAAGCTGAGTACGCGCCACGAACCCGAGGTTCGGTTTGATGGGAGGCGCAAGAGGTCACCTCATGAGGAAGCCCTCTACCACGTGTCTAGTTCGCGACAGCGGGGAAAGGAGAGGGGCCGGCTCCTCATTTCCCTCTGCCGTCTGCGATTCCCATAGCACAAGGATATTTACAGACGACTTGGATGAAGTAGAGGGTGCCCCCCTGGAATCGACCCCAGGCCAACAGGTCAGTGGCACGACCCCTTCCCCACTAGACTACCCCGCCCATTCAATTGTGTGAATGGCTGATTATTCGCGCTCTCCGAGTGATTGGGGGTCCTTCATTGAGGGTAACTATTTCTTTTCAACGTTGCAATTTAATTGAATTGGTAGAGGTTCCGAAAGTTTTACTTTTGTCAAAAACGCAATTATGTTAGCAATATCAACTCTCTTGGTCAAATGTCTATGTGCTGTTAAAAGCTGTTAATTACTACTGAAGTAACTAGGGTCGTAAGGCGCCGTTCTGGTCCGCGGTGATCTTATGTTCTTCCACGCCAATAACCTTGGACGGTGATTAATTGTAATTATTTTTTAAGGACACATACTCGATTTTGAACTTAATCATAAATTAATTCATTCATTTAGTTTTGACTAAATCAGTAACCACTGGTAGAAAAGCCAAACCATATATATGGTATGTATATATATATATATATATATATATATATATATATATATATATATATATATATATATATATATATATATATATATATATACATATATACACACATAAATACACAAACTTTGATCAAACATATATAGCATGACAAAAACACAAAGGAAGGACAGTCACTTCAGAAACTTGGTATATGATGTTGTCGCTATGTATATATATATATATATATATATATATATATATATATATACATATATGCATGTATGTGTATATACACACACATGCATACACAGATACGGATACACACACAAAATATTTTGTTCTTACACATTGATGAGAAGAAAGAATAGATACACACACGCGTAATATATATGTGCATACGATACACAGATTGTTGCTAATTTTGGCCGCCCATCGTTTGAGTAAGGCTTGGGTGGACACAGGCTGATGACCGAGACGCTTCCTAGCTTTGTCCAAAACACCACCGGACGCATAATATGTTATACTGCACAGTTTCTGTATTTCCGCGTGCATCTTATCTCCCTTTCTATCCTATCTTTCTCTCTCCTGTATCCCTATTCCCTATTTCTGACCTTTCCTCGTTTGCACAACCTCCTTCCAGTCACCTTTTATCTCCCCTCTATCATAGTCTTCAACATCCCATCACCAATCAAAATGTTCTGCATTCCTCTCTCCTGCCTCATTTTCATTTTTCCCGACACTCCTCCACCTCCATGCTTTTCCTGTTTTGTGCTCCATTCTGTCCAATTTATCTTTTCCGTCCTTTTTTTACGCACATCCCAAAAGCCTACGTCTATACTCCTGCTTTAATGGCTATGTTTCAGCGCTGCACAAAACCACCCTCCATTTCAAAATTTTAATGATATTTCCTTAACATCCTTTTCTCAAAATCCCAGTATTGACAGCCAATTCTCTGAGAAAGGTTCTTTCCCTTAAGCAACTCCTCTTCTTATATCCAAACTACTTTGACCATATGGGTCCAAAACACTTTCGATATGGGTTGAATTACTCTAGCTTTTTGCCCTTCTATTTTAACGTTTAACTTATCTGTTTCTCCGAAGCCGTGTAACCTTAGTTTTATTTATGGACATTTACTCTCATCCCATACTTATTTTACTCATCTTTCAAAGAACTCACTAGAGTTCGCAACCCCTTGCTTGACTGGAAAACTAGAACTTGGTCATCAGCAAACCTCATTGATTTTACGAATTCCCCTCCGACTTTCACTCCTACCTCCAGTTCTTTTTATGCTACTTTGACCATTTCCTCTACACACACGTTGAACAGCACAGGTGACAATGGGCAACCCTACCTTACACCTCGTACTAACACTGCCCAACCGGAATCTCCGTTCCCCTCTCACACCTGAGCAGTCTGAGACATGTACAGGTTGCGGATTAGCATCCTATCCCTCCAATCTATTCCTTTTTTCTTAAGTATATTCATTTATTTTACCCGAATCAATCTATCAAGCGCCTTTTCGAAATCTGCAAAACAGGCAATACGTCCTTATTTTATTCCATATTCCTCTCGATTAATAATCTCATTACTGCAATAGCATCATGCGTACCTATACGTATACCTATACATATACCTATACGTATACGTACCTATACGTATACGTGGCGTACTCTCCCCTTCCTAAACCCAAACCGATCATCCCCTATGCAATCATTTGCCCTACTTTCTATCCTTTTGTTTATGATCCTGAGAACAACTTTAGCTGCGTGGGATATCAAACTTATTGTCCTGCAGTCCTCACATGATGTAGCCTTTACCTTTTTCGGAACAGGAACTAAAATTGATCTCACAAAGTCTTCCGGCCAGATTCCTAACTCTTAGATTCTACGAATCAGTCATAAATTCTTCCTTCCACATATTCTTAAACCTTTTAGTGGTTTGTCAGGAATATTGTCAACCCGCACGGCTTTAAAATTTGTTGTCTCAGGCGTAACTTTGTGGAATTTGCATAACATATTGAAATGTAATGAAATAATTGACTTTGTAATTCCACACACTTTATTTAAAAACACACGACCCAGGTTTCGACGTTGAACGTCATCATCAGGTGATGACGTTCAACGTTCAACGTGACCTGATGATGACGTTCAACGTCGAAACCTGGGTCGTGTGTTTTTAAATAAAGTGTGTGGAATTACAAAGTCCGCACGGCTTTATTTGCTTGCATCTCCCTTAATGCCCTTTCTATCTCATCATCACGTATTCCTGGACCTAAGTTATCTTCATTCTCTCTCTCTATCTAGTCTCATTTGTCTAATTTCTTTACCATACAGTTCGTCTATATATATTCCTTCTATATCTCTTGGGTCTTTTCTATTTAAACTATTATCTTACCCGACTTATTCTTAATTTTTAACGCCAATCTTCCCATCTTACTTCATGGCAATTCTTTCGCTCTCCTGTGCAGCTCACCTATTTCATCCTTTCTCTTTGCACTGTCCACACCCACCCTCACACTGCGTCTTCAAACACGTTTATTTCGCCTTACTTTTGCTTGCTATTTCACAGTTCCTCATCCTATTCGCTTCCCGCCTCAGTTCGGAAGTCATTACCTTTACACGAAAGACGGTCGCCTGCTTTCAGTCGGAGGCGTTATTCTGGAGCATATGGATCTCTTGACTTATTTAAGCGGCCTTAGGAAGAGAATAGTAATGTTAGAAAGGCAATGAGGAGACGTAATGCGAATAATTTATGTAGACATATTTTCACCAGTCACTGTTCCTGCGTAATTATTTACCGTTACCGTACAGGGTCTTAATTAAAATAAATATATTGCACTTGAAATTACTATTGAATGCTTTAATTGTGTGGATACATTCATGGCACTTTTTTATGCGAAAATAGAGCTCTATATTTTCACTTTAATCCAAAATGAACGGACAAGATTCAGCCGTCGATGTTCAATATCGTTTTCTATGGAACTGATATTTGCTTCAATTATTTTATAGCGCTGTAAACACTATTATGGGTGGCTCTATGGCGAGGGAATGATAAGTATCACATTATGGCGCATATGGCGGAGAGAGTCGCTTCCTTTTGCGTGCTGCCCTCTTCTCCGTAAAGATGCAAGTTGCTCCCTTGAAGGGGAAGCCGGAGTGGAAACAAATGAGATGCGAATCGCGCATGGAGTAGTTTCGAAGCTGGCGCGTTTGTTTTGGCGGCTCGCGCCACTGAGTGCATTGACGCGCGTTTTTCGAACCTCGGGAGGCTCCGGGTGCACCATCGATTTGAGGGTCGTTTTGTGCTCCGGGTCCGGAATTAAAAAAAAATATCCTCCCAGTGGCGATTCTTTTTTGTTAATCCGTCCTTCTCCGTCATCAACCCCTTCCGGCGACTCCGGCTGGCGCGTATTGTGTGGGTCTGGGGGTGGCAGCCCTCCCCCCCTACGCCTCCTCACCCCGCCCCACGAGCCCCCCAGGGCCCTGGTGGTCCGGGCGGCCAACAACATTGCAGCAGTTGCGCCTATGAGCGGAATTAGTCAATTCACATGGGAATTCTAAGTTCATCACTTACTGATGATAATGGTTAAATGGAAATTAGTTTACCCGCTACTGCTTATAAGGAAAGAACCCCGATTCGTAAGCTGAAGTGTTACATGTACCCCCGCGGGCGTGAGTGCAGGGGTCGTTCGTCGCGGGGGCGGCCGTCCCTCGAGCGCGCCCCAGTCCGAGCAGTCGTCCGCGGTCGGGGCAGTGGACACCCCCTCTGCCGTTATACGTACGCTGCCCCACCCCATCATCCCCGTCCCCCACCCCACCCCTGCGTGGCCGTTGATGCGAAGGATTTATTTCGCCGCAATGTTTTCTTCCCGCCTCTCTCTCTCCCTTGGCACTCACTGGATGGGAAGTGTTAAAAAAGTGAAAACCGATGCAGCGGTGGCGCCACTCCCGCTGTCGTTCCGCTTTCTGAGATTCACCCCTCGCATAATTAAATCCTGACTGGGACTCGAACCCAGATCCCTCAATATCCGGTCGAGTGCTTTAGCCACAAGTTGAATGATTTTTACACTGAAATTGTTGCATTGAAATGCACATTAGCGGATGACTCCGTTAAAAGTTACTGTTGCGGCATCTCCCGCAGTTTCTTTGGAATTTGTCAAAGTATTAACACCGTAAGTGTTTAAAGTTGGCTTTAACCTCGTGGACAGTGGCGCCTCGCGCACGACTACGAATGCATGTGACATTGTATGTACGGTATTTCGTCACAACATCTTGTTCCTTTAAAAGCCCCAAAATTTCAGAGTTTAAGAGGACGCCTCGGTAGCTTAAGTGGCTAAAGCACTCGACCGGATATTGAGGGATCTGGGTTCGAGTCCCAGTCAAGGCGAATGATTTTTACACTCTGAAATTGTTGCATCTCCTTAGGTGTTTATGCTGAGAAGAGTTTAAACATTCTCAAGGCCCTCCTCCGAGGGTAGCAGGAAAGGCTGTAAGTTCTCAGTCGTGATGCGGGAACCTGGCTCTCGCGACGAAAATGACTTGGACTAATTGTGACACACGTCTTGTTTATAGAGCGAGGATGGGTGTGGACATGGGCGGAGGAGTTTAGTGTCCCTCCTCTTCAAAACGCCAGCCAATTGACGCGTCCTTATAATTTGCATGTGGGGAGTCTTCAGAAGGTAGTCAACGTTGCAGATTTTGTTACTTGTTTACATTATATTTATGCAAATGTGATAGTTTTGTGTTACATTTTAAGTATTTTTTAAGGATTACTACATGTGTAGCTCTAAGAAACGAAACTCGGTTCGTTGGACGAATATCTTAGATAGATAATTTAATACCTTGCATGCGGCCGATAGAGTGTTCGGCAGGGGTGAATTAATTCCGGAATAATTTTGAACGTAATATTTTTACCCCTACCGCGCTCGGGCAATGTCAATCTAATCCATTATCTTTCGCGGAAAAAGTGACATCTTAAATGTATCTGTTCTGCCCTTAACAAATGGGCGTCGGGGACGCATCATAGGCTGTGCTCTATCATTATTCAGTTTAGCCTAGAATTAAATGGTAGGAGAAATTTAGAGACAAATAGATGAATGCATATTTATTTTTAGAGACTTATGTTATCCTTTTATGCGAAATGTTTGTAAAAAAAAGTATCGCTGACAAATTTTTTCCTGACGTGTGCGTGAAGTGCTGAATTCAGACCGTTGGTTAAGTGTGTATGTGGCGCAGATCGTATTGGCATTGATCAGACAGTGAGAGTACAATCACCATTATCACTGAAAATTTGGCGATGCGTAACGTCTGCGCTAAACTCATCCCAGAGGTCTTGTGGAACGACGAAATGCAGAGTCGATTGTCTGCTTGCAAAGACCTTTTACAATTGTATCGCGACAATTCCCCAACCCCCTTGCAGTCCCGACTTGGCACCAGCAGACTGTTTCCTGTTCCCTAATGTGTGATCCACCATTCATCAAAGGACATCACCAAGGGACCCTAAGTGCCGTAAAGGAGCTTGCACGCGTACCCCTAAGGACCTTCCACCTACCAGGGAGCCTTCGAGTCGTGGAAAAGCCGCAAATAAGTACTTTGCAGAATTTTGAGGCATTGTGGCAAAATGTGAAAGAAATCTTTTTCTTTCGAAACTTTTGCCGATACTCGTTATACAAACCATGAATATCATACCCAAATCTGTGAGACTGTGTTGTCGACTATCCTCGAATGAATGGTCGCGTATACACGCATGCAGATGACAATTATATTAGGGACTCGGAACAGTTCTCAAGGACATTTTACTTTTTATATTTCAACAAGGGGTGGCAGCAGATGAGAATAGTTCGGAGTGAAGGGAGGTGGGGACATATTGAGCTGAACGGAATCATTCGAGAATTGTTTTTTGATCTGAAATTCATTTAAAGGATTAGAGTGTTTCCTTTGCCTCTCACAGTGGTGTACGAGGTATGTCCGAAAAGTATCTGACTTGTGTTTTTTTTATTATTTTTTTACTATTAGTGTGTTGTGCACTACGAATATGCTCCAAGAGGTCAGGCGATCATCTAATAATATAACGTTGAAGTTCGGAAAAGATTGCGTGATGCCGTGAGAAGAAAACGACCGCGTCCCTGGTCAAGCGGTGACTGGCTTCTTCATCACGATAACGTGCCAGCGCATTCATCGGACCTTGTACAGCAATTTTTGGCGAACCACGATATTTTACTGCTTTGCCAATATCCGCACAGTCCCGACATAGCTCCCTGCGACTTTTGGACGTTCCTAAAATTAAATATGGCGCTCAAAGGAAAGCGGTTCAACGACATAGAGACGATTCCGAGGAATGCGACGCGCGAGCTGAAGGCCATTCCAAAATCTGCGTTGGATGGCTGCTTTAAGATGTGGAAGCACCGCTGGGAGCGTGTGGTTCAATCAAATGGGGACCAATTCGAAGGATACCACGGCCCGGATGACGAAGAGTAGCACCAATGCGGAGATATATGAACGCAGGTCGGATAGTTTTCGGACACACTTATAGAGGCCACGTTAAATAATTATGTGGTTGGCAAAGGGAAAGAAAGGTTATATCGCGAATATAAAACAAACCCAGGCTGCTCTCTGCCTTCGCAATGTCGTTATATAAGGTTTCAATTAGATCTTGCAAGGGTGAATAGTGCATCCGCTTTAACTTCATCTCCATTCGGGCTGGCCAGCGAAGGCGGCTGAGAGTGAATGACTGAATTTCCTCGGGGGAGAGAGGGGCGTGATGCAGTTTATTGTTATTTTTCCACCCTGTAGAGGAGTCATTCCTAAAACGGGGTTTCCTTATTGTTATTTTTTTAAGTTTTCTATTAGATTTTATACATTTCTTTTATGCTATGTATTTACGGAAATAAAAACCTATAAAACTGAAACAGAGTTGGCACTCATCTGCCCCGAGGAAGATGCTCGAGTCGAGCTTCGAAAAGTCGGGCAGCGTTGAACCCCTGACCCGGTGGAAGACACGAGAAAACATCGTTAAGCTGATACGCCTGGAGAAGTACCGGATCATACGAAATCAATTGGTCTACCGTAGTATCGCATTGCCCAAGGTAATCCATCCACCTCGTGTTAATCGGGCGCTCCTGAACTAGCGTCATCTTCTACGTTTGACGAGTTGACTTCCTTTCGTCCCACCCATGCAAGGGGCTCTCCTGAACCCTCCGTCGCGCCCCCCCCCCCCGCATTCCGCCGCTTCGCAGTTCCAATTCTCCCACTCTCTCCGCCCTGCCCCCCCCCCACATTGAGAGGTTCGTCTCTTGCCCCAAATACCAGATTCCGAACTAAATTCATTATCTCTCTTTGATAGATTTTACACATATATACCCGTATTTGCCGGCCCCGGTGGCGGCGGGGTAATGTCCTCGCCTACCAACCCTGAGGTCGCGGGTTCGATTCCCGCCTTGGTGGATTTTCCTCCACCTAGGGCTTGGTTGTATGTGATTGTCTTAAATGTAATGTCTGTAATGTAAGGGTTAGATGGAAGAAGGGACTATTAGTCTCAACCTCGCCCAATTAAGTCGATAAATAAATAAATAATTATTTGGACTTCCATCAGCCTATAATGCAATGCTTCCCTGACCCATTCGTTCCCTTCCGAACACCCGATTCCTTCAACCTTTTTCCGTGCTCTTACTCCATCCTAACTCTCTTCTTCGGGCCTCCTCCTTCACTAATCATTACATCTCCCTCATGTCGGTTAACTGAACACCTTTTATGTGCTGTTTTTATTTTGTTAATTTGTGTTGTTAACTTTTGTTTCTATGCGTTAAATTTTAAGTTGTGTCATTCCTTTTTTTTTCTTGTGTTATTTGTCCAGTGAAATGGCCTGATGGCGTTTTTGGAATATTTAAATAAGATCATTATTACAGAGTGCGTTCCAAAAGTTATGCAATTATTTTTTTCTTTTTTTTTGTCATTTATTGAACAGATTTGCGCAAACACTTAAAATTCTTCAAAGTACTGTTCTTGGACCTATACAAATTTTTTCCAGCGAATCTGACATGACCATTACGCGCCCTGAAAGGCGTCTTCGGGGACCTCTCGCAAGGTCTTCGTCACGGCTGATTGAATCTCTTCTATAGATGAAAAACGGGCTCCTTTCAGGGTTGTCTTAATCCGAGGGAACAAAAAGAAGTCTGCTGGGGCGACATCAGGACTATAGGTGGGGTGGGGCAGCGTTGGCACCTGCTGTTTCGCCAGGAACTCGACGACTCGCAGCGCATTGTGGCAAACACCTTTGGCACGAGCTTGGAACATAAATTCCTCATCGCTAAATCTACAGTAACAATGCGAAATACAACAGTAGACGACAAGCTTAGTTCATTGGCAACCATATTGATACTCATTCGACGGTCCGAGTCCAACAATTGTCGAATACGAGCCTCATTGTTGTCGATATTGCTGGTTGACGGCTGCCCAGAGAGCGTTGTTCGTCGTGAACCTCTTCCCGGCCCTCCTTAAAGGCATTTAACCACCTCGAAACTTATGAGCAGGATAGACCAGAGTCCACGTAAGCCTCATGAATAATTTTGTTAGTCTACTCAGGAGATTTTTTCAGTTTTGCACAAAAGCTATTAATCGCGTAACGTTACTCGATCGTCCTGTATATGTTCCTTAGCCAATAGGATAATAGGTACGTTCCCACACAGCCAATAGGAGCGGTGTAGGAAATTCAATAGCATGGCGTTTGGAACGCTCTCTGAATAGAGCGTAGGGTCGATAGCGTCCTTTACCCCTCCCACTTAATGCTTGCACCCCCTGCCACACACCTTTTCGGTTGATTTAGTGGTATTCGTGTAGGTGTAGCGTGTGGTATTTCGAACATGACCGCTTTGAGCTCAAGTGCTGTTTCATTTCCGATCGATTACCAGCTTGTGTCTGCCTGGCTCTTAAGACTGCACTGCTCAGTATTGACCATTGAGGAAAATCAGGAGTAAAATATGCACCATTTAAACTAAGCATCAACCGAGGTAATCGGTGGGTTTTAGCGCATGCTTTTATTATTTTAATTTCCGCCTTGCCTTAGTCGAGTGCCGTTTCTTTTTCGATCGATTGCCGTTCTAAACCCGCGTGGCCACAACACCTGACCCAACGGATTAGTTCGAAACGAGGGCGGCTGGACGCGTGTCGTCGGCTGGGCGTGTTGAAAAATACACCAAACGAGAGTTTTGAATCCCTCCTCGAAAAATCAATGACGCAGAGGTTAGAAAAGGACACAGAAAATTGAATTCAGAAATATGAACTCCGTTAACACGGCCTTTCTTTCAGGAGCTATTTTTCCCCAAGATTACCCGCTTGTAGCCAGCATTTCATACCCTACTAATTATGTATTTTCGTGCTAAATATAAATCTTTTTTGCAGTTTACCGGTTATTAGTTGGATATCTTATATCAAAGATCGAGAAATAAAAGAATCGATTCTTTCATAGAAAAATACCGACCATACATGATTTGTATAAAAAGTATCGGGAAAATAGATTTCCTAATCAGTTATTGCTACGTTGCCTCTCAAAATTCTTCTAAGGACATCCCTTGAGCGTCGACAGACACTTTTGCCCTTATGACTTTTCCACGACTCGAAGCCTTCCTGGTGGGCTTATTCCGGAAGGTCCTTAAGGATACGCGCGCAAGCTTCTTTGACGGCACTTAGAGCCATACTATGTTGGTATCCTTTGATGGATGGGGGACTTCACTTTTGGGAAGAGCAAATAGTCTGCTGGTGCACAATCGGGATTGTAAGGGGGTTGGGGAATCGTCGCGATGTCGTTTTTCGTCAGGCAGTCCTTGGAGCCTCAAGCGCTCAAGACCTTCGGGACGAATTTAGCCCAGATCTTTCGCATCACCAAATTTTCAGAGACGACGGCGTGCGCACTGTCACTTTCTTATCAATACCAATTCGATTTGCGATCATACGCAGAATTAACCGACGGTCTGAATTCAGCACTTCACGCACATATCAGGAAAAAATACTGTTACCGATACTTTCTCTACAAACCTTGTGTAGTGAATCTTTTTGAAAGCAGTAAAGAGTTGAAAATATCTACATCCACTTAAAAAATCTGTCAGTTTCCACGTTTAATTGATAATTATCTTGTTTCCACTGACGCTTGATACCGATAAACTACCCTCGATATCGAAACGATCTCCACGAAGCTCCCTTAAGTGAAAAATCCTCAAGTCCACCTTTTTTGACGACTGTGAAACTAGAAGAGTGCTCCCAGATCGCATACATCAGATGCTCTACTCCGAAGAGTACCCGGCGGTGAGGCTGACTGCGCGAGGTCCATCCGCCGGTCAGCGCGCCATGTCGCGACTCGGGCTCCGACGGGGAAACTCTAGTGGATCGCCTGCGGCCACTACTTTGCATCGCCAAAGCACCAAAACCTCGCATTGTGGCACCAACTTACATTCGTAGATTCGAACATCGGGATTGTAAAACGAGAGAATTAGACACCGCCACAGAGACGGAATCGAGTACTCGTCCTTCCCTCGCACGATACATGACATCATAACAATATTGAACTCCGAAGACAGAAGGAATTATATCAACTCAAGTATTAATACTTGATGAAAAGGTCAAACATCGATAAAGTAATGTTCCTGCACTTATGGCTGATGCCCTAACACCCCCCGCCACACTTCCCCGAGGCGTCTTACGGAGCATTGTGTGGATGTGTGTGGCGTTTAGTTCCATGCCACCCTCTCCCTCCGGAAGACGTTGCGAGTGCGTGTGATGAAGCCATTCGAAACACAACACAGCTCAGATATGTGTTTCATACCTCATATCTGCGCATCTGTTGGCTTCCGACGCCCCGACGCTTCCTGAGGATCCTCCACTCGAGGGATAATAATATTAATTATAATTCCCAATGTTTCTTTTCCGTGCATCAATGTGGAGAGGAGTGAGATGTCGCGAACTGCCATGTATTTTATGCACATACTTGCTGCCTCAGGAAATTTGAGAAACTCCCACGTTCTGGCGTGTTCGGCAAACGGCCTAAACAAATAAATTTTTTTTAACTTTAATACGCAGCGTAGAATTCTAAGCTCGGAAACCTGGTCTTAGAGGCTAGAGGAGGCGAAAGGTAAAGGTGAGTGTGCGTTTAGGGGATGAGGAGTAAATGGATGGAATGGAGAAGGGATTCGAAGCATGACGGGAGAGTTTCGGGGTGAGCCTCCATGGGAGGCGGGGAAAACGGGTGCTTTTTCCTCGAGCAGAACGTCATCAGGTCCGAAATTTGACAAACAACGTACTCGTGTCGATCGCAACGCGTCGATCGACAAGTTTTGTTGCCTACTTTGCGGAATTCGACGCAGTTGCCGCCCTCTTATATTGGACGTAGGAGTAAGGTTTTTTAGTGAACGATGAAGTAATTCACTGCCAAAAGAATGTGAAAATCTGGAAAAGTTCAACACTTAGTGTGGTGATATTCAGCATAATTGCCCAATGGGTCACTTATCCCCATGGAACATGATTGAAGAGCGTTCAGGAGTGGAAATTTTGTGACCTCAATGGCATGTATTTTGAAAAGATCCCGGGCTGTGTTCGAAACAGTTTGAAATAATTCCCATCAGGTAAATAAGGAGAAATGTGTTTGACTCGATGAGGGAAGAGATTTGCTGAGAGCTAGAGAAACAAGAGAAATGCCCCGAATCGCACGGATTGCACCCCAGCGATCAGAGCCTGGAGTCTACGCCGTGACGGCCGACGCAAGAGGGCGGAATCCGGGCGATGGCGGCGGGAGAGAAGGGTGCGGGAAATGCGGCACTCGGAGAGATTGATGGGAGTCCAGCGGGGTGACTGATGGGAGTCCAGCGGGGTGACTGATGGGGTCGAGCCCCGCCCGTTCGGGGAGAGGAGAGGGGAGAAGAGGACAGGGAGGGAAAACGAACCGCGGCCGAGATGGTAAAGCGAGCCTGCTGCAGCAGCAGAAAGGTCAACGACAGAGGATTTCACCGAGAGGTAGAGATTTCTTAAAGGAAGTTATTTGAGACACGCATGTCTCACTTTCAGCAAAGAAAAATCTTCTTAAATTAATACTTTTTTTTTGAGAGAATGCCGATGGGTGACCTGTATGGCGGTGAATAATAGTGGCAACATGCTCAGTTTGAAGGTCTGTGTGTCAATTCATGAAATGTGTTGTCTCGGGCGTAAACTTATGGAATTCAAGCAAAATATTTGAATGGAAGAAGTAACCTTGTGTATGTGTGGTATTACGTAGTTACTTATTTCATTTCAATATCTATGTATCAATTATCTTCAGCAAAAATATTTTTTCGCATACCTTAATTTAATTTTTTTACACTTTTTGGACGGGGTAAACATTTTCTGAGGGATTCTTAATCAAAGTTATGTGTTATTTCTGCCCAAAAATCTGCTGTTTAGGCACGTAATTGTCGCACTGCAAAAGGTACTGGATATAAAAAAACCTTACAATGCTACTCTGTCCAATAGATACGCGAACTGAGGCTATAAACATTTTATTTCCCAACATTTAGTCTACATCGATTTTGTCCCCTTCAAAGTACTCTCCATTCGTTGCTATGCACTTCTTATTCCATCTTCTTCTTTTCCACTGATTAAAGCACCCTTGCGAGTCCTTTAGGCAGTTAGTCTTTTTCGTATTCTCGTCGTTTCCTGCTTTATTGCGTCCACATCTTCTCAACGATGTCTTCTCATCACATTTTTGCATTTTGAGAATAGAAGAAAGTCGCAGGGGGCGAGATCTGGCGAATAAGGAGGATGGTGATTGAATTTTTTGCCAGAAACTGGCGAACAAGAAATGCTGAATGTACAGATGCATTGTCATGGTGAAGAATTAATCCATCATGTTCGGTTAAAATAGTGTGAACTGTTGATTTTCCTAAATTCAGTTCATCAACATCATTCATTCGGACAGTTTTTCGTCGATCGGTAAGGACTAGGGACCGCACACGATCAATGTGGTCGTCAATATAGGTTGGTTGAAGTTCATCACGGCCTTGCATCATCCGTGGGGTCTTGTTGGCCATCTTTAAAACGCTTAATCTGCTTGAAAACGGACGTTTTCTTTAGAGCATTATCCCCACAATCAGCTGTCAGCATTTCAGTAATATATTGATAACTTTTACCGCACTTCACCATAAAATTTGATGTCGATTCATTGCTCCGTGATTTATTCAATTTCCATTTTCGACAAACAGTAAAAACAAGCACAGCAGACAATAACATAACTGGCACCATGCGCACAGCTCGACGATCCGCCAAGCACAGACGGCTCATTGGGTCTCGGGCAACTAGCGCCGCTAGTGGGCGGGGCTATAGTCCGCGTTATGGTCGCCATATTGCACCCGTTTGCGTATTTGTTGCACAGACCGCGTGCATCACCATGTAAAACCCAGTTCTTTTTAAGTTTTAATGGCGCATAGTGCAAAGGAAGCTGTTATAAGCACTCGTAGTACATGCAGTTAGCGAGTGTTTGCCATTCACTTTGAAAGTATCTGGTGTTCGATTTTCATAAAAATTTGATCACTTACCCGTCAAATTCACTGCGTCTTTTGGGCATGAATTCCACATTGTATTGGTCTCCCAACGGGCCCTTTAAGCCTTCAATTTGGACTTGATGTGGCAAGCCATTTCGCTTGAAATTCGATTGGATCATTTATCAGTCTAATCCTGTGCAATATCTAGGAAGTGACGTCCATAGTAATACACATCGATTTTAGAGTTTACCTAATCCACAATTTAAGTCGTGTTCGAATTCGTTCCAGTATCCGAATACGATCGGTTACGAGTCGAATGCCATGCGTTAACTCCGTGCATTCCGCGTTATAAATAAAGATAAGCCATTGAGGGTTCCAGGCACGGGTTGTCAACCCTCGTTGGGAGACTTCGAACGTTCCCAATCGCCGGGCGTGAAACCTCAACTCGACATCGACCGATTCCCGAGTCCCTCGAGGGCCGTACACGCCGTGGAACTTTACCGCAGCCTCGAAGGAAAAACTGTTGCAAACCGCGTCGTCATTTGCATCTGGTGCTCGCCTGGCTCCACTCTCATAGACTGACCAAAATAGATAATATGTCCTTAAGCCGTAAAAGGGTTTTTTACTCTAAAGGGAATAAAATAGGAGGTGAATATTGAGATTGGTGTCGTACGAGGAGAGTTTATATATATTCCATTTTTTCAGGCTTAGCCACGGGAAATCAATTATTACTGAAGTAAAAATGACAAAGTATCTTGCCACTCAATTTTCAGTACCACGAGTTTTGACGCATTGGCGTCATCCTCAGATACTGAGTTACACACACAGCTCGATCATATAAACGAGTGTATGTTTGCGTTTAAGAGGGGAACGGGGTAAGGGGGTACAGTAGTGGCTGGAATTGGTTGAAGCTGCTGAGGGTGGTTTTTTCATTTATTTACATGTACCCTGCAAGCCACCGCCAGGGTGTGGGGCGGGGGGTGAATACACACCATATTAATTTTAACCGAACATGACCCTAACGCGATCGGATAATGCGATTAGGATCCCTTATCGTTCGCGGAAAAAATGATATCTTAAATCTATCTTTTCTACACTTAACCTCTCAAATTTTCTCCTATTGTGGTACGATGGGGGTAATAATATATTTTCGACTTCACTGCTAAAGAGACGTCCTTCCAATTTATGCAAGAGCTTCAATGTGTAATTTAACCTTCGCTCCGTGAGTGAGCCCCAGCCTAGTTCCTCTAATATTTTGGATAAGCTACTAAGTTTATCAGAACAACGTTTCACGAATCTAGCTCCTCTACGCTTCATGCGATCCAATTCGGCGATCAATCCGACTTCGTGGGGATCCCATATATCTGCAGCATATTCTTAATGAGGCCTAACCAGCAAAACATAACATTTCTCTCTTTGACTTTTTCATCACACTTACCAATTAGTCTTCTAATAAATCCTAATTGTTAGATAGTTTGTCCACATATTCCCCGTATGTGTTTCACCCAGGAGAGATCGTGAGTGAGGGTATCGCCTAGGTATTTAATTGAGTCTACACACTCCATTTCAGTGTGCCGAGTGCAGTAGGTATTCGGGAGGGAATTGCTCTTTTTCCAAAAATGTACGACTACGCACTTTTTACAATTTATTTCTAATGGCCAAGTGTCCTACCAGGGTTGTGGGTTGGCTGAGTGAGGCAGGGGCGGTGAGCGGCGGAGAGTGGGGAGGGTAAGTTCCGAGAAAAATGGAGATAGTTGGGAAGCTTCACGGTTGGGGGCCACGGAGCATTTTCTTAAATGAGAGAGAGGTTGTCATCAGTGGGGAATACCTTTGAAAGAAAAGCTCCACCTATTATATATTTATATAACCGACCTGTATGTGTATCTTTAGAAGGGAGGTGAATGTTTACCGATTTCAAGAGTAACATTACGTGCTGTGCCTGAGAGTGGCTGGTTATTTTGTGTATTACTGCAGAAATAACCCCAGATTCACAATCTTTAGATTGATTTTTAAGATTTTATGTCTAGATAAAGTATTCTTAAATCAATACAATAATTTCAGAGCATAAAAATCTTTCGACTGACTAGGGATTCGAACCCGACTATCTCTATGTCCGGCCGAGTGCTTTAGTCAGTTAAGCTACCAAGGCGGCCTCTAACAATCCGAGATTTTGGTAGCTTTTGAGGAACAAGATCCTGTAATGAAATACCGTACATGCGACATGTCACAGGCATTCGTAATCGTGCGTGTTGCGCCACAGACCAGGAGGTTTAAGTAAGAAGAGTAAGAGGACGACTCAATACCTAAACTGGCTAAAGCGTTCGGTCGCATATCGTAGGATCCGGGTTCGAATCCTAGTCAAGGCATATTTTTTACGCTTTGAAATTGTGACATTGTAATGCACATTTAGCGGATCACTCCGTTAAAAGTTACTGTCGCAGTATCTCCCGTAGTTTCCTGAAATTTACTCTTAATTTCATTTTTGTCTCGATTAAGATTTTTTCCCAATACTACATATAGACTTATATACTTCGTGCTGTTAGCACAGTTTCATTTCTTTAAATCGCAATATTTACTGCCCTGCTTTTCTAAGCCCACTTTGCATTGTTCCGCTAATATTAATGTAATGCAATTACAATTAATAAAAATGCACGGATTTTAAAAAAAGATATGTTTGAGTTGTTTGTGTTATCGTTGCTCTTTTATTATCGTCGGTATGAATGGTATGATGGTACTTTCAATTTGACAAGTATTATATGGCGATATGGTTTGTATTGCATCGTCGATGTCCTTCCTCAGTGCTGACACCCCCTGCCATAGACCTTTTTGGTGAATCGCGGGGTGTTTATGTCGATTAACCCAATAAGCCAGATATTACTAGCTACACCCCTACTGTACATCTCTACTCGATGTATTCCAAAATTATCGCCACGTCAATGCCTCGCCGCCTCCACGACATTCATGTATTTATGAAGAGCCCTCGATATTTTGTAAAACTAGCCTCACAGAGACGCTATACGTAGTGGGTAGGCATGACTGACTCTCGCAGCCTCCCACTCTGCCCTGAAATATTCTGTGGTTTTTCTTGTTTTCGAAGCTAAGCGGGTGTCTGCTTCGTGGGAGGATCCGCTTCTAGTTCCTTCGGCCGTAAATTAAAAAGAACGCGGGCGTTTGAGGGGTGGTTGCCATCCCCCTTGGGGGGGGGCGAAGGTATCGTAAATTATTCGGCGAGATATGGGGAGGCGGAACGGCGATAGCGGACGTGCTGCTCCAGGCGCTGGAGGAAACTGTGCGGGGGGGGCAGGGGGAAGGCGCGGATCTGCGGCAGTAGCACCGGCACTAGAGGGCGCCGGATTCGACCGCCTGACGAGAGGACGTGGCGCCGGAAACGCATTCTTTTACTCTTCGCTGAAACGAGCGTACCTGATTATTTAGATAGACTGCGGTAAATTACGCTACAATTACTTAAAAGACTCGGCGCCACTCGCAGGTGTGCGAGGAAGGGATTGGGATTTCGCAGTGGATGAAATCATTCGCCTCCTCCAGGATTTGAACCCGGATCCCACAATTACCGGTTAAAGTACCGTGGGTTATTTTCCCCTGTTCCCGTGGCGCCCATTAAGGGCCTTTAATGCGAGCGAAAGGCCCTGACGATTGGCTGTGCATATGAAGTCACCGAGTGCATAATCGTGTTCTCTAACGTCGTGTCACAGTGTATGGGGTATGTCGAGCAGCAGTGGCTATTGAGGGAGACGACCGACAGCTGAGGTCGTTTAAGCCATTCAGGATGGATAGGAAAGGAAGAAGGATGGAGGGAAACCTGGCCTTAACGAAAGGTGCCCAGGGGTTACACAATTTAGAGGTCCATCCGGCGGACGGCGCACTCATTCAAAGTGCTCTCCTCAAAGAACCTCAAGTAAGGATAAAGATGCCTCTGAAAAAAATCTGCCAGTTCCAGGTTTCGAACCAAGGCTCTCTCAGGGTAAGCCAGTACGCTAGCCACCGCAAAATCCCGATCACCCACGATAATCAAGGAAACCGTGTGGAACCAAATCGCTTCGCCGTCGTTCGCAGCCAGGGTGACAGCATTTGCATGTCCGGAAATCAAGTGGATCCGGTTTGGACTCAGATCTTGGAGAATGATTTTCGCAATGATATTTTCGACGGCTCCAGAGCCTAAGGAATGCCAAATTTCCTAGTCCCGCACTAAGTACACCAAAACACGCTTTGGAATATATTATCCTGGTACTCCACGAACATCCTGCCTCGAATCCCACCATTCGATTCTTTTTCTCCCTGAGCATTGCTTTCATGACATTCTTCCCTATTCATATAAACATCATCAACTTCGATGTTTCATCGACACTCAATGTGCCCGGCAGACAGGGAGCGCCCAGGCTTCCGAGTCGCACACTATTTCACTTCCGGAATACTTGTGTGCTTTCAGTAACGGTTTTTCATGCCTATCTCACTTCTAACTATTCACCCATCGGCTGCTCCTTACCAAATATTTAGTTTTTATATATATACATATATATATGTATATATATGTATATATATATGTTTATATATATATGTGTATATATATATATATATATATATATATATATATATATATATATATAAATATATAAGAATTCTGAAGATAAAGACGACAGCCGAGCTGTCGAAACGCCATATAACATATAGTATTGTGAGTGTCCTTTCTTTGTGTTTCTAAATTCTAAAAATCTGCATCTAAGTTTTCATATATTTGTGCGTCGCCAAAGAGCGTTCCATTTCAAAGATATATATACCTGTATATATATATATTTATACTATATATATATATATAAATATATATATAATATCTTAGATCTTTCCTGTGTCAACTATATGTAATATATATATATATATATATATATATATATATATATATATATATTTCATATAGTTGACACAGGAAAGATCTAAGAGAGATGGAAGGAATATAAAGAAGAGCTGTATGGTAAAGGTATTAGACAATGAGATTAGATAGAGAGAGAGAATGAAGATAGCTTAGGTCCAGGCATACTAGACGATGAGATAGAAAGGGCATTAAAGGAGATGAAACTAAATAAGACCTTGGGGATGGATAGCATTCCCGCGGAACTTTTAAAATGTTTAGGAAAATATGGGAAGAATATGCTATATGCGCTGATTCGTAGTATTTATGAGAAAGGAATCTGGCCGGAAGACTTTGTGAGATCAGTTTAGTACCTATTCCGAAAAAGGTAAAGGCTACATCATGTGAGGACTACAGGACAATAAAGTTGATATCCCACGCAGCTAAAGTTGTTCTCAGAATAATAAACAAAAGGATACAGATTAGGGTAAATGATTACTTAGGGGATGATCACTTTGGGTTTAGGTAGGGGATAGGTACGCGTGATACCATTGCAGTAATGAGATTATTAATCGAGAGGAATATATAGAATACAATCAAGACGTATTTGCCTGTTTCGTAGATTTCGAAAAAGCGTTTGATAGAGTGAATTGGGAAAAACTAATGAGTATATTGCAGAAAATGGTAATAGATTGGAGGGAAAGGAGGCTAATCCGCAACCTGTACATGTCTCAGACTGCTCAGGTGCGGGTGGGAAACGGGGAGTCCGGATGGGCAATGTTAGGAAGAGGTGTAAGGCAGGGTTGCCCATTATCACCGTTACGCACATAGCCACATAGTATCTCCAAAGTACATTCCTTGAGAGTATCGACACCCTTTTGCCAGCGGCTTTTCCACGGCTCGAAGGCTCATAGGCTGATTCCTGAACATCCGAAGGGTACACGTGCAATCTTCTTTGACGACTATTAGGGTTCCATGGTGGTGGTTTCCTTTGGGGGAGGGTGAATTTCACTTTTGGGAATAGGAAATAGTCTGCTGGTGCCAAGTTGGGATTGTAAGGGGGTTGGGAAATCGTCGCGATGACGTTTTTTGTCAGGCAGTCGCTTACCTCGGAGCCTCAAGCGATCAAGGCCTTCGGGACGAGTTTAGCGTAGATTTTTGCTGCGCCAAGTTTTCGGTGATCATAGTGTGCGCACGTTCACTGTCTTATCAATGCCTATAATACGATCTGCGTTCATGCGCACACTCAAACGATAAGGTATGGATTCAGCACTTATCGCACACATCAGGAAAAATTATTACCGATACTTTATAAAAAAAACCTTGTATTATCACACGTGCTGTGTATGTTGGAGAATTGAACACTCCCGATGAAAGAAGGCGAAAATCCGGATCAGGTGATGAATGTCTCTAAACTCTGATGCCTGAATTAAAGAAAACCTTTAGGATCCCTCGGAGACACTCGGTGTAATGAATCCCGGAATTTTTCGAGACATTTTTTAACGTTCGCAGAGCTGTAGAAACTCACGCAAGACTCGAGAACTGTTTTCCATCGCACGATTTCGGGGAAATGCGGGATTACTTTTGTGCACCGTAGATGCTGGTCATCACGAAACCGACCCGATATTAGCAGAATCCACGCACGCATTGGAGCAATCCTCTCCGTTGCTGAAAGAAATTGGTATAACTGGAAACTCAAATTCCCCCCATTGCAACCACGATTCTTGACTCCACGATTTTTGGGAAACACTTTGAAGTAATTTCGAGTCATACGGCCAAAGGATTGCAGTTATTTCGAGTGCAATGCGACAAGTAACAATTCTGAAATTTTCAGTTGAATGAAGCTTAGCTGTGTGAGAAAAGGGATTAGATTCTCTAGAACTATGAACTTTTAATTTAAACGTTACATTAGGAGGAAATAAACTATGCCAGCTGAAGCAGAACATGTTTAATGATAGTATTTCGGAGGGAAATGGGCGTTGAGATGTATTCAGGGAAAAGGTTGCATTAGCTAAAGTAGCATTGGCTAAAATAAGGGATTAAATGATAATTATAGCATCTGGCAAGTCATGGCGTCTTGAGCCAAGAGGGCGAGCGCAGATGAGAGGCTTTTGAGATGCGGGTATGGCGAAGAACGGAAATAGTAATTGAGCCTCAGAGTAAGACTAACGACGAGGTTTATTGTTATTTAGTGTAGGAAGTTTTTTGGGAGACCCAAGAAAGGTAGAATAATTGAGCGGACGAATTATTGAAAGGAAAGTTGGATGTTAAGGCGGCGATGGATTTCTGGTGAGTGAGATGGAGGAAGGAAGAGAAGTGCCAACTCCGTAGAAGACCTCGAGCCTCGGGACAGAAGGTGCTTTAGACAGCTCAAGCGGCTCACGGCACGCAGCTCCTACTTTCCTGGGAACTGGGCAAAACCAACCGGTCGAGGATTACCTTAGACCGGTTGATTGATAAGACGGCTGGCCAGAAAGTAAATTACGTTTCGGCCTAGCCGGGCGGTGGGTTTGGGGGCTGGAGCCACCACCTTGGTGTCTAAACATCCCTACACTCAGTGCACGCATCCTGCTGTGGCAGTGTAAACAGACCGTGGTTCTTGAACTATTAATATTGGCTCTGCAAAAAGAAATCCCGCAAAATCTGTGATTGGGATTTTACTGGCAACAAACTAACACAAGCCAATTGAAATTCATGGGCAATTTTGTGAAGTGTTTACGGAAATGGAATAGTAATGCGTGAAGGCGGATTGAGGCAGTGGTGCATTCAGTTTAAATATGGCCACAGCTCCAATGTTCACGGCCAGCGGCGCAGTGGTCGGCGTAGCTTTGTGTTGACAGATGAACTGACGGATAGCCATTTTTTGGACATCATGGTCATTTGTCCGTTCACTCTTAAACCAAGAACACCGCGCAGCATTGTCACTAATCACATTTGATCCGTACAGAGCACAAATTCCAGATGAATGTCAGCAGTTTTGAAATTTATTGCCAGTAAAAACCTTATCACTAAACGCATTTTACATATGGCGGGATTTCTGATTGTATCGTTCATTTTGACTCGCTCCTTTGAACAAACGACAAGCGACGTGGCTTTCATAACACCGCAGCTCGAGGTGTACTGCCTTAGTGCGTGTGTGTGTGTGTCAATATAGGAAACATTCGGCTCCCGCCGCTACTTCGCTCGCTACACGTAAACGCACGTTACTTTCTGAACAGCCCTCGTATTTGGGTCAAAGAAGAATCGCAATTATTTTGCCACGCTTTAATCTGAAGGATCGATTTGAGTGTATCAGATGTTCTCTAATCTATTCTTTGTTGATATAATTTGCCATTGATAAACTGTTTATTCGTTCCCGCGATTTGCTTGTAGACAGCGAATTCGAGCCGAAATTCCGCCCACGTCGCGCCGTTGTCAGTCAGCTTAAGAACACCTTGGAGAAGGGTTTGGCCGAATATCCTAGGAGTCAGTACAACCTGTGAGCCACCCAAGACGGCATGGTAACAGGGTACAAGGGTGCTTTCCCTAGGCCAGCGTCCGCTCGCGTGCTTTGAGTGCCCTTGGGAGTGTCCCCATCGCCAAAGCGGCTCGAAGAGTGAGTGCCAAATCAAAGGTTAGTTTTCCCCCGCCGAGGAAACGGGATGCGTGATTCCTGGCTCTTTTATTCGTCAAGTTATTGATTATCGCCGATGCGATCGAGTGAGGACGGATGGACGGACGATGCTTGCTTTGACCCCGGCGGTCGGAATCGCAGTGAATTTTTGCTTTCTTTGGATCGTCACAACTGCTGAGGCCGCAGATGCACAAGGTATGAGGGGCAGTCAAATGAAAACCGAACACCCGCTACACTGCGACCTGTCCGCAAATCAGTAAAGAAAAAAACTCAACGCCTGTGCGTGCGCCTGTGAGTTTTGCGACTATGCAGTTCTCCTACCATATCGATGGCAGCATCGATACGCATAATAACAGTGCTGCCACCTTTCGCGCTGACTGTTTGTTAGTCCGGGTTTTCATTTGGCTGACCCTCATAAAATGTTCTAATTTTGAGCATTATTTTCCCACCGCATGTAATGTGTCTAAATATTTTTAGGTAACACTGTACAGAGAAAAACGGAGTTTTCTATTTAGCGATTCTTAAGATTAAATACTAATGATGAAAGAGTAGTGTCGACGCAGAAATTGAATCCCTCGCATTTGTATGTTACGAAGACAACGTACATATTTTCCAGGCATGTGTGATAACAAGGAGACGAGAGGGTGATCCCTCCACCAGGTGGGAGTACTTGCCGTGGAGTTGTGACTCCTTCTGTGGAACGGAAACCGGAAAGAAGCAGGCCCAAGATAATTCAATTCAGTCAATCTATGCCACTGTTGAGCAACACCCGACCTGAAAGGTGTGAATTGAGGCCGGTGTGATCAGGAAGGTGGAGGAGTCTATACTGGATCATTCGAGCGGAGCGGGAAAAGATTTAATGTGCAGGGTCCTCTGAGGTGTCTGGAAAACATTTAGATTTAGAGAACTGCTAATACGAAACGTATTGGCTGAAATGCAATCTCATCCTTTCCTGCCGAACGCGGAATACAAGGCCTGTCCCAATATTAATAAGACTTATTTTTGTCCCAGACTGACAGATCTACAAGCGGCGGTTTCCCTGGCTGGGTTGGAAGCAGGGGAGTCTCAGGAAAGTTTGGATGGCGGTAGAAGTTGCCTCCTTGCCTTTACGGACTACGAATCGTTCATTTGCGAAACTTCTTTAACGTGACCTCGTTATACTCCGTCATGAACAGGTAATTGGAACAGCGCTGCGTCATCAAATTTTGTGTGAAACTGAGCAAAACTGAGAAATTGACTCATGACATGCTCTAGGTAACTTGCGATGATGAGGCCATGGATATATCGGGTGTCTTTGAGTGGTGTAAGTTGTTTTGGGAGGGTAGAGAAGATGTTGAAGCGCTGAACGTTCAACACGCCCTTCATCCTCAAAAGGTGAAGAAAATCTTACATAAGTGAAGGCTTTGTTGGGCAGGGATCCCAGATTAAGTGTTCGTATGATTTCTGATGAACTTGGCATCCCTAAATGTTATGTGCATCGACTTGCGACCGAAAACACGGGTATGAGAAAGGTATGTGGGGGAGGTTAGTGCTGCGAGTGCTCTCGGACGAACTAAAGGAAACTCGCACGCGGATCTGCAAAGATCTTCTCGACCATGCTTAAGCCACCCTACAACCTTCACTTTGCCCCACCAGACGTATTCATCTTCCCGTGCTTCAAATTCGTGCTGAAAGGATGTCACAACGGCTCGGCGGAAGCGTTGCAATAGGCCGTGACGAGGAAGCTTAGCAGCATTCCGGGCGCCGCCTTCCAGAAGGCATACGAGGCGTGGCTGAACCCGCTGGCAGCGGTGTGTGGACGCATAAGTGGGCTACCTCGAAGAATTTTCAGTGAATGTATCAAATCGGGCAATGAATTATTTTTAATGGACTCAGTCCTACAAATTTTGGGACAGAAATTGTGTATCCCCTCAACCATGAGATGAGAGCAGTAATTGCCAAGTGAGTGTTTATGGAAAAGGCAGTGGGCACTTAAATGCCTCCCGCGTGCGTAGGGAGGGGGCGGGGGTGAAGGGGTCCGTGTCGCAATCCCCGCCGTGCGTCCTCTCGTCGTCCCTTAATGGGCCGGCTCATTGCGGATTCCCTTGGACGCCGTCCGCCATTATTGAGCCTCCGGGCCCCCATCCAAGGGACCTCCGGGGCCGTGCCAGGGAATGGATCCGCAGCTCCGCGATGAATGGCAGTTGCCGGGTGCGATAAGAGTTTGTTCAAAATTGGCGAACGTTTCCTAAGGTTTAGTCTGTGCGAAAGAGCATTTGGCCGTACGTTTACGCAACGGCGTTCCCTGCGAGACGAGAATCAACAACTCTGGCGTGTGGGATTCGCGCGACCGTTGTTGCAAATGCATTCCGCTTCGGAGTGAGACAATAAGCCATGGCTTGTACTTCAACTGCGATTGGAAACATTAATTGAGGCTTGAAGATTTACTTGAAGGTTTTGAATATTCCTTTGATAAATATTTCGTCTATTTCTACCTCATAGCGATCAATTTTAATCTCTAATGGTAATTGTATTGTCTTCAGAAGGTAAACGAGCTATGCGTTACGGTAATGGTGCTCCTAAGTGAATGCTATTATAAGCATGGGGTTTTTAGTACTGTTAAAAATATTTTAGATAAAATGATACGAATTCTTAGCCACTCTCTTGATGGTATATCACAATATTGAAAAGGTGACAGGCCATCAAATCGCATTGATTAATTTAGAAACCCGCTAGAAAATGAAAGGTCTACTCGCACGTAATCGCTTTCTTTCCCCCATCCGAATATTTTTTTGGTTTTGGTCAAAGTTTAATGTATAAAACTTTAATCATGTAATGATATAATCGTTACTTCTTAAATTATTTAATTTATTATATTATTTTATCACTATTCCCTTCACCATCAGCAACTTAAAGAAGGGAAATATTAATTATTCACACGAATGTCTCAATAGGTTACGTTATTTGAGTGATATACTCTCCAATTGTGACTTTTTAAAAGCGTTATGCAGCCATTTTCCATTTAACGTAGCAGTTTTTTTCCACCTAGACTTCAGACAAGTCTCCAAGAATATCTCCTCCGAGGTTTAAGATTTCAAGGGATTTCTAACCCTTACTGCTTTCAACAATTTGGCTATTCGTCGAATCGGGCACTCGAATTTATCAAAAATGTTCGCGTCGCCAACCAACGTGTGCGTGAGTGCAATTAAGCTTGCGTATTAACGTTTGCGTGTGTTCTGACTTCGCGTGTTTTTCTGATGCTAATCCAGTCCATTTCCTCCGCGGCGCAGGCCTTCTTCATCTGCGGACAGAGCGGTGGGCACGCCGCCTGAATCGTCCTGAGCCGCGCGTGGTGTTGTGTCCGAGTCCTGAGTCTTCCCAGTCACCGTTTCAAGGTAAGTTTTCCATGCAATCCACTGTTCCGACTGCTTGAGTCAAGCAAACTTAAATTATTATTATTGGTGTTACTAAATAAGAGACCAGACCTTTGATTAAGGATGGATAGAATGAAGCTAATTTGTTTTTTCTCAAGAATATGAGCTAGAGTGGTTATTGAAATTCTAAGGTTGTCATGCTGCAGTCCTCCATTCCCTACTTCCAGTGTTGTGATCCCCTGTCACCCCCTGCCTTAGGGCTTCTCCGTTTAACGTACTTCCGGAATTTCTTTCTATATACTTGTCCCTTGGTCTTCCTCGTAAGATTCTTCCCTTCAATTGCCCCTTCCATCATATTTCCTATCTAACCATTTATGTCCACCATTCCATCTGTACGCAGTTCTTCTTGGCCGTAGAGTTCTCTCCTCTTGGTCCATAGGCCTCTTCCACGCGTGTACACTTACTTCGTCTCTCCTCACTCCGTCTGTCCATTTCATATTATTCTGCATTCTGCTCTTGTTCACAGCAATCTTCAAAGGCTCCTTCTTGTATTCTTCGCTCGTCCACTCTTCCAATGTTCCTTGTCTCTGATCGCTAGAGTGCCACACCACATATGAACGTGTTAACGAACTGCTTCCTTGTTTTTAACCTTAAGTTCCTCGAGCGCAGATCATAGTTTAATTTTCAATTATAATTGCTTAAATCGGCAGGGAGGTCTTGGAATGAATTACGTATTTGTTTGCACTTTTGTTTCTTTGTGGTGAGATGAATCACATCCGCGTTGTTGTTTGGTGTAAGGGCCTTGTTTTCTAGCTTATTTTGTTTATTTGAAAAGGCATCTTTCTTCGTTGGAATCTTGAGGATCAGTTTATTAGGGAACAGAAAGTAGAAGTTTTATTTCCAGAGTCGTGGTTTGAATCTAAGAAGACGTGATAGTCTTCGGCTTGAAGCGAGAGTTGCTTTCTAAGGTTGACTCCACCTATATATATGTATATATATATATATATATATATATATATATATATATATATATATATATATATATATGCTTTCGTAGACGTAACACGGAAGTGCCGAATAGTACAATACACATTAACACACAATATAGAAACACAAATAAAGAAGAACACTCACACGTTATTTCTTGATATTTCGACGGAAACAATCCGTCTTCATCTGAAGATATAGAAGTAAAGTAGAAGTTACTTCTATATCTTCAGATGAAGACGGATTGTTTCCGTCGAAATATCAAGAAATAACGTGTGAGTGTTCTTCTTTTTTTGTGTTTCTATATTGTGTGTTACTGTGTATTGTATATATATATATATATATATATACAATACACAGTATGTATATATATATACATAGTATATATGTATATATATATATATATATATACATACATACAAACACACACATATACCTGTATATATATGTGTGTGTTTACATATATACATACATATACATGTATGTATGTGTGAATATATATACACGTGCATACCGTAAAATCAGGTCAGAAATAATTGCTATAATGTAGAAAGTTAAGTGATGGCGATTACGTAATTCTGGGAAAACAGAGTACATGAAAGTTGTGAGCATTTGGGAAAAACCTCTCGAATGGATGGTGGTTTTCAATAGTTGTATTCCTCCCTGTGGTGAAACTCTTGGCCCGAACAGTTCATGTGACCCCTGGTCTTCAAAGGGCATACCAGCACAAACTAAGTGAAATGACCATTTACTATTACACTTATTTTATTCATGACCTCACCAGTACAACTTAGGTACATGTTTAGCTGTGACTTCTTATCTTTTTTAGTTATAATTGAATTATTTTAAACGTATTTTTCGGCAAATTCATCCAACCTCTGACCTCCCTTGTGGTATCTGTACTGCGTAAGTATTACAGCCCTTTGAGTGCTCCGAGTCAAATATTGCCGCAGGTTAAAGAATTGGCCGATTGGTCCCTTCCCAGCGAATGATCTGGGGGTAGATTTTTTGGGGTTATCCTCAAATTCGGGTTTTCTCCGATCAACGTTTCGATAGACTAAATGCCCAGAAGAAAGATGGACGAGTTTTAGATCGAAACGTTGGCCGTGTAAGATGCGGCCCCCTAGAGAACCCTGAGGAACCATTTCGTATCAGTTGACCCCAGGTGAAATTTCACAAACACCTTCACCTGGAAAAGGGATTCGGGAACGTGTGCATGACAAAGTGCGTAGTGTAGCTCAGTAATCGAATGCGCCAAAATCATTTTCCCACAATGTCAGCGACAATATTTTCTAGAGCAAGTGATAGTAGACGTTGGAATTTGGATTTATTTTGCTGACCCAATTTCGGGCAGAGGTGATCCCGTTTCGATATATCAGCATTGTCAAGGCCGTTGGAGCTCGCAGACCTACTTTAATGTCGCATTAATACCTGAGATGATCGCGGATGACGCTGTTAGATAAGGCTGATAACGCTACTCCCTCGATGTTGAATTGAAATAAAGAAAATCTATGCTACGAGTTTATGAGTGACTTACGATGAGTTTATGACACGCTTACGTTACTCTCGCTTCCTGTCGCATTGACGGATTCAAAAGGACGTCGTTCTCTAATTGAGTTATTCGCATCGCAGAGGGGAAAGAGAGTATTCAGAGTTAAGCGAAATTAAAGCCATATAAAAAAAATTACGTGTGTAGTCTCAAATGGATTTTAATTTTACCCCTCTGAATTTGCATGAAGACTCTACTTTTTGAATCGAAAAGTAGCGCAGGAGAAGTAAATTAATTTGCATGTAGATTTTAAATTTTGAATTAAAAAGTTGCGCGGGAGAATCAACTTTTGCGACAAATTTTACGGCCTCGGGCGTTAATTAGTCTAACGTACTCATATTTTTCTAAGCAAAAATATAGTATATTGGTTCAGTCCACTAAAAAAAGCAGACCATATTCCAAAGAAACTGCGGGAGATGCCGCAACAGTAACTTTTAACGGAGTCATCCGCTAACGTGCATTTCAATGCAACAATTTCAGAGTGTAAAAATCATTCGCCTTGACTGGGATTCGAACCCAGATCCCTCAATATCCGGTCGAGTGCTTTAGCCACTTAAGCTACCGAGGCGTCCTCTTAAACTCTGAAATTTTGGGGCTGTTGCTATTGGTATTGGGTTTGGGATGACTCCGTTAAAAGTTCCTGTTGCGGCATCTCCCGCAGTTTCTTTGGAATTTGTCAAAGGGAAAACACCATAAGTGTTTAAAGTTGGCTTTAACCTCGTGGACTGTGGCGCCTCGCGCACGAATACGAATGTCTGTGACATTGTATGTACGGTATTTCGTCACAACATCTAGTTCCTTTAAAAGCCCCAAAATTTCAGGGTTTAAGAGGACGCCTCGGCAGCTTAAGTGGCTAAAGCACTCGACAGGATATTGAGGGATCTGGGTTCGAATCCCAGTCAAGGCGAATGATTTTTACGCTCTGAAATTGTTGCATTGAGAAGCAGGCCATATGTTTTTCTTTTGGAAAAAACCTCTCTAACTTTGCCTTCAGTACCAAATTTATAATTTTCACTCTCTCTGAGTTATATTCCGAGTTTCCTTTCGTTTGTGATCGACAGGATAGAATTAACTTTGTATTTTTCCACGCGAAATATTTATTCTACTACAGCATGCGGCAAAATACGAGGGTAGGCTGAAACGTAAATCACACATGCTTGTAGACTGCGAACTAAAAACAAATAGCAAAACATCGGGCAAAAAGAGTACATTCAAGAACAATTATTACTTTTCCAAATCATGAATTCATTTTTCAACGCAGTCAGCGTAAAGGCTAACACATTTCTCCCAACGTGTTACAAGTTTTTTCATTCTGTCCCTGAAAAACTCTTCCAACTTTTCTCGAATCCAAGACAAAGCAAACAGCTGCCTTCACCTCATCGTACGAGGTGTAATGATTACCCTTGAGGTGTCTATTGAGTTGAGGAAAAAAAGGGAAGGTGCAACATCGGGGGAATAAGGAGGGTGTGGAATCGGTTCAAATTTCAGGTTTCGCAGAGCCTCTCCAGTTGCGCGCGACGTGTGTGGACGAGCGTTGTCATGTTGCAAGATTACCGGCGCCAGGCTGCATTTGACACAAAAACGTTCTTCCTTGGATATTCCAATATGGTTTGCGATACGATTTTGAGTGATTCGCCGGCTATTCTGAATCAAATCTTGGACGAGTTTGCGATGTTTATCGTCTGTGGCAGTGATCGGACATCCGCTGCGTGTTTCATCAACAATTATGACTTTTCCAGGCTTGCAACCACGAAATGTTACTACCCATCGATTTGCAGTAGACCTATCAACAGCATTGTTGCCATATAAATTCTTTCTTTAAAGGACGATTAATCTCAGTAGGAGTCACTTTTTTAGCAGTCAAAAATTTGATAGTAGCATGCTGTTTAACTCGCGTTGACATAGCAATAGAACACGGCTCCATTCCTCTGCTTCTCGAAATGAACTAGATGAACGCAACGACCTCAAACGTGCATGTACTTTGAGGGGGAATGTTACTTCTACATGCCACCTGGCCCGGTTCTGAAGGTCATTTCGCTTGCGCTCTACAAGCATGTGTGCATTACTTTTCAGCCGACCCTAGTAACTTCCTTTTTATAAAGCAAAACCCCTTTAAAAAAGTAAATTATGTTGCCGCACCCTGTACTAACGGCTTTTACGAATAGGCATCATCATACATGCAGTATGATACATTTTTTGGTGAGAAAATACCAAGTTCATTTATTCAGTGATCATGAATTTTCACCAAGTAATGATAGCCTACAAACCATCGAATTCTTCAAGATTGACAGTCCTCAGTGTATAAAACTTATATAAAAATTATCGGTGCCAATTTTTCCCTGAAATGTGCGTGAAGTGTTCAATTCAGATCGTCGGTTAAGTGTGCGCATGATCGCTGATCGTATTGACATTGATAAGCCAGTGACAGTGAGCACACTGGTGATGCGGAAGATCTGCGCTAAATTTGTTCCTAAGATCTCTAGCGCTTGAGGCTCCAAGGTAACCGACTACCTGACTAAAAACGGCATCGCTGCGATTCCCCAATTCCTTCACAGTCCCAACTTGACACCAGCCAACTATATCCTATTCTCAAAAACAATATCCTCCCTCCCTCAAAGGGCACCACCATGGACCCTAATATCTGTTAAAAAGAGGCTTGCACGTGTACCCTTAAGAGTACCCTCATCCGGAATCCCCCTACCAGGAAGCTTTCGAGTCGTGGAAAAGCCGTTAGGGCAAAAGTGTCTGTTTACGATGAAGCGATGTGGTTCGAAGAACTTTGAGGCATATTAGCAGTTCTAGCGAAATAAATATATTTTTCCGAAACTTTTCCCGATACTTTTTATTCTAACGATATACTCAGAAAGTTTACAATATTTCACCAACGCAAGAACTTTCGACCTTTGTGTTCCATGCTCCGCAAAATTTCCTGGATATTTTATTGTGAAATTATAATTAAGTTGAACGCCGTTTGCTAATTTTTGGAACGGAACAACATAACGGCGGGGTAAGGGTGGAAGGAAGATGTGGGTAGTTTGCGAGGGGTGGGTGCGGAGGGCTAAAGGCGACCGAGGGAAAGAAAGGGAGGGGGAGGTTGTCGTGGGGCCGCTTCGGCAGATGTGCTGTCGTCATCAGGCCAAGTATGAGGGCACTCATGGCTAGATCGGAGGGTGGGTGGGGGGGAAGGAGGCGGCGGGAGAGATTCCGAGCTGTGAATTGAACGGGGTTGGGAGGGGGAAGGAAATTGCAAGTAGGTTAAGTGTGTGAATATAATTGGAAGGGAAACAATGGGCTGCGATTCTGACAATTGACCGACTGATTTTTGGATAAAGATGTATTCATGGGACATGCCAAGCCAAGGACAAGTTTGGGGGGAGGGGGGTGGTTAGTTTTCAAAAAAAGGTTTAAGTCTTCGAGAGATATGGAGTGCTTGTTATCAGTTAAGTGTTTACGACGCTGGATTTTTTCGGTCAATTGTAACACGTCGGGCGTGTCGATAAATTAATTGATGATCACAAACAATTGATCTAGAATGCAACTCGGATTTTTTGGTGTTTGGTTTTAGTAGCGCGCACTTCAATGGAAAGGTGCGGCACATTTGCTCTTTAGAATTACGATAAAGGGTATAAGTAACATATTTTACTCGAGAAGAAGTATTTGTCGACTGAAATTAGCTGGAAGAGGAGCTGTATCTATTTTACGAGGACTGTCCAGAAAGTAACCTCTGTTTTCGTGAAGTGTGAGAATTGAAGCGGAGGGAGCCGAATATTCGCTGCATTGACACACGTACACCTGGCGGTCAGTACGCCTCGAGCTGCATTAATTGGAAGGTCGCGTCGCTTGTCGTTTGTTCATACAATAGCGAGTCAAAATGATCAATGCAATTTAAATTCTCGCCAAATGTGAATTCCGCTCTGTGATAAGGTTTTTACTGTTAAAAAAACTTCAAACCTGCTGGCATTCATCATCGGGAAATTTGTGCTCTATCCGGACCAAATAGGAAGAGTGACAAGAGTTGTACGTCAGTGTTGTCGTTCATTTAAGAGTGAACACAAATTGTTATTAGGATTATATAAATCTCGTTGCAATGAGGCAATTGTCCTGGTGGCAACGGTCAAGTCTGATCAACGGTCACTCTTACAATGCACATACCTACATACATACATGCACAGAAGAAAAGATATGAGACAAAATGTTCTTATATACCATGACACTTTTAAGAATACCAACCGCACCTTTACCACCACAGATGGGCTAGGATCACACCATACGAGTACATCCTACGCTCCGTCCACTCCGTCCATAATCACGCCCTCTTCAAATTCACGTACCATTCAAAATCACAACCGGTTGACTCATCATTCACTTTTGCAAAACAACTTCTCACGCCGTTCACCTCACGCACAGAACAATGTTTTAAAAGATTACAATATTATAATAATCACTGACCAATAAAGTTTATCACCCATCGGCTGCTATACACTTATTCTTAAAACTCCTAAAATGGGATGGAAAGAGCTCAAACAAACCTCCAGGAAGCTGATTCCATTGAAAGATATTTTTCTTATTTTTTTTGTCTTTTTATGTTTAAAATTTGTTGTCTCAGGCGTAACTTTATGTAATTTGTATAATATATTGAAATGAAATGAAATAATTTACTTTGTAATGGACCTGATGACGACGACATTCAACGTCGAAACCTGGGTCTTGTTTATTAAATAAAGTGTGTGGGATTACAAAGTAAATGGTTTCATTTCAATTCTTATTTTTATTTTAAAACTGAAGTATTTTTTCCCTTGGAGTTTGGTTTTTCTATCTCTTCTCACAAATCTTCCCTCACTGCGACATTTTTAGTGTCCATAATTATGACAGAAGTGGCCGCCGCCCGTCTGAGGTGAGCAAGGAACCTGGTAAGGTACCTGAAATTTGACGAAAAATTCGTGAAAACCGGCGTTTTACGATACCTGACATCTTTAGAAAGTTTTCAACAGATTTATACGACTCTGTTGCATGGAAACACAACTGTAAATTTCGGCCCCTGCATTTTTTGTGCTCGTCTCGACGAGGAACTTGAAGATGCCATCGTCGATTGGCTGCAATCTCAGGCTGCAGAATTTTATGCTTAGTGAATTTAAATTTCTAGTTCAGAGATATGACAAAATGTTTAAACATGTTGGGCGAATGTGTATAAAATAGTAGAGTTTTTTAGTTTTGAGATGGAAATAATATTTTCTGCATCTATTCCAGCATATTTTTATGGCACAATGGGAATTACTTTCTGGCTAGCCCTCGTATAATGCGGAAATAAGTAGCGCCATTGGTTGACACAAACATGACATCAGCTACATCTACGAGCATTTTATCCACCAGGAGCATTTTATTCTGCATCTATAAATAAAGTCTTTGACTATGAACGTTGAAATCACGAAAATAACCAATACAATTCTTGTTCTTCGCATAAATCACTATTCACACCGCCTAAATAAACACGCAGGAGATTCGCACGTATTCTTTCTATCCGTGAAATCCCCTTTTTCTATGTTCCCCTCTTTCGCTGAGAAGCTCAATACTTCCCCGCGAGAAAACTTATGTTCGAGTTCGCATTTTTGTGGACTAAAAAGGGGAAATCCATCCCCGTTCAATAACTTATTAAATTTCTACAATTTTATCTTTTGAATTCTACGATTTAAAATATGAACTGTCTTCACCAGGCTTTGAGTAAACGCCTTCAATTCTAGGCTTTAGCAAAAAAAAACAATTCAGAGTCATTTTGTTTTTTGGTGAATACATAATTTTTGTCGTATGCCTTTTAATATGTTTTGGAGAAAAATAAATGTCTAAAATCGTTGGATTAATCACGGAGACAAGTGAGTGAAAGACTCCGTGGTTTCTGCTGTAGTCCATTCGACACCTATCGACGTATCTCATTCCTTTTCGTCGCACATTTGTCGAGGGCATCGGGGGAGGGTGAGGACAGAGACGAGGGCCCTTAAATGGGCTCCCTCCTCTGCCTATCCGTTTATTAACACATGTATTATTCAGTGTTCTAGTTGTGATTCTGTGCATCGAGGGAGTCCAGTGTTATTAGTGACATAATAAACATATTCTCCCGTGGCAGGTCGTCCCTTGATTTTGCGCGTTAAGAAAGGAAGATTTGACATTTAAGGGAAAAAATGTTTTGTGTTTAAATTGAGGGAGAAAATTTCACACGCGGAAAAATATGCTTCGAGTATGCTTCAGGAAAGACGGAGAGTGAGTCAAAATTGAAAAGAGATGGAAATTGAAAAGGAAAAATAAATATGAAATCATATGGAAATGGATGGGAGATACTGAAATGGAAAATGATCTCTAACTTGACAAGACGCCATCCCCGGGCGACGCGGTGAATTAATTTTAAAAACCCGCCATATCTGGACTACAGCTTGAATTATTCGAAAAATACGCACCCATCTCGGAGAAGTAACCGAATTAAATCGAGTGAATTATTCAAAAAAAATATGGCCGCCCTCTTTGAATAGGTAACTGAATTAAATCGGGAGGGGTTTGGGAGGTGAATAGTACGCTCTCGCTATCTCCGCACGGAAAATCGAATTAAAGGAAATCGAATTGTCTCTGAACACCACTCCCTCCTCGCCGTTCACTTCTGCTTCATCTTCAGGGAACAAAAATTGAATTTCTGCACGAGGCAGATGTGTCGATGAACGAATTACAAGCATATAGATTCGTTTCCCTCCGCGCAATGCGTTCTCGTCAATCTGAGCGTACGCTAGGTTAAGAGTAATCCACCGATGGTTAGTTATATCGCGAGAACGTTGCAGGGAGTATTTATGGGATAGAATTTTTACTGATAGTAAACTGTAGTTTTCGTTAGAATCGGCATAATGTTACGCTCGCTGAAATTTATAGGATTCCCCGAGGCACTAGTTTGACATTTCGCTCTCATCTCCCGTTGATGTGTTGCCATATAAATAAGGTGGGAGACCATTTTTAGGGCATAGACTATCTCCAAATCGGTGACTTAAACTGTGCAGGAATTCAGTCTACCACGGAGAACCAATTCAACTGCAATCCGCCAACCGTTGGATGGTACGTTATATTCTTTATCCCTTGGCGTCTGTCGATAACAGATTAGGCTAATGCCGGCGCCGTGTTTTCATCCCTTCCCCTGCTCAATTTCCTCACAAACATATCCCTTCCAATTCATCCACCTAACCGTAATGGCGCAAATAACCTGAGCTCCCCATCAACTCTCCTAATAACTGTTTTACTTACTCCCTGGTCCAGGCGCACCGTGAATTCTTATGCATATTTAATTCTCGAGCAGGGTTAATTAAGAACAACGGGGATTAAGATAACAACCAGAAGTGAAAAGTGTGTGCAAAACCTGTCGACGCCACCATTTCCAGCCTTCGTCTCTTATTCCCGTCTTAATTGCCATGCAGGGTGGATTCCGCTCGACTTTAACGACCCTCGCCCTGCTACACTTCCTTGTATGTATGTATGTATATATATACATATATCATCAAAAATGAACGCTTTTCAGCGACGACACGAGTGTTTAAGAACTTTGATTAAATCATTTATATAAACACAAAGAAAGGACTCTTACATATATAGTAAATATCCTCTCTCAATGTCTATGTATATATATATGTATATATATATATATATATATATATATATATATATATATATATATATATATATATATTATTAGGTAATCTACCGATTAAGGTAGGTTTTGGATAGACATAATTACTAATTATATATTTGTGACCCCTAGCAAAACACAACATCCTACTCTACATCAGGTCCCTCTTCAGCTCTGAGTACTTTCTTCCTCCCTTCATCACGTCCAACATCCCTATCCTGTTCCTTCCCTTTCCTCGTTTGCCTAACATTCTCCCCTCAATTACAGTCTTCAACATCCCGCTGCCGGTCAATACCCCCTTCATCCACTTTTCCTGCCTCCATAGGATTGCTCCCAACAATCCCCTCTCTTCACCCACCATACCTAGCACTTCCTCGTTTGTTATCTTCTCTGTCCATTTCACCTTCTCCATTCTTCTCCACACCCACATTTCAAAAGCCTCCAGTCTACGTCTATCCTCCTGCTTCAAAGACCACGTTTCTGCGCCGTACATAGCTACGCTCCATATGAACGTTTTTACGAGTCTTTTCTTAACATCCTTACTCAACGTCCCCGTCATCAACTCCCTCTTCCTTGTGAAAGCCTCTTTGCCTAGCGCAATTTTTCCCCTTACGTCCCAACTACTTTGACCGTGTTGATCCAAAACACTTCCGAGATTCGTAAACTGTTCTACCTGCTCTAATTTTTGTCCTCCTATTTTTATGTTTAGCTTAGCCTTTTTCTTTCTAGAAAATCGCATAACCTTTGTTTTATTAATATTGATTCTCATCCCAAACCTGTCGCACTGAATTTCCAATGCACTAAGCAATGCTTGCAACCCCTTGGCTGACTGACAAACTCAAGCTTGATCATCAGCAAGCCTAACTGATTTTACGAATTCCCCGCCCACTTTCATTCCTACCTCAAGTTCTTCCCATGCCTCTTTAATCATTTCCTATGCATACAGGTTGAACAGCAACGGTGATAATGGGCAACCCTGCCTTACACCTCTTCCTAATACTGCCCATCCGGACTCCCCGTTCCCCACTCGCACCTGAGCAGTCTGAGACATGTACAGGTTGCGGATTAGCCTCCTTTCCCTCCAATCTATTCCTATTTTCTGCAATATACGCATTAGTTATTCCCGATTCACTCTATCAAACGCTTTTTCGAAATCTACGAAACAGGCAAATACGTCTTGATTGTATTCTATATATTCCTCTCGATTAATAATCTCATTACTGCAATGGCGACACGCGTACCTCTCCCCTTCCTAAACCCAAAGTGATCATCCCCTAAGTAATCATTTGCCCTACTCTATCCTTTTGTTGATGATCCTGATGCTATTGTTCTGTAGTCCTCATGTGATGTAGCATTTACCTTTTTCGGAATAGTAACTAACATGATCTCACGAAGTCTTCCGGCCAGATTCCTTCTTCATAGATACTATATATAAATATATATCCATGCATACCATTCCTCCCTGCTTTCCCAAACTACCCTCAACATTCTTTCTTTTTCTAATACGCTTCCTCATCCCATCAGAGCTCAGATTGTCCACATTTTCTGTCTTCTTAGATTGTCGTTCAACAAACTTCTTCTCTTCCTCGATCGTTCACAACAATACATAGTTTGTCTTTCACTCTCCGTCTCGTTCGCCTCCTTTCATCCATTTTCTGCGCGCACACGTCCTCGAAGACTCCAATCAACCCTCTTCCACTTCCAAATATTTGGAGCCTCGCGCAGTGCTTCGTGCCACTCCCTCACGCGCCCTCATTCCCCTACGAGTCGTAAATGCCTGTCTCGCTTACGCTTAAACCCTCTCTTCTGCTCCTGACCCCATTGCCCTGTGTCTTATTGCCTGCATTCCCTAACTATACGCACCTGCTGCTCTAATTTCTGCCTTCCCGCTGGGGGCTTGCTTCCTTGAGTAGTGGTAACGCGGCTCTGCATTGAATTTCAGCGCCAAATGAAAGTGCTGCGGCGGCTGATTTTACAAAATAACATGTAAACCTCCGGAACTTTAAAATTACTGTAATTTCCATTGCCATCGTTACCAGAAATGCCACTAAGTCTTGGTCTTGCAATTAGTTTGCGAGGGCATGTATAATTGCAGTAATAATCCGCCCTTACAAGCCTAACTCGATCGTCGCCATGCTAATCATTCGAATTATTAAACTGTGAAGACGAGTGCGGGTCTTCGGTCTCATAATTATTAATAAAAAAAGGTTGGAAAAAATTTAAACAAACCAAATTTTTTTCTCATCAAATACGTCTTGCATTCAATTGCAAAGCGAATTCAATCGTATCATCATACGTCGTAAACAATGTGGAGGGCATTGCCGCCCTTTAACATGGCATTAGCATAAATGCACCTTCACGAAACTCCGCGAAAGAGAGCGTGTCTCAGGGCCGACGTGGTTTTTTACCCCAATTCTGGAGGTTTCGTGATTCATTCCTGGGATTTAATATTGCTTAGATTACATATTATGATTTGATGAGATCGGTTGCGGAGGAGTAGCCGACCACGCGTTTCCTTAAGTTTTTTATCATTCGTCAGCCATACCAAATTGTGCCCTGACCATAATACCAAACCCTTTAGCAAAAAGTAAGAAATTAGATTAATTATATTCTGGATAAAGTAAAATAAATAAATGTACTAGTTTTCTACATATATGGAACACTTAAGTCATAATTATGGCGTATTAACGACGTTGAAATTTTCGTCGCGTGGATGCATCGATGCATGTCATCGCAGTTGTTTTCAGTGAGTGGGTGAGGTGGCGTCCATGGCTTTTGGTGTGACTCAATTTGTACAAACACACGGGTCATAGATGCAAACTTCCCATCTCCTTGAGGTCTTAAAACAATGGTTTTTAGTGACGAGTAATGAAGATCAGATAGTACAAAGCACAGCTAAAATAATTAAATTTTAATGCATGAAAAACCCTGTGTCCAATATAGACGCTATTCTCTTTATATCCTTACAACAGGGTTTTTTTCCGTTCCACCGCACGTGTCGAACAAACACTTACGGCTGAGCGCCTGAGAAAAAATTATATATATATATATATATATATATATATATATATATATATATATATATATATATATATATATATATATGTGTGTGTGTGTGTGTGTGTGTGTGTGTGTGTGTATGTGTGTGTGTGTGCGCGCTGAGGTTTTTTGCTCCGAGCTCATTTTAATTTATTCCCAAAGGACGCGGCCACTTCTTCAACCTTTGACCTTTGTGTACTAATCGATTAAGGCGTGTATTGTGCGGGACCACCCCGTGCTTAAGAGCGAATAACAAAATAACCTCCTGGAAGCACTAGAATTGCCAAGATACTTAAATTTCAGGGCTGCGGGCCTTGAAGCGTGATTAGTTGCCCCGTAGATATAATGCCCAGGCTAAAAGGTCAGTATGCTACAAGGCAAAATGTGTATCCAAAATAAATGGACTTATTCAATCGCCAGAAATCTTTTCTTCTGCTTTGGATATCCAGGCGAAGATCCCTTAAGTTACTGCGTAAGCGGCAGAGGGCTTTGTGTGTGATGTCGCAAAAGAAAGGCATTACTAGTCATTTGAAGCGGGCGGTGCGTTAGCCCTTGGCTGTGACAGCGTGATCATAAAAGCGTGCATCTTACATGAAAGTGAACATTAGTGGAGGCAGCGTATGAATGTCACGTTTGATATAAGTTCCGACTAAATGGAGTGCATTTATGATTCCCTTGAGTAGTGTTTAATTGGTAGACATAGAAGAGATTTGTTAAGATTGAAAGGGGAATTGTGTATGAATGGACCAGTGCAAGAACGAAAGATCGGATGCGCCAGTTACTTATAAGAGTGCTTTCTTTTTGGTGTGGTCACATTGGGACAGAATACGAATTACCGAGCGGACACACGTGTAAGAAGAAAAGTTTCCTCTCCATTAGAATCGGATGGCCTCTAGAAATGACGGCCTTGAAATCGAAGGGATTGTCAAAGAAAGGAGCACTATCAGTTGCAGATGGAAAAATAAGCATATATATATATATATATATATATATATATATATATATATATATATATACTCGTGTATATATATATATATGTGTGTGTGTGTGTGTGTGTGTGTATGTTTGTGCATGTATAATTTATGTGAAAGCCTCACGGATGTGAATAATAATATATATGAAGTTAGCACTAGTCGATAAAGACAAAAACAGACAAAAGAAAAGACAAAATAAACTCATTAGGTTTCGAATTTTTTGTGGTCCACGCCACCTTTTTCAAGGAAGAGAAGGACAGAACTTAGGAAAAGAAAGGGCGGGGAACGTTGGATGGAAGGAGGGAAAGGTTTGCGAGGGGAACAGTTGGAAGGAGAAGAGTAAGGAGGAGGCTTTTATGAAGTGGGGGGATAATATGGAAGGTGTTAGGGGCGGAGGGGAGATGAAAATATGTGGTCTGATATTAACACTTGGACCATTCCAGGAATCCAGGAGCCCGATGAAGGCCTGCTCCATTGTTTTGAGTTTCAGTGGAGGTTCAGAGGGTGGGAGGGATGCTAAGATGGATACAACATAGCATTTATCAAAGGGAGTGTTGTGTTCGGAGGCGTGTTTGGGGATATGGAGTGTACCAATCGGAGAAGAATTCTTACAAGAAGCCCGGTGGTTATTTATTCTAATATTGAGGGGTGTGGTACACTGTCAAATATAATAGGCAGGGCAAAGTTGGCACTTCAGAAGGTACACTACATTGCTAGATGTGCAAGTAGAGGAGGGAATTGGTGGGAGAAAGTTCAAAATGGGTGGGAGAGAGATGAGATTCTGGTTTTGAAAATAGGACATTTTCTGCGTTTAGGTTTATTGCAGGGCTTGGGAGTGGTTTTGGGAAGGAACGGGGATTGAAGGAGTGGATGGGTTGATTTGAGAAGATCTTATAAGTTGGCCGGGCGTGTAAAAGTAAAATAACAGAGGGACATTTGGAAAAAAGGTTGGCGGTGACATGGTTTTTAAAGATAGGGTAGAAGTCTTTTAGGATTAATCGCAGCGATTTTTGACCCAGGAATTACAGGGTCACACCCAAAAGTGGTAGGACTAATTTTTTTACAAGAATTTTATTGACGATATACTTACATCGACTTAATAATCTTAATAAAGGATGCTCCTTGAGCTGCTACACACTTAGTATAACGTTGCTCCCATTCCCCGTACGCCCGCTGGAAATTTTCTTTGGGGATGCCGTTGATGACCCTCGTCGAAGCCTCCTGAACGGCCTTTATCGAGTCAAAACGTCGTCCCTTGACCTGCTTTTTATCAGGGGGAAGAAGAAGAAGTCCGGTGGTGCTAGATCGGGAGAATAGGGCGGGTGCGGCAACGTGGCAACGCCGTATTTGGCCAGGAGCTGTCTGACGGCGAGCGCGCCATGGCCGAATTTTCGGTACCATCTTGGCGCACACCTTGCGCATGGCCAAATCCTGTGAAATAATGCGTTGGACGTTGGATGCAGACAGACCCAACTGGTCTGCAATTTCTTCACTCGTTAAGCGTCGGTCTGTGTTCAGCAGTGTCCTAACTCTGTCCACATTCGTATCGGTTCTTGCCGTCGACGGCCGTCCGGAGCGATGGTCGTCTTCAACGAGCTCCCTACCCTCTTTAAACAACTTGTGCCACTCAAATACTGTGGAACGGTTTAAGGCAGTGTCCCCATAAGCCTGCTTGATCATATCGAGGGTCTCAGTAGCCGTCTTCCCGAGTTTCGTACAAAACTTCACGGAATAACGTTGCTCTAAATTCAGATTCTTTTTGTTTTTCGACGCGGGCAAAAAACTTGCTTCACTAAAAACGGTGTCCTCACTCAACGACAGCCCGCAGGCGACTGAGGTTGGTGTCGGTCTTGGTCGGTTGGTTGCTAAGAGCCCCCTCCACCTTACCCTGCCAGGCAGACCCCCCTTCATCGCTCCGTTCACGCCAGAGAAAATCAGTCCTACCACTTTCGGGAGCGACCCTGTATGTGGTGCAAATTGATTAAGCGTGGGTTTCCGCGGTGGAGGAAGGTTTTGGAGTGTAGGAATGTCTACGGATTCTTTTGTCAAGGAGGGATTCAGGATAACCTCGTTTGAGGAGGGGATAAAGAAGATTTGGTAGGAAATTAACAAGGGAGTCGGGATCATTGCAGATTCTGTGTCCTCTTATGGACAGGGAATAGGGAATGGAGCGTTTTGTGTGGTATGGGTGGCAGCTGTTACAATGTTATAAAATTTTTGGCATAAAAACAATCACTGAGGGCCAAATCTGGTTAATACGGTGGATGTTGTAATAGTTATTCGAACTTGAATTCCATAATATTCGCCATCGAAACTGCGCCGGTGTGCACCATTGCATTATCCTAATGGGAGACATTTTTACCTTGGCCAAATGAGGACGTTTTTTTGTAATTTCTTCGCTCAATCAATGCAATAATGATGCATAATTCTCTCAATTTATCGTTTGCCCTTTTCGCAAATAATCAATGTAGATGATTTCTCGTGCATCCCAAAAAACCACGGCCATCACCTCGTCGGCCAATTTCACCGTCTTCGTCTTCATCGGAGCCGCATCAACTTCAAAAAGCCACTGTCTCCACTTTTCCTTTGTTTCTGAAGTGTAGTTTTTGTACGTATTCATGTTTCGCCCTCAGTTATGCATCGACGCCGAAACTCGTCGATTAGGATTTCGACGGAAATCGCCAAATAAGCCTTCCGATTGTCAGCACGATTGCGTTTACCATTCTCCACTGAGAGCAAGCACAGCACCCACCTTGCTGACTTCTTTCACATCTAATGTTATGTGCGAAATAGAAAACGCAGCACCTTGTGATACTTATGCATGTGGCCTCAACTATTTTGCGAGCTTTGATTCGCCGCTCACTCTGAACCTTATAGTGAATTTCCGCAACCATTTCGGAGGAATTCACTTCTGCTGGACGTCCCGAACGATGTTCATCATTTGTGGATATTTGGCCGCGTTTTGACGCATTCACCCAATTGTAAGCAGTCGCAAACGCGGGAGCACATGTGCCATAAACTTAATCCAAATCGACTTTCATCTCTATCGGTGGTCAAAGCTTTTTAAATAGAAGTGTTTAATTACGGCAGGAAATTAATTTTCTCCATTTTTTAATAAACAAATGCTTCAATCGAATTTGGCAATGAAACCACATGATGGATGAAGCTGAAAATTTAACGGCTGTCTAATGAGAACTGAGACTAAAAGCAAACCTTTTTCCGATACTACGAGCACCATCTCTTTGATTTTCTACAGAGTTATTGAATGACCCATCCACATATGCAGCCTTCTTTTGACAGTAAAGTTGTTCCAGCCATTATTTGCACTTATTACAATTATTCTATTTGTGGAATACATGCATGTTTGAAAAAGATTGGTATTTAAATTTATGATATTTCAGAGGGGTAAGTATTGACTTGTTGATTTTAAAAATTGGGTCCTCCGTATGTCTGATGGTTAGTGTGTGGTTTTGAATCAACTGATCGATTTATGTCCACTGTATCGATGGTTTTGGTCGCATGGGAAAGTTATTTTCTCGAGAAATCGCGTCGCCGAAGGATTCCTGAAAGGGAAGAGATTGCCATAAAAATATTAAAGATTGCGATCAAATCATGGTGAGCCCTAATTCGAATGCGGTGGGGATATCGCTTCTGTCCCTCATTGACATCTTCCACCTCGGCGGCGCCAAGCGGCTGGCGCCCTCTACTCAAGTTGTCACGCGATAATGATCTCCCTGAGGAGTGATTCGCGGATCTGTTTGTCTTCGTCACCGATAATGGAATGATAGTGACGCCAAACCATATTTTTTGTACATTTTTTTACCAAAGTTATTTCGGGAATTCCAGAATTGCGATTAGAACGGACCTAAATAAAACGTTTGGCTATATTTTGCGAGGTAAAGTGATTTCGTTTATATCTGAGCCATATTTGTGAAACTTTCTTCAAATTGGAGCGTCTACAGTTGAGTGGATTCACGCTCAAGTTATGACTTACGATCGATCATTCGACCGGAAATTGAGTTGTCAACAACGGTAGTTATCGTCCATATTTTCTTAAGTTCTGTTTTAAGTCCTCTCGTGCAACTATCCAAACACGCAGTGCGCATGTGAGGGTGACAATCGTGAAACGTTGAAGCGGGAGCTCCCAATTGGAGGTTGTCGATGGTGCAATTTCGCGGTTGACAACTTCCCCCCCTCCCTCCCCCCATACCCGTCGGCTCGGGTGGCTCATAGGATCTTCGAGCACTCTAGATAATTTTTAGGCAAATGCGTAGGTTAGGTAGTGGAGTAAATTTAAATTTAAAGATAAATTTCCCTGATAACGATATTATAAAATGTAGGTCAGTTAGTGGGTCTCACAATACTAGGTTACCTAAAGAGATTTCTCGAAGTACGTACAGTGCTAATTAGACAAAAGAAAGAATTACTTATCAGCATTCAGACCGATCGTGTATTAAGACACCCAAAAGACTTATAAATAGCATAACCAGAAAGCAGACTGCTACGAACACAAAGAAGGTTCTAGACGAAGAAATAATTTCCGTAGTAGTAGTTAACTGCCGAAGTTTAAAAAATAAGATACCGGAATTTCACCACCCCATTCATAGCACAGAGTCAAATATCATTATAATAACTGAAAGCTGGTTAGCAGATGATATCGAAGACAGCGAAATATTTCCCAAGTCCTTCACAGTTTATAGAAACGACAGGCAGAATAGAGCCGGAGGAGGAGTGTTTATCGCGGTTAAAAACTCTAACGTCAGTAGAGCTGAGTTATTTCCTGATAACTGTATAGAAAGTGTCTGGTGCTCATTAAAAATACCCAGTGTGAAAAGAATATAGGTCTGTGCGTATTATAGACTACCCAATGCTGGCGTTAACTCAATACTAGATCTAGAAAGGCAAATAAAAAGCTTTACATCCAACAACAACAAGCATAGAATAATAATCGGTGGCGATTTTAATGTTCCCACAGTAGAATGGGATTCGTACAGCTTTATAAATGGAGGTAAAGACAAGGATTCATGCGAGTCCCTCTTATTGACGTCCACCTCAAATTCCCTGCATCAATTACTCACTTCACCAACAAGGGGAAAGAACATTCTTGATCTATTAGCTACTAATATTCCCGAAAAGGTCATAAATGTAGGAGTTATTGATGGAATCAGTGATCACAGGGCTGTAAACGTTAAATTTTCCCTAAGCGTAGAAAAAGTTAACAAGCCTAATAGAAAAATTTATTTATTCAATAAAGCTGACTATGATGCCTTCAAATGTGAGTTAAACTGTTCCTTTCTTAGATTTGACGAATTAAGCAAAACCAGGAGTGTCGAGGATACCTGGAATAATTTTCTTGCGATAACACGTTCAGCAATACAGAGATTCATACCTATTAAATATATAACCGAGAATAAGGAACCCCGTTACAACTCTGAAGTTCGGAAATCACTAAGACGGCAAAGCATGTGCCATGCCAGAATGAAAAACACGGTTAAAAATTCCTCCCTTGATAAAATCAACAAAACCATACAGAATTACAAAACATCTAGGTCCACTGCCAAGAAGGCCTTCCGGAAGGCGCTGGCAGAATTGAAAAGGAAAAAATTAGGTGAACATTTAAACGATAACCCAAAGATATTTTGGTCCTACGTCATGGAAGTGCAGGGAAAAAAGTCTACCGTAAACTTATTGAACGACGAAAAGGGGGATAAAGTAACAAGTAGTTTAGATAAAGCCAACATATTAAACTCATTCTTCCACAGTGTTTTCAACAAATGCTCCCAGAATATACCAGAGAACCTTCCGAAAACATTTCTACAGCCAATGCAAGCAATCGACTTTTCCACCCGCGGAATAGAGTTACTCCTTAAAAACATCGACCCCCAATAAATCTCCGGGATCTGATGAGATACCGGCTCGCGTGTATAAAGAACTGTCGTCTGAAATTGCCCCTTACCTTAATATAATATTTAAGAAATCATTAGCAGAAGAAAGCGTGCCAAGCGGCTGGAAGATAGCTTCTGTGACACCAACATTTAAAAATGGAGACCGGGAGGACCCCAGTAATTATAGGCCAATGTCGCTCACCTCCATCACCTTTAACATTCTTGAGAGCATCATTGTTAGTTCCATTATGAGGTATCTCGATAGCCAAGATTTATTGATTAATAACCAACACGGGTTCCGTAAAGGTAGATCCTGCGAAACTCAACTCGCACTCTTTGTTCATGTTATAATGCATTCAGGTGAAGGTAATATTCCAGTTGATGCGATATTCCTAGATTTAAAAAAAGCTTTTGATAAAGTCCCTCATTGCAAGTTACTAACTAAGTTGGAAACTTATGGAATACACGGGAGAATTATATGCTGGATTAGGCAATTTTTTAAAAATCGCATTCAAACAGTCGTGTTGGACGGTGTACTGTCAAGTTCACGTCGGGTGTATCATAGGCGCCCTCTTGTTTCTTATTTACATAAATGACCTCGGTATCGTGGTTAATAGCAGGCTCCGTCTTTTTGCTGACGATGCGGTGATTTATGGGGAGACAGAGTCCCGTTAGCTAACGACCTAAATGCAATCCAGACTTGGTGCGATACATGGCAATTGGAATTAAATTTGAAGAAATGCGTAGTAATACCTTTTTGGGAAAAGAGTAACACCCCGCCATTTAGTTACAAAGTGAAGCAAACAGAAATCGCGAGGGTAGATTCCTTTAAATACTTGGGTGTAACAATTACTCACGATCTGTCCTGGGGAAAGCACATCGGGAAATATGTGGTCGTGATAATAAAAAATTGGGATTTGTAAAAAGAGTGCTGGGTAAATGTGACGAAAAAGTGAAGGAACGATGTTTTCTTGCCCTAGTCAGGCCCCACCTAGAGTATACTGCCAGTATATGGGATCCTCAAGAGATAAATTTGATTTCGGAATTAGATCGAGTTCAGCGGAGGGGGGCTGGATTTGTCAAAAATTGTTATGACCAACGCAGTAGCGTAACTACTTTGCTAGAAAATTTAGGCTGGGATTCCCTGACACAGCGGCGTTTACAATATAGATTAAACTTATTAAAACATTTAAATATGGGTCATTTTCCGGTCCATAATACGAACCCCAACGTATTACGGTTGGAGGGATCACGAATATAAGATTAGAGAGATAGACTACAAGACTGGCAGGTTTTAAATGGTCATTTTTTCCAAGAACAATAAGAGACTAAAATGTTTGTAATCGAAATTCCCCACTAGTCGGCTCAAGATAATAAGTATTTACCTACAAGGTAGCGACTGCGCATGGTTATACTAGTATATTGATGTGTTTTTTTACAGGTTCCCCCACCTATCCCCACCCATTTGAAGAACCCTAACCCCCTCATCCCTTACCCTTTCCTCCTGGTGCTGCACCCCCTGCCACACACCTTTTCGGTGGCTCGCAGGGTATTGATGTAGATGTACCCTCGGGGGTCGTAAACCCCTCAATAGAAACCTGCGTTCCAGACTGCGAGTCGAAGGTTCATGTTGATTCCAATCATAAACGGAGATTTAATGCAATTTAATTCAACAGCACCAGTGCACGGCTCTCTACGGAATTCCCCACGCATTCCCGTGAAAGCGACCGGATGCTCCAGTTGATCATGTCTCTCACTCTGATGCACCTCGTGAAAATCTCCATTTGTTGGAAGTTTGTGTGCCTAATTCAATCAGCTCTAAGACTAGGAACAAATGAAGAAATATTCAATATGTATGCGTGCGGAGTGCACCACGGAAATGATGGTGCGTTAAACGATTGATGGCTGTGGATAGGTGCGATTTTATCTCATACCTCAAATTAAATCGATCACTTTGAAAGGTCTGTATGCGACCAAGGGGCGTATTGATCGTCCGAGGTAAATTCGAAAAGAAATGCCTGGTTTCCCTAACATTTAAATATTGGTCGGTCAAAATAAAGTTGCTCGTATGCAGCGCCATATTTTGAATGTTTCCGAAGCAACTAAAGTCATAATTTTCATTGAATAGCCGTTTGTCAGTAAGTGAATGCAGATAAAAACGTACGCGAAAATCGTTGCTCTCGTCAGTTGCGAAGTGTGCGTGCTGTTTAATGTGTGCAAAAGGATCATTAGCTGTCTAAATACATTCAGAGTTGTGCCTAGTTTATGGACCTACAATAATGAGTGATGAAAAGGTTACATGATGGTGTCAATGTACTTCACCAATGTCCGCAGGTATGTGCCCAATTAAGAGTAGAGTGGCCTGCAGAAGGACGGAAAAAATGCACACATTCATGCATGCTGGTAAACGTAACTGTATTCGGGTACGTTAGTATATATATATATATATATATAATTATTACGTGTTCTGCCGGTCAAGTAGGTTATAGATGGGCACAATCTACCGAGTGTGTCACTATATATATATATATATAGGAATGTAGGAATGAAAGTTGGAGGGCATTCGTAAAATAAGTGATGCTTGCTGATGACCAAGCTATAATTTGTCAGTCAGCCAAGGGGTTACAAGCATTGCTGAGTGAATTGGAAACTCAGTGCGATAGATATGGGATGAGAATAAATATTAATAAATATATTTATATATATATATAAATTATGGAATATATATGAACATATATATGTATATATTTATTTATTTACATGTATATATTAGGAAGGGGCTACAATGCTGAAAGAACATGAGATCGCAAACAAGGAAGCAGTTCGTCAAAACGTTCGTGTGGAGCATAGCACTCTATGGATCGGAGAGATGTAGTATTGGAAAAGTGGTCCAACGAAGAATGAAACATGGTGCTGGAGGAGAATGCTGTAGATTAAATGGACAGACAAAGTGAGGAACGATGAAGTACATAGAAGAGCAGAAGAGGAAAGGACCATATGGTGAACTCTACGGCAAAGGAGAAGATTGGGCATATAGACGGATTGGGCATACCTTGAGGCACAATGGATCGACTAGGAATATAATAGAAGGAAAAATAGAAGGGAAGATTCCATTTGGAAGGCCAAGAGACTAATACGTAGGGAAAATTAAGAAGGACTTAAAACAGGAAACCTATCAGGAGGAGAGGGAATTAACTCTTAAATAGGGAAGAATGGAGGGCTACAGTAAACCAATTTTAGGAATGAAATACTGATGATACTGTGAATTTAGTATACATATTTCAATTTGGATGTCATGGGCACATATATAGGCAATGAGAAGACAGGGTACACATGCCCCCGGGGGATCACGTGAGTTAACTCGCGATTGCGTCAAGTGCGCAATGTGCTCTTCACAGCATGGAGCGCAAACGTTTGTGTTTTGTTCCGCCACGCCGTCCGCGTAATGGACGGAGAAACAAACCGAGCGACGGAGCGGAGTGGCATCGCTCGATATATAAGCAGGCTTCAGCGAGCAACGCAGGTTGACCATGCACCGCATATTCGTCGTGGGTTGATATTTATAGCGCTTTCATATCGATTCAATAAAAAAAAAACCTTGGACCCGGGTGCCAGACGACGAGGGTCTCAATCAAAGTGCCCGAAACTCCGGCATTTCCACCTTCGTTTGTTCTCTGGGACCAGGTAGAAAGCGTGCGCTCGGAAAAGTGCATGTAGCATATCGTTGGATACAAGTGAAGCTGGAAAATATAAATACTCCCTTTGTGTCCGTTTTGATACGAAAAGCAATCAGGGGACACTCGCGCGGATGACACGGCGCGCGCAAAAAAATTTGTAAAAGTGTCACCTGCAGGCACATTCTGTAATGTGTGTGTGTGTGTTTGTTCGTGAGTGTGTGTGTGCGCGTATGCAGGTTGATTTCCCTTTATTCGCTCTCTCTTGCCGTGTATCTCGTGAACGGCGCGAGGCACAAGCGCGAGGGCTTGGTTTCTTAATAAGGTCGACTCTTCTCTTCAATTTATTGGTAGCCATGGTGATAATTTACAATCGCCCAGCAGTCCAGGTATCCTCAGAAGAAAAAGGCCTGCGACGTAGAAGTGACGACATATTGCGCATTAGGAATAGCGTCGTTTTAAGTATTGACCTTTGATCAATCTTATTGGAGTAAAAGGGATATATATATATATATATATATATATATATATATATATATATATATATATCCATTTTACTCCAATAAGATTGGAGTAAACTCCAATAGTACTCCAATAGGATTGTTCCTTTCCTGTATGATGTTGTATGAATTCTAACCCACTGTCCTTTCCTTTCCTTGTGTATTGTCTATTTCTCCTTTGGTGGGTGAAACTGCCCCCTGACGCCATCTCTTGGCTGAAAGAATCGGGGCGCTTGGCGACATATTAGACCAACGGATCTCAGGGTAAATTGACTATCCTCGATAGCTACCTCGATAGCAGGACGTGCCTGTGTTCACCGAGTGTCTAAAATTCGCCGGCGTCCGAGGCTTCGGCCGCCGGGGTTTGGAGAGCGGCACTGCCGGACTCTCTCGGAAATCGAGGTTCCGATCGTGTTTTGTTTCGAGCGGCGGTTGACCGCCTAGTTCATCAAGAAGCGTGCAGTTTGACTCTCGACTTCTTCCGCCGGGAAGGCCGTACTTTTGTTTTGTTTAGTGGATCAAGACTGACCTTGACTCCTAGTGTAGGGCCTAGGCTCCTTTTTATTTGCTACCGCCGGGTGCGCGTAGCGGGGAGGGAGTGCACACGAGTGTTTTTTTTTTCTTTCTTTCTCTCTTGGAGTGCTTTCAGTGCGCTCTTCTTCTTTTTTTGGCGCTGGCGTGCTCCATTTGATTTCTTTCAAAATGGTTGTACGTCGCGTAAACACGCTCGCCTTGCAAGTTGATGAGAAGGCGAAACCCCCTACTCCGTTGGAGGTCCACCTCTTTACACTAGAGTCGCTGGGCCTCACACCCGAAGAGATTGTGGCGATCCAATTTGGATATAACCGCCATTTGGTATTCCTGAAATTGGCAACTGAAGCTACTATGAAGAGGATTCTAGATCTTATCCCACGAAAACTACCGTTTCCATCCAAAAATGATCCTAGGACGACGATTACTATTGACGAGACCTCCGGTAGCCCTTGTAATGTCAGGGTTCTATGTCTCCCCGTGGAGACCCCATTGGAAGATATAACAGGCGAGCTTCAGCGTTTTGGAAAAATCCATCGCTCGTGGGAGAACAGGTGGGAGGGCGACAAATTGGCGCGCGTGTTAACAGGTACGAGAGTGGTGCGGATGACGGTCGAAAGAAATATCCCCTCGTACCTCCACATCGGCGGCAACCGGGCCATCATCATCTACGAGGGTCAGCGCCGCACCTGCGCCCGTTGCAACCAAGAAGGCCACGAGCGCAAGACCTGCCCTCGGAACCAGGGAGGGAAGAGCTATGCGGAGGCAATGTTTTTGGCCTCCAATCCGAACACCGCCGAGGAGATAGATGAGCCCGAGATGGCTGTGGAGGAGAGGGCGCGGTCCCTGATACTTATCGAGGGTGCGCCCCCAGCTGTTCCCGCCGAACCCCCGCATCCCCCTCCACTTGGAGGGAAATTTCAGAGGGAGCGAAAGTCGTCAACGGAAGAAAGGGATCCGAAGAAGAAGAGGACGGACGACATTGCACTGCTGATTTCGAACATCGATCAAGCTGCGGTCCCTACCAGCTCGGATACACACTCACGACCACCGGCTCCTATCTCCGTGACCCCGTCAAAAGAGGACAGATCATCCTGCGTCCTTCCTTTCTCTGGCCACGCCAACGATGCGTTCTCCCCGCAATCCTTGCTTCACGGGCTTCTAACTCCCCGAGAATCACGGGTGACAGCGGGGGAGGATGTATCCGATTGCGACTGTCCCCCTTCCTCAACGGCGGGCCCCTCCATTATGGTATCACGGAAAATCAAGAAAGTATCACCGGCCGCGGAAGTTGACACATGTACGAGCAAAACCTTGTCGACATCAACAATCCCAGACATTCCATCGTCATTCTCCTTTGAGGACAGCCAAGGTGTCGACGATCTTCCCAGGGCTCCTCTAGAGGCGGACCAATTCGACCGATCTCCTCTAATTTCTCCCGATGGGGCCCCTTCGGCAGAAGACCACCAGTCCGCCACCCCGCCCCCCCCTGAGGCCACCTCCTGGGCTGGGACGGCCCACAGCTCTGCTCGCTCGAACAGGGCCCCCCGTGGAATGCCGCCGAGTAACCCGCTCTTCGTAGAAACCACGGCTGGGTCTTCCTCTTCGGACGAGGTCGGAGGGGAGGTATGCGGTGGCAACTCGAGACCTCGATCGTCGACCCGTCGGACGAAGCGTCCCGGGAAGCGGCGAAGCACTCGTCGCCCGGGTTCGAGCCGCGACCGAAGCGACGTAAGCCATGACCAGGACTCTGGTAAGTGATGTCCGGTGCCCATAGCTGTCCTCTCATTCCACCAATGAATATTGTTTCGCTTAATATTGCTGGCGTTTATAGCGCTTTAAAAATTGCAGTCCTCCAACGTTTTCTCCGCGACCTTAGGGCTGATGTAATCCTCCTTCAAGAGGTAAAGGAGGACATAGTCTGGGATGCGAACATCTTTCAGGCTATCGGCAATTTCGCCGAAAGTCATTCTGGCACCACCACCCTAGTCCGAAATGGCATTCCGTTCTCTCATGTTCGCCGCCACCCCTCGGGCCGAATAACGTCCGTTATCGTGAATGGTATCCATATCACAAACCTTTACGCTCCCTCCGGTGAGCGCGCGAGGGCAGAGCGCGAAACATATTTCAATGAACTTCTCCTCCCCTACCTGTATTCCTTCTCAGGGAAGGCCATATTGGGCGGAGATTTTAACACTATCTACCGCCGAGAGGATAGTGCCTCGAACAGGGATAACGTGACATACTATCCAAGCCGGGCGCTCTCACTGATGCTCGACTCCATTAGAGCGATTGACGCAGTGCGTTCTTATTGCGCCGGTCCCGCCCCCTTCACGCGATCAGGGCCTAACTCTCGGACGCGGATTGACTACCTCTTCGTCTCGACATCCCTAAAGAATGATGTCCAGACAGTGGACACCCTCCCGGTGTCCTTCTCTGATCACTGCGCAGTGATCATGAGAGTTACGTGCCCGGACACAACCCCGGGCGCGCACGTCCACCGCTGCGGCTCCGTGTGGCGCATGGACCTCCGCGTGTTGGAGGACGCGACTCGTCGTGGTTCTATCCGCACCCGGGTGTGTGCACTGATCGCGGCACTCCGTCCCGGTACAAACCTCGCTCTATGGTGGGACGAGGTTTTCAAACCCCGCATTGTCACCCACATCAAAAGGCAAACTTTCGAGTGGCGTAGGGAAAAGAACTACACCATCTCCTTCTACCGCCGAGCGCTGGAAGAGCTCCTGCGTAAGGATGTGGCGCCGGAGGGTTTCCACGCCCAAGTTTCGTCCCTAAAAAAAATTATCCTGGGCCACGAGCTCCAAAAATACGCTCCCCAAAAGTGGCAAAAAGAACTGGACACGGATAAAGGGGGCCCCCTAACGCTATCTGAGCTTCGGCGCTGGATGAAATCCAACTCTGGCTCCGATATAGACAGAATCCCTGTCAGAGAATCTGCCGCCGGTGACACCGACCTCCTTAAGGAAGCGGGCCGGCACTTTCAAAACACCTTTAACAGGTATCCTCCATGGAAGGAGGGAGACGCACCCCCTCTCCCCCCTCTCCCTACGCTTCCTACAGATCAAAAAGACGATTTTTGTCGAGACATAAGTTCAGATGAACTGGACTGCGTCTCGTCCATGTTCCCGAAGGGCAAAGCACCCGGCTTGGACGGCCTACCCTTTGAATTTTATTTAGCGTACTGGGATGTTTTAAAACCTATTTTAACCCACCTTTTTAACTGTATTTTAGCTAGCGGCTCTCTGACTGCAAGTCAGAGGACCGCCGTGATAACGCTTATACCAAAAGACGCGGCCAAAGTCGTTCAACGACTTCAGGCCAATCGCCCTTTTAAACGCAGACTATAAAATATTGGCGCACGTCCTACGATGTAGAATGACGGCTGCTGCCGACATCGTCCTCTCTCCATCCCAGTACGCCGTGTCGAAAACGCGAAACATTTTCGATGCAGCACTTTTAATTCGTGACATCATTTTTTCCGCCCCCTTGTATGGTGATCGTTTTTTATCACTCGTGGCTATCGATCTTGAGAAAGCATTTGACCTGGTCCGGATCGAATGGATTCTCACCGTGCTGAAGAAGATGGCCTTCCCCGAGTACTTCATTCGTGCCGTATCAACGATGTATAACGGAACATACTCTATAATTAGGATAAACAATGCCACCTCGCCGCCCATCCCCGTCAGTAACTCCGTTCGGCAGGGCTGCCCACTGTCAATGCTGCTGTTCGCCCTTGCCTTAGACCCCATACTCAGACGACTACAGAGCAGTGGAATCGGGGTACGTCGTCACGGCGCCGTCTGCCTGGGCGTCGCATACGCTGACGACATAACGCTCTTCGTAGACGACCCGTCCCACATGGCCCTAGCCCACGACATATTAAAGTCATATGAGCAGGGTGGTATCTTCCTCAATAACCGGAAATCCGGGTTTTTGCTGCTGAAGGGCGACCGGCCCTCGAACTCCATCGGTTGGTCAGAAGCGCCCTCGCTCAAAATCTTGGGGTTCTGGTGGGAGAGGGAGTTGGCTCCCACGATTGAGCGAAACTGGGGAATTATTGACCATCATGTAAAATGGAGTGTTGGAAAGCTTTCACTCCCTTCCCTCCCGATCGTGACCCGCGTCCGCCTCCTCAACCAGATTGTCTTCCCAAGGATATGGTATGTGGCCCATCTATGGCCCTTACCCACTAAATACAACGCATACTTTATTAGAGTGTCCAACCAAATGATCTGGAATGGCTACGTAAAGAAAGTGTCCCGAAACCAGCTCTATGGCCCGTTTGAACAGGGTGGTCTCAATTTAACCGATACAGCTCTAAAGGCGAAGGTGGTCTACGCGAAGCTTAGCCTGCGCATCCTCGGCGGTGACGACGCGTGGCGCAAGGCACTCCTCAAGGACGCGTGGCAGGAACTCGCGCGCGACGTATGCCACCGGAGGGCATTTGATGAAACGAAAAAAGTCGCTTCTCTCCTGCGAGATGGAGAAGCAATTCGGGTGAAGACCCTGTATGTCAGAGCGCTTACCGAGCAGCAACAAAATACATCAAAAAGAACGATTTCTTGGAAAAACTGGGCGACCAGCAGGGCGAACGATGAGGCACGTAGTGGAATGTTTAACCTAATCGCGAACACAGTCATGACGAGGGAAGTGAGGCACCATCTTCGGCTAGCCGATTCGCCCCTTTGTCCGTCATGCGGTCGAATAGACAACGTCGCACATCTCATCCTTGGATGCAACGATAAAATCAGAGAATGGGAAGCTCTAAAAAAGATCTATAAAACCTGGGACGTGTTCGGTGGTGGTGCCATTACCGACATGAATCTGATCACCTTGAACTTTCGGCTCTTTCCGAGCTTCAAATCCTTCATAATGACCACCCTAATCGTGGAATTCACACAGATGAGAACCGCGAATAAACATTCCGCTAAAGGCATGCAAGCATTGGTGGAACGGATGTGGCTGCCCCCGGTACCGGACACACTTCGTCCGTGGTTAAAAAGTTGTTTTTCTGAATAACTGTGCTTCAAAGCTATCAATAATTCCAACCAAATCTAATGTTCCGTTGCTAATCCAAATAATTCCTTCTATATTTTGTGAACCCTGCCTTTATTATTTCCTTCCACAGTATTGTTCATGGTCACAATTGTTTTATGCCATGTATATGAATTTATGTCTATGTAAGTGTGTAACCATAATAAGAAAAAAAAATATTCTGTAACCATAATCTGTAAGCTGGCAATGTGTACAATGTAAACACTAGCAGTGTAACATACTAGACCGAATAAAATAAATTGAACCATAGCTCAAGTGGTTAAGAGCATCCGCCCGGCAAGTGGAAAGATCCGGTGTTCGAGTCCCGGTTGAGGAAATATTTTTACTCTTGTGATCCGTTCGATTCCGCCTTCCCCACCTCTATTGTGTTCGTCCTTTATATGTGTTCCTATCCCTTTTCCTTATATCTGTTTCTGTATATATGAGTATTTATTCGCCGTTTGGCGAGATTTCGTGTTTGAATGTATATATATAAATATATATATATATATATATATATATATATATATATATATATATATATATATATATAATACAAAGCTAATATAAAAAGCATCGGTAACAATTTTTCCCTGACGTGTACGTGAAGTGCTGAATTCAGACCGTCGGTTAAGTGTGCGTATGACAGATCGTATTGGCATTGATAAGACAGTCACAGTGCGCGCTCTATTATCAGTGACAATTTGGCGATGCGAAAGACCTGGGCTAAACTCGTGTCCCAAAGGTCTTCGGATGAATATCCAAGAGAAGAGTCGAGTGTCTGCTTGCAAACACCTTCGGGAACGGCATCGCGACTATACCCCAATCCCCTTACAGTCCCGACTTGGTACAAGCCGACTGTTTCCTACTCTCATACATGAATTCCTCTGTCTATGAAAGAAAACCACCATGGGACCCTAAGGGCCATCAAAGAAGCTTGCGCGCGTGCCATAAAGATTATCCTTAACCGGAATATGCCTGCCAGGGAGCCTTCGAGTCGTGGAAAAGCCGCAAGGGCAAAAGTGCGTCGACGCTCAAGGGATGCACTTTGTAAAATTTTGAGCGGAATTTTAGCAATATCTGGAATGAATCTATTTTTACGATATCTTTCTCGAAACTCTTTGTGTAAAATATGTGTGTCACATATGGCGCCACCTCGAGAATATGCTCAGTGATGAATTACGATCGTAAATAAAAAATACTCCATGGATTCGTACACGAATGTCCTTATTTAACTTAGCCCTTCGCTAAGGGTGAGAGTCTAAATCAAAAAATGCCTCATCTCAAGGGTTGTTCAAGAAGATATCTCTCCCCTTCACTAATGACTTCCACTTGGCCTTCTCCTCGAATACCCACTCGTCTCGCATCTGTCGCTCTCACACACGCTCTCCTCTTCGTACTCCTCTCATAATATTCGTCGTCTCGGAAGACTCTCTGCATTCGACCTCATTCATCCGCGTCACCCTCCCTCCCAAACCAGTTCCTCTCTCTTGCGAATGCTCCTTCAATCCCTCGGCATGACCGAACCATCCTTCCACAACTCTTCCATACACTTCTATCACAGGTCAATCTTTACTTTTTTATCACCCACTCATCCCTCGACCTTTCGCTCTCCTAACCTCAAGACAGAAACTCCTCCTCGTGTGCTTCGAGACACACTCGCCGCCTTTAGTCCGCATTCATTCTCCCACCCGAGACCTTTCCGAGTGTGGCTTCCAATGTGGGATTGCAGTCTTAGGCGCACTTAATTTTGCTGACTCTGGAAAATATGCATTTTTTAGATAACTTTTGGTTTTAAAAAATAGGTTTTTAATTGATACATTTTACATGGTTTATTTGAAAAGTATCGAGAAAGGTTTCGTAAAAATAGTTTTATTTAAGATATTGCTACAAAGCCGCTCAAAATTCTTCAAAGTACATCTCTTTAGCGTCGACGCACTTTTGCCAGCGGATTTTTCTCGACTCGAAGGCTTCCTGGTAGACGGATTCTGGATAAGGTTACTCTTAAGGGAACGCGGGCAAGCTTCTTTGACGGCTTGACTTAGATCTTATGGTGGTGACCTCTGATAGATGGAGGAATTCACGTTTAGGAGTAGAAAATAGTCTGCTGGTGCCAAGTCGGTTCCGTAAGGGGGTTGAAGAATCGTCGCGGTGTCACTGCCGAAGGTCTTCGCAAGCAGACACTCGACTCTGCTCTTCTGGTCGTCCGTCCAAATACCTTCGAGACGACAAGTTTAGCCCAGATCTTTCGCATCGCCTAATTGTCAGTGGTAATGGTGTCTGCAATATCACTGTCTTATCAATGTTAATGCGATCTGCCATCATGCGTCCTCTTAACCGACATAGTTTGAATTCAGCACCTCAAGCACACGTCGGGAAAACTTTGTTGTCGTTACTTTTTAAAAAAACCTTGTAAGTTTAAAAAATAGTATCACTTCATATTTGAAATTACGTGTAAAAGTTATCATCAATGTCGATAAGAGGTCATCTGGAATATTCTCTGAGGGAAACCCCAAACTCTGAATTGTTTTCTGGCTACGTCATATATCTGCCTCGAAGAATAAGACTGACTGTTGTCATCATATAAAATTATGTCACGGGTGTTATTGCCTCCATGGAATTTCATCGAGCAGGTACCTTCTGCAAATGATTGTGTAAGCAATATTAAACTCCATTCTTGGCGTAACAGATTTGTGAGTCAACTGACCAAAGAACCATCGAGTTTAGACGAAAGTTATGTCCATCTGGACGTGAGGAAGGTTCTGCGGAAAATTCAGATTCGCTTTAAAAAGTGTCGCTTTAAATTGCTGCGTAGGCGAGAGTGGCTGGACGTTGGATGTCGGAGAAAGCGGGAGAGATGAGTGGGGTGGGGTGTCGGCCCTGCGATGACAGGGAATATAGCGCGGACCAATGGTGAAATCAGTTACGAATGCAAATTATGTGCGTTTTTTTATTCCGCTAAAAATGTTGTCATTAAATATATACCAATCGTCCGCTCCTTGTGGTTTCTCACACAAAGGAAGGGGCTCGAAACATGGTATCAAGAGTGCGCGATGAAAAACCTTATCAAATTTAATCCTGGCTCGGCATTCTTCCTTCCAGCGTTTTTAATACTGTTCAGAACGAATCAGAGAACTCCATGACTTATTATAATACGATATATCTTATCTAATATCTTATACTCTTCGATGTTTTTAGCAGTCGAATTCTCCAAACTTCGATGCACAAACTTTCCCGATACTTTTCATACAAACCATGCATAGGTTTCCGTGTCGATGCTCAACCTTTTGACAACTTACCCGTTCTTTTGCGACCAACAATCAATCATGCATTCTCCGCGCCGTCTATTCTCGCTTCCGATTGGTAGCTGCGTGCGAATTGCGCGGAGCAATTGAGTCCGTCTCTTCCCCGTGCCACCTTCTTGGAATTAATTTCCATGCAAGTCATTATTTGGCTCGGCGAAGATTTGACCCATATGTGGCATGAAAAAATGAATCCTGTGGGTTTCCAAGATCAATGAAGTCAATGTTCAGCGTCATATTTATATGTATTTAAATCGATAAATTCGTTAATATGTTATTTTTAATTAGCATGTATATTTGCAGTTGCCAGTGGATTTTTTGCATTTTTAATTAAAAATCTCCACGGCCACATACACCATGCAGTAATTCGCCAGGTAAGCGCAAGCAAACATGACTGATGAAACGATAGGACTGAAATCACGTCTTCAATGAGATGTTTGCTAACCAATCAAAATCCATTACTGAGGCTCAATCAATTAGTATTTCCCATCATGAAAGCACCAAGGAATACCCCACCAAACTTTTAGATTTAATGGACACCATATACTCTCTTAATTCCTTGAATTTTCCGTTCCGAATTAATTTTCCGTGTTGTTTTTTTTGCATGTGGTATTTTTCCTTTTTACGGTTGGTGACCTAACACCCCCCGCCACACGCCCTTGTGGCGGCTTGCGGGGTATTATGTAGATGTAGATGAATTAAGTGTAGTTGTTTTCTGTATTCTTGTAAATGTGGAAATTCTGATATCCAAATTTCCACTTTTTTTCATTATTTAAAACCCTCGGAAAATCGATATTCTCAAGGAACTCCGAAGCAAAACTTAGAAAATTTTAAGGACTATTTTTTTTTATATTTCGGAATTGTAATTATAAAACAAAGTTCGTTCCTCGTTTTCCGTCCATCAGGTTCTTGAATGGTGCCCATTGGGTAGACGGGTGCACGATAAGCAATCAGGATATTTCACGGCCCGAGCGAAATAGTTTTAGAACCGTTATTATTTAAATGGGAAAACTCAAACTCACATCAATTCAAAATACTAGGACAAACGGCAAAAATCCTAGGTACTTCTTATCCCATACCTATTACCGTATCCTAATCCTAGATATTTTCCGGGACCAACCCCTGGTCCTAAAACAATCCCCTATTAATCCAATAACTAAAATTTTTTTCATTCTGCTGTCAGGGTGTCATCGAGCCAAGCATCATCCTTTGGTTTTAAAGATTGGAAGTATAGATCTGTAGACGGAGGCACACGACGACATGTTTATTAACATTATTTTTGTTAGAATGGCATAAACTATTTGTAATGAAAGATCAAAACATTACCTAGGCATAGAACCCAGTTACCGTTATATCGGCAGCGATATCCAGGTCAACAACCCCAGGTAACAAGAAAATAATCCCTAGTCTATCTCGGTATCTTGGTACTAATATAAGTACCCTGATGATACACATCAAATAGTTCATTAAAATGGAATAGTTATACTTCGTTGGTTGAATACGAGGGTAATTTGAAATGTCAACGGAATGGAGTAAACAATTTAAACAAAATGCTTCAGTGAAATTTTTTTTAATTTTTCAATGAAGTCTTCCTGTGCACCATTTCTCTTGGTCCAGTGATGCTCCAATGTCTTGATCCCATCTCGAAAATTAGATACCTTCAGGCCTGCAAAATAATCGTCCACTTCGGCTCTTATTCTTTTGTATGTAGAGAAACTCCGTCCACCGTAAAACTTATTGAGCTTGGCGAAGAGATGGAAATCTGATGGAGCCAAATCAGGCGAATGAGGTGAATAGGGCAACAATTCTTATTCTTAGTTCACGTATTGCTGCCATGTCAAAGACATTTGTGTGTAGGCGTGCATTTTCTTGATAAAAGATGGCTTTCTTCCTTTGCAAACCTGGACTTATTTCGTGCATCCCATGCTGTGCTTGGCCCAGGAGGTTGGCGTAGTATTGTCAAGTAATACTCGTATAAAGTTTTCACCTGAAGATTATGTAGTGCATCGGAACAGGTCGTGCAATCAATAATCATCTGGTGGTAATGTGTTTTCGTATGATCATTACTAATATGTTCAAATTCCACCACATCACGTCTAAAACAACGCACCTTCCGAGCACTACGTCTTTTGCCTTTGTCTCTCTATTCTGCCTGTTTTTCTCCTCACATTCCCCCCGACGACCCGAAAATTCGCATCTAAATTCGTCGACCTGTTTTCTCCAAGACGAGGTTTCTGAACTATGCTGAATCCTAGCCGTTTTTCCAGTCTCCCTTTCCCGTTTTTTCCCCGAGCATTAATTATCCCAACAAGACTCTTGCGACGAGGAAATAAGGCAATACGATTAGCACTGAATTATATACTATTAATAAGTAAACTTGTATTTTTTATCGCTACACCTTATTATACTACTACCGATGCCGACGTATATACTTTATTTATTTAATTTTTCAGTGCCCTGCAAGCCAACGCTTGGGACGATATACACACCAGACTAATGTTAACCCCAATATTTTTACCCCTGCCGCGGTCGGACAGTGTTTTTCATATCCCTTAACGTTCGGGGGAAAATAGACATCTTAAATCTCTCTGTTCTACACATTATCTATCTAATTTTATCGATATGATCTCTCCTATCGTAGTACGATGGAGGTAGTAATGCATTTTCAACATCACTGCTAAAGAGACTTCCTTCCAATTTATGCAAGAGATTTAATCTATAATTTAACTTTCCCTCCGTGAGTGATTGTCAGTCTAGCTGCTCTAATATTTTGGATACGCTCCTAAGTTAAGCATAGCAATGTGTTTCCAATCTAGCTCCTCTATGCTGCATGCGATCCAATTCGGCAATAAATTAACTTCCTGAGGATCCCATATAATTGCAGCATATTCTAAATGAGGTCTAATCAACGACAGATAACATTTCTCTTTGACCTTTTTATCCTAATAAATCCTAATTGTTTTCAGCTTGTCCTCATATTCCCCGCATGTGTTTCACCCAGGAGAGATCGTGGGTGAGGGTAACACCTAGGTATTCAATCGAGTCTGTGCATTCCTTTTCCAGAAGAAGTAGGCGTGCGGGATGGAATTGCTCTTTTTCCAAAAATGTATGACTACGCACTTCTTCAAGCTTAATTCTAATAACCAAGTGTCGCACCAACGTTTTATAGCATTAAGGTCATCTGACAAAGCTGCAGTGTCCTCAGGATTACGGACGGATGGACGACGGGTTGATTACAGACATACGCGACATCATTATGTGTACCCGATGATGTGGCCTATGCTTCGAAACCGGTAGCAATGTAATGAAGTGTTTGTGAAAAAGCAATTAGTCTAATTCTTCAGTGATGATGAATTTACACGAAGTAGAACCTGAAATTATCGAATTTGGGTCTGATAATAATTTCATATGAAGAATAATATTTCAAACCTGCACTCTATTGGCTGGTTTGATTCGAGTGTTCAAATGACATCATTCGAGAGCGTCCGGCCACGCGACCCCAAGCGCATCGAACCGGACCCTTCCCTCTCGGGGTAAACCGGAATTCCATTGAATCTCGGGGTTTTCGTTAACGCGCTGCCGGCCGGCCCTTCGAGTCCACAGCGAGGTAAATGACCGAATCATTTTCCCGAGAGAACAAAAATCCTGGCGTCCTATGGGGGGTAGGGGGAGAGAGTGGGGGGGAACGACGCTGGGCGCCAAAAAATATAATTACACATGAGCCAGCGTGATGACGTTATGGGCGACTGGGTAGGGGATAGGATATTGAAAGGCGCAGGGAGGTGCCAGAGGTAGCGCCTCCGTAGTGAGAGCGGGAGGGAGGGTGGGCGTTTGTGGATTAGAGGGTTCGGAGCAATGAAGGGGGTAGGGACAGTTATTGAGAGAGTGGAGAGGGTCGGGGGGTTCATTATTACGTGCCACGGGGTCGTGCGATCTTGACCTCGTGAGTCTCTGCGTCATACCCAACTCTGTCATTGCAGTGCATTGTTATTTATAGGGCCACCACACCCTTTGAGGTTTACGAAGGCGATGACATGTGAGGCCAGAGGAATGATTTTCCCCATAAATAAGGAAACTTTGTAATGTATGTGGTCTTTATTATATAAAAATATATAAATCTACATCTGTGCTTATATATATATATGCATAAAACACAGATGTAGATTTTTGTAAGATAGAAACACAATGAATGGACACTCGTATATGTAGTTGGATAACTACAAACGTGTCCTTTCTTCGTGTTTCTATGTTATAAAAATCTACATCGGTATTTTTATATATTTGTGCGTCACCGAAGAGCGTTCTATTTTGAATATACATATACATAAAACTATAAACACAGTAATCAACCCGAAGGTCGGTTTAGTAGGTTACTGTAGAGTTCATCCAGTACTAAGCCCGACGGTGTGAGAAATTCACACATCAGGGTTGGGGGGGCCAGTTCCTTTCCCTGTGCCGGTTATGGTTTCCCAGGAAGATCTGGTACCAGGAAAATCACATAGCTTGGGTGGAGCTGCTGGAGCCTAGAGAGACTTGCCCTGGAATCGAACCCGGGCCCCTCCGGTCAGCAGTCCAATGCTCTACCCACTGGACTACCGCGACCCACATTATATATATATATATATATATATATATAATTATATATATGTATATATATATACCCAGACATATATTTCGTATATATATACATACATATATATATATATATATATATATATATATATATATATATATATATATATATATATATATATATATATATATATATATATATGCTTTCGTAGACGTAACACGGAAGTGCCGAATAGTACAATACACAGTAACACACAATATAGAAACACAAAAAAAGAAGAACACTCACACGTTATTTCTTGATATTTCGACGGAAACAATCCGTCTTCATCTGAAGATATAGAAGTCTACACTTCTATATCTTCAGATGAAGACGGATTTTTTCGCCGAAATATCAAGAAATAACGTGTGAGTGTTCTTCTTTTTTTGTGTTTCTATATTGTGTGTCACTGTGGATTGTACTATATATATATATATATATATATATACACATATATATATATATATACAAACACACACATACACACCCAGATTTCAAAAGGCGTTTGATAAAGTGAATTGGGAAATACTCTTTGAGTATATTGCATAAAATAGGAATAGATTGGAGGGACAGGAGGCTAAACCGCAACGTGTGCATGCGTCGTACTGCTCAGGTGTGAAGAGTCCGGATGGGCAGTGTTAGTTAGAAGGAGGTGTGAGATAGGGTTGTCCATTGTCAGCGGTGCCATTCAAAGTAAATGTAAAGGAAATGAATGAAGAAGCATGGGAAGAACTAGAGGTGTGAATGAAAAAAAATGGAATAAAAGTGGGGAATTCATACGATCAGTTAGGTTTGCTTATGACCAAGCTCATGTGCATCAGTCTACCAAAGAGTTGTAGGCATTGATGAGTGCATTTGAAATTCAGTGTATTAGATATTGATTGAGAATCAATATAAAGAAAACGAAGGTTTCGCGATTTTCCTGAAAGACAAAGGCTAAGCTGAACATTGAAATAGGAGGAAGAAAACTAGGGCAGGTGGAGTAGTTTACGCATATCGCAACTGTTTTGGACCAACACGGTCAAAGTACTAGGGACGTAGGGAGAAGAATGGCACTTGGGAAACAAGCTTTCACTAGGGTAGTAGTAGTTTTTAGGGGAGGCGACCGACAGCTGAGGTCATTTGCGCCATAGGGGATGGACAGGAAAGGATAAAGGGTGGAGAGAAACCCGGCGTCGGCATTAGCCGACTCTTTACGAAAGGCGCCAAGGGGTCCGCAGCTTAACGTCCCATCCGACGGACGGCGTACTCACTCAAAGTGCCCTCCACAAAGCACCTCAAGTAAGGATCCAGATACCTCTGAAAAATATTCAACACCGCCGGGATTTGAGCCCGCGCCCTCTGGGTGGGAAGCCAGTACGTTAGCCCCCGCACCATCTCGATCCTCGGCTTTCACTAGGAGGGGGAGTTGATGACAGGGACGTTGAGTAAGGATGTTAAGAAAAGACTCGTAAAAATTTTGATTTGGAGCGTAGCTATGTGCGGCGCGGAAACAGGGTCATTGAAACAGGAGGATAGACGTAGATTGGAGGCTTTTGAAATGTGGATTTGGAGGAAAATGAAGAAGGTGAAGTGGACCGAGAAGAAAACAAATGAAGAAGTACTTCGTATGGGGGAAGAGGAGAGGGGTTTGTTGGGAGAAATCCTATGGAGGCAGGAAAAATGGATGAAGGGCATATTGATTGGTAGTGGGATATTGAAGACTGTGATAGAGGGGAGAATATTAGGCAAACGAGGAAAGGGAAGGAACAGGATAGGGATTTTGGACGGGATGAAGGGAGGAAGAAAGTATTCAAGAGATGAAGAGGGACCTGATGGAGAATAGGTTGCTGGATTGTGTTTTGTTAGGAGTCACAAAATATTTATTTGGTGGTAGTGTACATTCAAAGCCTACCTTAACCGGTAGATTACTTAATAATAATACGAGTTATTACGAATATATTACTTAATAATAATGATAAACTCGTGTGTACAGGATGCGGCAACATAGATTCCTTTCTTCAAACGTTAAAAGCTTCGAAAAAAGGAAGTTATGTTACCGCACCTTGTGTGTGTACTAACACACCCGCATAGAGTAATTTTTGACCAGCACATATGAACGTGTGCATGTTTCGCCGTCCTACTGGAAAATTTAGGCCTGTCATCTAAATGTCACGCAGACGTTTTTTGGCACTATGAGGACTTCTCTTCTTGACACCTCTCTATCCTAACTTATTTATCATTTTCAATTTCACGCCATCTTTATGATACGAGACCATTTCAATTCTCCAGGCTGTTAATTGTCGCAAATATCATCAAAAATGAGGAGTGAGAAGCGTAGGTGACCATCCAAAGTTATTAATTTGCAATATTTCTTTTGTTTTTTATATTCATCAGTAACTAATATAATTTAAAACCGTCGATTACTTTGTCGACGCAATACGCCACCCATCGGTTTTTTGGCTGAACGTCTTTAGTCGACTAATTCCTTCGAAATGAAATGAAATTACTGGTTTTGTAATCCCGCTTACTTCATTTGAAACCCTTGGTCTCAACGTTGAACGTCGTCATCAGGATTTGATAATGATCTCATCACCTGATGATGATTTTCAATGTCGAAAACTGGGTCGTGTTTTTTAATAAAGTGTGTGGAATTACAAAATCAATAATTCCATTCATTTCATTATGACACTCCAATTCAATAAAGTTACGCCAGAGGCAACAAAAGTATCTGTGAGATGCGAAGTTTTTCCATTTTGTGCATGGTATTTCCTGCTCCACGGATCCCTCATCCAGCGTTTTCCTCCGCGTTTGCCGGTGTTCATTTCATCTCCACCAACCGTCTTCATCTCGCCATCGTGTCTCAACATTTGCGCAAGAGGATTTTCTCAGCTTGAAAATAGAATAAAAGAATAGGAATCCCCGAAAAATTTATTAAAATATCATCGGTTACATCAAATAGGCAGCGGCATCTTTACGTATCTTTCCTCTGATGGCGACGGTGTCTATTCGGTCGAACGGCATTGAAAAAAAACTCTTGAGCAATCCACGAATGTGTTTTTACGAGTATTCGATCTTCAAACTAAGATTTCGCAAAGTGAAATCTGAAACGATTGAAATCACTCATCGTCTTTTCAGAGCATTCATTGGATACCTTATGTATCCTGTACTTCTTCCTGAATCTCTGGTTTACTCTCTCCTTACATTTGGTATTTTTAATTTCGAGGCTTATCCAGAAAGTAACCTCCATTTGCGTGTAGCGAGCGAAGTAGTGGGGGGAGCCAAATATTTTGCCTGTATTGACACACACACACACACACACACACAAACACTAGGACAGTATGCCGCTTGTCGTTTGTTGATATTAGCGAGGCAAAATGAGCAATACAAATAGAAATCCCGCCAAATATAAAACCCGTTTAGGGATACAGTTTTTACTGGCATTAAACTGCAAAGCTGCTGACATTCATCGGGAAATTTGTGCTCTGTACGGACGAAATGTGATGAGGAACAAGAGTAGTACGTCTACGGTGTTGTTAGTTTAAGAGTAAACGGGCAAATGTCCATGATGATGTCCAAGAACTGGCCATCCGTCAGTTTATCTGGCAAAAGGCTTTGACCGACCACCTAGTCTAAACTGAATGCACCACGGCCTCACCCCGCCTTCACTCATTTTTCCGTCTCCACACACACTTTTCACATTTGCCTGTATGAAATTCAATTGGTTGCTGGTTTTTTGCCAGTAAAATCCCAATCACAGATCTCACGGTATTTTCTCTTGAAACGCACATTTTAAGAGTTCGCAATGCGAGCAAAGTAGAAGAACCACAGTCTGCACACTATACCACAGCAGAATGCGTGCACTGAGTTTAGGGACGCTTAGACGCCAAGATGGTGGCTCTAGCCGCCCTAATCACGGCCATGTTTTGCCAATACGTATGTTACTTACTTGACAGCCCATGTATTTTCTACAGAGCAACATTTCCATCGATTCACCTTTCCTTCTGTAAGCGCATCCTCACCATATGGAGAAGTGATTTTTTCCTATGTTTGTTCGAATCAAGTTTACTCTCGGGCGAATTTGCTTTCCTGCCTTAGAGAAGACCTGTCTTCTGGTGGAACGGTATCCTTTTCTTGGTTATGCTGCTATGCCCTCTTCTATTCCTCCATGGTGTCTTATTTTCATCTTTATAAATAGGACTACCTCTGTGTTCAATTGTTTCAGGCTCAACTTTGTGGGAGATCATGTTCATTAAATGAAGACCACAATGTATATTTCCACTGTTCTTTACTTTCGTTCTGCTAGTTTCATCGCTTAGGCGTCATCATCAGGTGCTAACCCTCTCCACCTCTGGTTTTAGAGTCCTCACTTTAATATTTTGGTGACCTCCTGATTTTTTTTGCCATAGATCTACTCTCGTTGACGCCTATGTCGTCGGCGGAGCCCAACGTACTTTTCTGAACGTACGAAGTTCAGAGATCGTGCACACTTTGCACTCCTGCTCTGGTTTTTCCGTTAAGGAAATCTGAAGGATATTAGTTCACAATCCTAACGCTTTTTCCACATATATGTGTGCGTGTATATATATATATATATATATATATATATATATATATATATATACACACAGGTATTATATAGTATATATATAGTATGTATAAGCAGGTCATAATTTTTAGATTTTGCAATTTCCTTGTAATCAATCTATATTCTACATTCTTTGTTGCAATTATTATTTATGCATTTATGAATGTAAATGACTAGAGTTTGGTTGAAGAAGGGGTTATTTAGATTCAATTTTGCCCGAATGAAGACATATCATTATTATTATTGAATGCAAGAATTTCCTTCCAAATTCCGGCGATGTGAATTTCGTTGAGATGGACGCCCGTGCCTTGACCCTTTGATTTATTTATATTTGATCCATCCGAAATTAAAGCAAGATCTTTATTCCCTTGTTGCGGACTTAGATGATAAAGCATAAAGTGACCAAAAAGCAGTGATCATTGCGGAGATTGGTTTTGATAGGTGGGGTTAGGACTAATCCTCGGACTAAGCCGACATCAATGCACCTTCGAAAGGTAGCTTTGGACAGTTCCTGGCCACTATTATTTCTTTACTTTTCGCCCGGGCATCCTCTCGTTCGCCCCGCCTTATTTCCTTCAGTTTCTCGCACTTTCAGCCCACTCCGTGCTCTTTTAAAAGCCTATTTTCTTCATTCCTCTCTTCCGCTTTCCCAACATTCTCCCTTCCAATACGCCCTTTCGACTTCCGCGCCAGCTCTCAATATTTCCGTTCCACTTGTTCTACCTTCTTTGGATTTTACTCATTGGACTCTCTATCTCGTTTCCTTCTCCAGGAACGTGTGCAATTTTGACATTAATATTCCCTTCCCTCCTCCTGATTATCTTAGTTCTCCAAACCAGTACCGCAAAAACTAAGCCCTACAGCGGCTGGTGAAATTCCTGCATTGCCTTCATATTAAAAGGGTGAATAGTTTCTTTTCCTATTGCGACCATTCGGTTCTGCGGGAATATCTGCTACTCAAAATAATCGTATGGCTTGATCTGTTAGGGTCGAGAGGAGTAAACCGGAATCGAGCTTTGGCCTTCAGGTCAGGAGTCTCGTGCTCTTCCCTTTCAGACTGCGACGACCTTAATCGAAGTGTGGATGTGATGGATGATTGGGGCCGTTAGGTGCTTTATTTCCTCTGAATAAACTACAATTAGTTTCTAATCTGTGGATTCCCTTGTCCACATGCTTTTTGAAGTTTCCGGTCCATTGCGTGCAAATGTGCTCATAGGAGTTCTCGATCCTTTGCTCTAACCTCGATATCATCTGAAAATGGGGTTTCATGTGAATGTCCTCTTCATTTTCCATTATTCATTTGTTCGCCATTCCTTCTGCTTCTTCAATTGCCTCTTCTAAATGCATTCATAAAGTGGTTTACGAGGGCTGTCCAGAAAGTAATATCCGTTATGCTTTACAAAATACACTGGAATAGATGGAGTAAATGTTTTTATTTTTCACAACAAAACTACCTATCTCTTCTATTTTTATGCATATTCACCAAATATATTTAAATATTTTTCATATCTCTGAACTAGTTTTCAATTTCCTTCTGCATGAAAATCTGCCACCTGAGATCGAAGCCAACCGATGACGTTGGCATATTTTAAGTTCCTCGTCGAGACGAGCACAAAACATGTAGTGGCCAAACTTTTCAGTCGTCGTTTCCATATATCAGAATCGTGGAAATTTGTGGAAAACTTATTAAAGATTTCAGATATCGTTTTCACTGACCTTTCCATCTATTTTATGGAGCAGTTCATGGTTCACCATAGACTGGAGGCCACTTGTGTAAAAATCGTGAACATTTGTGTTCGCCCTTCCACGAACGACAACACCGACGGACAACTCTTGTCATTCATCCCATTTGGTACGTACCGAGCACAAATTTCCCAAAAAGATGTATTTAGCTTTGAAGTATGAAGCTTTGAAGTTTTTTTAATCAGTGAAAACCCTTTTAACTGAACGGACTTCACATTTGGCGGGAATATCAATTGTATTGTACATTTGGACTTGCTAATGTAAGCAAAAGGACAAGCGGCGCGACCTTCCAATCAATGCAGCTCGAGGCGTACTGGCCTGCTGTGTGCTTCGATGCAGTGGTCATTCGGCTCCCTCCACTTCAATTCTCACGCAACACGAAAGCGGAGGTTCATTTCTGGACAGCACTCGCAATTCCTCTGCACGTGCATTTTGGTCATCGCTCAACAGCAGTGTGTCTAATTCGTTCTTGTGGAGCTTATGGATTTTTCAGTTGTAGTTTAAACCGGTTTCACTTTTTTCGTTTAATTTGAATTAGGTTCCTTCGGTGAACAATTTGAATCTTTCTCCATAGCTAGGAATACCGTATGATTGTCTCTTGACTATTGCTGGACAGTTGATAGCCTCCCCCATCCCTGTTTTCCTCATTCCGAATTGATTGCCCTGCAATCGTTTAACAGGGTGCGCTCCGAAAGTAATGGAAATATTTAAAAAAAGTAATTTATTGAACATCAATTGCACCAACACTTAACATTCTTCAAATTCCTGTCCTTGGGACTCTACATATTTTTCCCAGCAATTCTGCCACGACCGCTACGCGCCCTGGAAGGCATCTTCGGGGATCGCTCGCAAGGTTTTCGTCACGACTGATTGGATCTCAGCAAACCATGCATAACTCCGTCGTTTGCTGATATTGTTGCCATTCAGAGGAAGGACAACACGAACAAAGTCCTGCTCCCAGGTGGTAAGAAAATCACCACAGAACGGCAGAGATGATTTTCCCCAATGATGACAACAAGGGCATCGAAACCAGTGAAGGTACGAAGATAGAAATTATGAAATTAATAGATCCGAGTAAAACCGACATAAAAATCACCAACCTAACGAAAATCAAGGACGAGGGAGTTAGACTGGAGGCGGAAAACCATGATTTGAAACTGAAACTGAAAGAATATCAATGTGTTAACCAGAATATCCTGAAGATACGCAGAGAGGTTAAAAACAAACCAAGAATATGTATCTCGAAACTATCTGAAGACGACATGCTGAAGTGTATCAGGAAACAAAACGACCTATTGGATACTAGCCACCTTAAGCTAATCTTTTAGTTTGGGAAACGGGAAAGTACAAGAGTAAATTGTGTCATTGAAGTAGACTGTGAAACTAGGAAAACCTTGAACAACTTAAAATGGGTCTATATCGGTTATGACTCACATAAAGTAAGTGATTACATCAAAATCACTCAATGCCTTAAATGCCAAAAGTTCGGTCACATTTCAAAGAACCGCAATGCAGCAAACTCTGTGTGTGCCCATTGCTCCGAGGAGCACACTACTAAGGAATGCAAGAAGAATGAAGGAACACCAACCTGTGCAAATTGTAAATTAGCCAAGATCGAAGACTGCAACCATAAGGCGTCAGATAGTAAATGCGGTATGTATCAAAGATGGCTGCGGAACTTAATAGAGACAATAGAATATGGAGACATCTAGCAATAGCCTTATATTAACACAAGTCAATCTACAAGGGGCAAAGACGCCAACAGACGAAATAAGAGTAGAAAAGGAGCAGCTTCATTTATACATTTGCCTTGCTCAAGAACCATATATGATCAAAACACCTAACAGTCATTGGAGTATTCCAGGACAGGGCCTTAAAACGAGAATTATGCCCACCAGGTCAATAAATAGAGGATATGTGGCTATTATTGTGTTCAATGAAGACCTTGATATTCTGGAAATTACTAACTTTACGAATCAGTATGTCGTCGTTGCAGATGTGAGATCTCTCTTAGAATGTTTTATCTTGGTCAGTGCCTACTTCCCGCCAAGCCGTGACATTATTCCTTTTCTTTCGCAAATTCGTTCAATAACAGACCATTTTAAGAACAAACAATTGGATTCTAACGCCAAGAGTGAAACTTGGTTTAATTCAACATCTGACGCTAGGAGAAACCTCCTAGAATAACTAATCTCTCCGACCAACCTGTTTATATTAAACCGACCTGGCGAACCGGAAACTTTTTACAGTCTAAACGGGTCATCTAATATCGATCAAACTTAAATAAGTGCCCCACTTCTTTAGAAAGATTAATGGGTGGAAGGTCATGCCTGATCTAATAACAAGTGATCATAGGCTACTATTGATAAAAATTAAGGTTGGCAAGAAGGAATCGACACCACAAAGAAGATTCAACTTTGGTAGCGTGAATTGGGAAAAATTCAATGATAGCTTCTTTAAAAAATTAATTCATATTGATAGACATTTACTTTGGATTCCCCACTCAAAACACATCGATGAGCGCATTTCTAACTTAACTTTTGCCATTAACGACACGATGATGGAAAACATTCCGGATTACATCAAGCTCGATAATCAACACCCTTGGTGGACCGCTAAACTAGAACGCATGAAAGAAGTCGTAAACAAACTTCGCAAATACTACCAAAAGTGTAACTCTCAGGATAAAAATATCTTTCGTTGCTGATATAAAACCAAGTTAAAGGAATATAAGCTCAAGACAAAAGAATCCAAACGTAAATCTCGGGAAATATTTAGCTCAAGAAATCTTAGCAACAATGCTTGGGGATTCGTCTACAAACTATATGCTGAAAAAGTTAAACTACCCGCGATACTTGGAACTTCTATCCTTGAGGACGGTAGCATCCCTCTTACGGAGGAAAAAAATTAAAATATCATTTAGCACTTTATTACCCGACGATACTGCTAACAATTACGAACAATCGATCATTAGGGAGGAGTCACTAATCATGCCGGACACCCCAGACATGGAACCGTTGAACGAGGACGAAGTATCGTATCAAAAAATCAAACCCAAGAAGGCACCTGGACACGCCCAGATACATGGGATCATATTACAAAAACTAGCTGGAAACCTGGTCAAATTCATTACAAACATCTTCAATGATTGTCTCATGTTTTCCTGTTTCCCAGACTCTTGGAAAATCGGAACCTTACATACCATCTTAAAATCTAACGAAAAGGATTCATCTGAACCTTTCCCATTCAGGCCAATCACACTGCTTCCGGATCTGGGCAAAACATTTGAAAGAGCTACCAAGGGTAGAATTGAAACTATTTTCGAAAACACGCTCTACCACCCTAACCAATATGGATATAGGAGAGGGAGAAACACATCAGATGCCATTCACCATCTTTTACGGTTAATCGACAATCAAAGCAAATATACCATCGTCATCTTTATCGACATCAAAGGGACATTCGATTCCGTTTGGTGACCTTCAGTTGTACAGGAGCTCAAGACCCTAAAGATCCCAGCTAATCTAATAAAGCTTCTGATCAGCTATTTTAATAATAGAGAGGTCAGATACTCCACGCAAACAACAAAAACAAGCAAGATTTTAACAAGAGGCTGTCCACAGGGGTCGGTTCTTGGTCCGTTATTCTGGAATCAGATAACCGACCAGGTACTCAGAATAGACTTCCCTATTGGGTGCGAGCTTATTGCTTTCGCAGACGATATGGCCCTGACTATAGAAGCAAGCACCCGAGCCAAAATGGAACCCGTCATGGCGGAATGTATGTATATAATTGAAAACTGGGCAACTGAGAACGAATTAACGATATCGACTGCTAAAACCCAATACATGATCTTCGGAAGCAAGATGGCTAAGTACCCTACTGTGAAAATTTATAATAAAAACATAAAAAGGGCTTACGTATTTAAATACCTCGGAATTATGTTAGACGAGAATTTATCCTACCAAGCCTATATTAACTACACCACCAATAAAATAAAGAGAATCTTCCAGGCAGCTCGGAGATACTGGAGGTTTAAGTTCGGCTTCGACACTCCTTAATAACCATGTATAAAGGAGTAACAATTCCCATCGCCACCTATGGCTGCGATATTTGGACTCATAAGATCAACCTAAGTAGAATCGACCGTAAACTAAAAGAAGCTTAAAGACCCGTATGTTATCAATATGCAGGGGCTACTCTACGGTCAGCACTGACGCGTTGTGTATAGTTTGCGGGCTATCACACTTAAAATACGAGATCCTGGAAAGAAATGCTATAATCAAATTACAATCTGGACAAATGGCTAAACACTTCAATCTTGAACTTGATGAAAATCAATATATAAGGAAAAATGTCTTAAAAAAGAGACTGAGGGAAGAATCCATCATTCAGTGACAATCTCACTGGGATAACAGTGACAAAGGCTCATACACAAAGGACATTTTCCCTGTTATTTGCGATGGATTAAAACTAAAAATCAACCTTTCACACAAATGCACCCAAATGCTATCAGGCCATGGAAATTTTTCAAATTACCTTCACAAAATTGGGAAATCGAGAACTAACCATTGTGATATTTGCTTAACAGAGGGCATCGCCAAACACAGAATTGAAGAATGTATCCGTTATGAAAGAACAAGACTAGAAATATGGCATAAAATGGCGGTGAAGAAAATTAAATGGCGCGAAATAGTATGATTCTGTTTAAATACCAATTGTAAAATCCTATTTGATTTCGTCACATAAGTGGTGATTAAGTAATGTAAGCAGACACATCTAACACATTTTATTGTAAGTGTAAATTTTCCTATTTAACGTGCTCTACAACTAGGTGAGAAATCAAAATCTATCATACATTCACGATACAAACTATTTTTATCGGCATATATTATGTTGTGTGTTTCTATACTTGTGCTGATTATTGTGAAAATATGTACCAATTGTACTTTAAGTGCCTAAATTCTAATGTTCTGTGTCTTCTGTGAATGGTCAAGTGTGTAATTTCAAATGTATCAGTAAGCACCTATTGGAATGTTGTGAGTTTATGTAAACAACTGTTTAAATATCTCATATCGGATAACTTTGGCGATTGAAGACAAAAGGGGAATTTAAGCGTGAGCAGGTATCCCCTCAATCAACATATAGCAGTGTTGTATGACTATGTACAGGGTTCGTCCGGAAAATAAGTGTACTGAGCTCAGGAAAAACAATTTATTACACTTTTACATATCTTAAGCTAATATCCCTCAAAATAGGACCCTTGTGAGTCGATACACTTGTTCCAGCGGCGTTCCCATTCCTGGAACGCTCCCTCGAAGGCATCATCGGGAACCTCTCGAAGACTCGTCGTCGACCTCTTCTCTGCCCTCCACGAACATCTTGTGCCACCGAAAGATCATGTTTCTGGAAATGGCTGACTCCCCGTAAGCCTGGTTAATCATACCGACAGTTTTGGTAGACGATTTCCCAAGCTTTACCGCAAATTTGATGGAATAACGCTGCTCCAAAAACTTCGGCATCGCGTTCCGTGACGTGGGTCGAGCGTGGAGGTTCGCGTTAACAGAGCTCCTCACTACACCACAGCTCAGAGCCGACTGCCTTTTTCAGCGTCGCTTGCCAACATACCCCCCTCCAATCGCAGCCCGTCAGAGCGGTGCTGGGCGCGCCTGGAGCGGCGGGAAAAAATCAGTACACTTATTTTCCGGACGAACCCTGTATGTATTTTGCTACCGGAATCGTTAAAGATATTTTCTTCCGATTAAAAAAAACCATTTTGACACTCAATCGACGGCCAGAGTCCAACAATTGTCGAATACGAGCCACATTGTTGCCGGTTTTGCTGGTTGACGGCCGCCCAGAGAGCGTTGTTCGTCGTGAACCTCTTCCCGGCCCTCCATAAAGGCCTTTAACCACCTCGAAACTTGTGAGTTGGATAGAGCAGAGTCTCCGTAAGCCTCAGGAATCATTTTGTTAGTCTCCTCAGGAGATTTTTTCAATCAAACACAAAACTTAGTAATCGCGTAACGTTGCTCGATCGTCCTGTTTCTATCTTTGGGCTAATTATTCTTGCGAGTACGAGGCGTTTTAATCGGGAGTCCCACATAATATCATTCGCGATGAGTTATGAAATCCCGAAATCCCCGCTGTCGTTGCAGTCGATTCGATCATAGAACGTTGCCATTAGAGCGATCGATTTGTCCGAGACTTTCGTGTGCTTGGATGAATCCCCCTGGAATTCATACTTCCTTGCCCCCAAACTCCTTCACGTGCTCCCCTTCATTCACCCGGCCCTCTCTTCACTCGCTATCCCCAAGTGCTCCTTTGTTTTCGAAGCAATCTCCCATTGCGTGACGACTGCCATAATGACGCCATCTCGATATATCTTTGGCACCGTGAACTCGTGTTAGGAAAAATCTCTAATGGCTCCATTCGTCGGACTGCAGTTAAGGAATGGCGTTTCATCGGAATGAAAATTATTTTATTTTTTTGCATTTCTCTCGACCTATCGCTCCTAGATGTATCTTAATTACCTGAGTCACTTTGCATTTGCTGCATTCCTTAGAGCATGCGCCATTATCGCTGAAAATTTGGCGATACGAAAGATTTGCGCTAAACTCGTCCCGAAGGTTTTGAGCGCTCGAAGCTCCGAGGTAACCGACTACCTAACGAAAAACGTCATCCCAACGATTCCCCAACCCCTTTACAGCCCCAACTTGGCACCAGCAGGCTATTTTCTATTCCCAATAAAAGTCAAATCCCCCCTCCCTCAAAGGGCACCACCAGTGGGACCCTAAGCGTCGTAAAAAGAAGCTTGCACGGTTGTACCCTTAAGGAACTTCCGCCTACCAGGGATCCTGGAAAAGTCGCTGGCAAATGTTTTCGACCTTAAAGACGTGTACTTTGGATAAACTTAAGGCATTGTAGAAATATCTACCGAAATAAATATATTTTCTGAAACTTTTCCCAATACTTTTTATACAACTATGTATGGATAAGAAGAAGTTATGGAAATACTTGTCATGCCATTTTTCCCCGTAGAATTTGAAGGAAGAAATGGTGATACGAAATTTTGGTGAGATACCTTTCGGTAGCAGGGCGATACGATAAAATTATTGCACGCATTGGACGGAATTAAGGCATCCAAATTTCTGCGTTGCGATAAAGAGATAGTTCCTCCCACAAACAACGTAGTAAATACTCGTACGCATGTGTTTACCCAGAAGTAATTAACCACGACCTCGCGTGCGCTGTAATATCATCCTAATACACCACTGAGGTACCAGCCCTATGATTCCCCATGCGCTTGGTGATACGGAGAAGTGGCCCGCCGTAAGGGAAACACGTGCAACCGGCGTCTTTTGACAAATTATTGCGATTTATGGGTGACGGGAGCCAAGGCTTCGACGACGGCGCCGCCCACCCACCGTAAACACTGACCTACCCTTCGTGGTGGCACCGAAGGTCACGAGGTGAGATGCCTGCCGACGATGACCACTTTGGCGGCCAGAGAGCGAAGGGCTCCGCAACGCACGACCCTTTTGTGGACTAGTTAGCTTTTGAACCTCAAGGCAAATGTTCGCCAAAAAAGTCTCATCCGGGGACCTCTTTACGATCAGTATGTTCAAGTGGTCAACTCAAGCTGGTTGCTCGAACATTATTTAAAAAAAATGAATTCTATGGCTTGCATTTAAAAAAAACAAATTTTGAATGAGCTGTGACATTTCAAACACGAATTAGTTCACTAGACAAAATTTTGCACTTCACCTCCTGATAGTAAGAATTGACCCGAAAAACCTTTCCTTGAAAAACAACTTCCTTTCTAATGACCATGATGAAACTCACATTGAAATTTATCACACTAGGAAGTGAATTGGAAAAATAGCCTACATAGTCAAGATTTGATGAAATTGGATAAAAAGAATGAAGTTTTTACAAATATTAAGAAAAAACCAAAAAAATATAACTGTCATCACGTAGGTAAAACTCTTGGTTCCTGGGGCATTGCACGTTTTTAAGTGTAAATGCCCATATGCTGATGCATATGTGCATATTTATGCATGTATGACTGCCTATGTATTCATGAATGAATTGTTTTGCGGAACCCGCATCTCCACACTGCCGATGCAGGTTGCTGTATATATTTGCGTGCACATATCTTTCCTTCTCCGAAGGCAATGGCCGCGGACGAGAGCGTGGGAATAAATGGTTGTGACGGCGGCGAAAGACATTGAGGAACAACATGCGCATCCCTGCCTGCACTGCGAAAGCGGATGCAGAAGCCCCCCCCCCCCCGACTCACCTTTCCGCCCCCCCCCGTCACCTTCTTCTGACACCCACAAATGACTCCAGGTCACTGTACACCCCACTTATCCCGCGGTACAAAGGCCAGGTTGTCCTTAGGTATTTACATATTTGTTGTACGTAAATATCATTAAGTAAATAAATGTATATAACATATATTTATGTACATATTATGTAATTTAAACCAAGGAGCGATATATCGCTAGCCAAGAAAAACACAGAGAAACACATACAAATGACACTCATAAGTATTCCAAATTTTCGGTGGCCAAACCACTTTCCTTCGTTCCCCAGAGGAAAGTGGTTTGGCCACCGAAAACTTGTGAGTGTAATGTGCGTGTGTGTGTGTGTATATATATATATATATATATAAAATACAGAGTAACAAACAATATAGAAACACAAAAAAAGAAGAACACTCACACGTTATTTCTTGATTTATTTCTTGATATTTCGACGGAAACAATCCGCCTTCATCTGAAGATATAGAAGTAATGATTACTTCTATATCTTCAATGAAGACGGATTGTTTCCGTCGAAATATCAAGAAATAACGTGTGAGTGTTCTTCTTTTTTTGTGTTTCTATATTGTGTGTTACTGTGTATTGTACTATTCGGCACTTCCGTGTTACGTCTACGAAAGTATATATATATATATATATATATATATATATATATATATATATATATATATATATATATATATATATATATATATGTATATATATATATATACATACATACATATCCATATACATAACTTATGTTAAAGTCTCACGGATGTGAATAATAATGTATACGAGGTTAGCAGTAGCGTATAAAGACAAAAACACAGACACACACAAAAAAGAAAAGAAACTGACTAGTTTTCGAATTTTCGGTGGTCCAAGCCACTTTCCTCCAGGAAGAGGAGGGAACTCCTTCGTAGAGGGTTGCGAGGAAGGAGAGAAAAAAAGATGTCCTTCCTTCCACACAAAGGAGACATACCATGAACAACACTTCCATTGCCCCAGTTACCCCACGCATTGCACCATACCATTTCCCCATCCTCTCCGTTTCCGGCCACCGCATTTGCATTTCCTCCAGGCATTATTAACACGCAGGCACTCTCAACTACTCCCTTTGCTAACGCGGGCACCTCGATATAATGCTCAACAGCAAAGCCCTGAACCGCAACTCCAGGTGCATCCCACGGACCGAAACTTACCGCCCCAAACTCTACATATGCATTTCTCCGCTACTCACAAAATTCACCAGAGTATGTACGTACATTACCACCGCAGGATAACAAACTATGAGTGCATACCCCCTTCTCCTTTCTACTTGCCCCTCCCTCTCTTTCAAGCGTCCCGTGATTTTGCGTGACATGCTAGAATTCACGAAACCTCCCACTTGCCCGAGCCCCATTCCCCCCAATACCCCCACGCACGGCAACCGCCTACGGTGCAAATACTACCCCATTCGCCGCTCCACAGTTTACAAACAAATATCAAAGGTCACTGACGATGCCCAAAGTACCATGCACCGACTGCCCTTCAGCTTCTGCCCCTTTATTTCCCCTGGCGAAAGCACCACTACCGTCCAACCCTCTCACCCGCATCAACAATCACCGCTAATCCACACAATCTCCCGCAACCCTCAGTCGCCCCATTCCGATTACCGCGATGATTCCTTCACTACCTGCTTCAACGCCACTTTAATACCAGTCCTCCCAAAATCAGCGCAAAGCACCACTACTCGGAATCTTTTTCGCTCACTCTCTCCTTCACTGCGATTAATTTAGTGGTGTTCGTCTTTTATGTGTGTTCCTTACCCCTATCTATTTACATATATATATATATATATATATATATATATATATATATATATATATATATATATATATATACAAACCATAAACAGAGTAATCAACCCGAAGGTCGGTTTGGTAGGTGATGGCAGAGTTCACACAGTACTAAGCCCGACGGCGTGTGAAATTCACACATCAGGGTAGGGGGGCCAGTTCCTCTCCCAGGAAGCCCTGGTACCCGAAAAATCACATAGGGTGGAGTTGCAGGTGCCCAGAGTGCTTTGCCCGGGAATCGAACCCGGGACCCTCCGGTCAGCAGTCCAACGCTCTACCCCCAGGACTACCACGACCCAAATATAACTTTGTATATATATATATATATATATATATATATATATATATATATATATATTTACTTTACATTTACTTCTATATCTTCAGATGAAGACGGATTGTTTCCGTCGAAATATCAAGAAATAACGTGTGAGTGTTCTTCTTTTTTTGTGTTTCTATATTGTGTGTTACTGTGTATTGTACTATATACGAGGGTCATCCGGAAAGTAGTACCCGTTCGTGAAATAAAGACACAAAAGTAAATATTAACAAACATAAAAAATTTTATTTGAAAGAGGATACTTTAAACTACTTCTCAACATAATCTCCAAGCAAATTAAGGCATTTGTCATAACGTGTGACAAGTTTCTGTATTCCTGCTGCATAGTCCTTCGCCGCCAGCTCATTGAGATACGCGAGGGACCCATCTTGCACAAATTTTTGCATAATGCAGATGGTGTTTAACAATTTCATGAACAATTGTTCGAGAAACATTGGGAAAATGCTCACAGATGTCATCAATTGTGACGCGCCGATCGTTCCTCACGAATTCGTCAACTGAGCTCACCAGTTGGTCTGTAATGACAGACGGTCTCCCCGAACGCTCATCGTCGTGTGTGTTCCCCCTCCCCATGTTGAAGTTGCGACACCACCGCCGAACAGACGACTCGTCCATTACATTGTCTCCATACACCTCCTTTAATTGGCGATGAATATCACATAGGCGAACGTTTCTTGCATTGAGGAATTTAATCACTGCCCTCACTTCACAACTGGCGGCGTTCTCAATTTTTTTAAACATTGTAAACAATCACAGAAACAACACAGGCAATGCTAGCGTCACGCAACTTGGCTCAGAGAAGGCAGACAAGCCACTGAAGCTATCTGACCTCGTCCAGCGGCTACTCGCGTCGTCAGCACTTCATGCGGCACGAACGGGTACTACTTTCCGGATGACCCTCGTATATGTATATATATACAGCAGCCCCTCCCCGGACTACAACCTTGACGTGGTGGAAGGGCTTGTGCGTTCCGATGACCCCTAGAGCTGTGCTGGCGGGAGTAATAATTATTGCTCCTGGTAGGGTCACCCATGCCAGATAGGTCGAAGGTTAGGAGCCAGACGAAAGGTAGTCCACGCAGCGTCTGTTCCTCAGTGAGGCGGCTGCAATGGCGTCTGACCCCAGTGGGGCGGCCAGTAAGTGATGGTGTCACGTTAAAAACACTATTGAGGAAGGCAACGGGAAACCACCTCAATTATCATTCCCTAGAAAAATATGATGGACAACAGAGATAATTTGAGTCCTGGCAACCACGGGGCTCGGCCCAATCGGCCGTGTGTCGTGCCCGGCAGCGGGGGAGGCAAGGCTTCCGCGGTCGTCATCCCACGAAACCCTTGCAAGGGAAAACCAGCAGCAGCAGGACAGAAGACGCAGGAGAAGAAGACAAAATTAGTTAGAATAGGAACGTGGAATGTTAGGACAATGATGAGGACTGGGAAATTGGAGAAAGTTAAGCGAGAGATGGAAAGGGGAAATATAGATATTTTAGGTCTATGCGAGGTGAGATGGAAAGATAGCGGGGATTACTGGAGTGATAAGTATAGAATAATATACAGCGGTGGGGACGAGAGCCAACGAGGGGTTGCCATAGTATTAAATGAAGAGGTAGGAAGAAGCGTAGTCAACATAGAGCAGGTAACGGATAGAATACTACTAGTGGAGATAAAAGCAGAACCGACGAACTTAGTTATTATTCAGGTATACATGCCACCGAGCAACCATAAGGAAGAAGAGGTCGATAAGATATACGATCAGTTAGAGGACATGATCGCGTGTGTTCCTGCAGGGAAACATTTGATAGTGATGGGGGATTGGAATGCGACGGTAGGCGAAGGAAGAGATGGTGATGAGGTGGGCGACTACGGTTTGGGCACGAGGAATGACCGCGGGGAGAAAGCAGTTGAGTTCTGCAGGAGACAGGGGTTAGTCATCACCAACACTTGGTTTAGACACCACAAAAGACGCAGGTATACATGGAAAATGCCAGGTGACTCAGGAAGATATCAGCTAGATTATATCCTGGTTAGACACAGGTTTAGGAATAGTGTGATAAATTCCCACAGCTTTCCGGGAGCGGATGCGGACTCAGACCACAATTTAGTTGTTATGAAATGTAGTGTACGTTTCAAAAAGATAAGGCAGGGGCGGCGAGTTAGAAAATGGAATGTAGAAGCATTAAATGGGTTGAAAAGGAAGGAATACAAACAGGCGGTAGAGAAAATAATGGAGGATGGTAAAGGGCTTATTACTATCGAAGAAAAATGGGAAATGATCAAAAAAGGGTTGTCTAAAGCCGCAAAAGACACTATTGGAACCGTTAACGCTAAAAGGACTAGGAAACCATGGATCACGGATGAGATGATTACAAAGATGGATGAGCGGCGAAAATGGAAGAATATAAATACAGAATTGGGCAAAATGAAGTACAAAGAATTGAACAATAAATTGAGGCGGGCAACAAATAAGGCAAAAGACGCATGGTGGAAGACGCAGTGCGAGGATATGGAAAGTCTCCAGAGGAAGGGTGAAATCGGTGCGCTGTACAGCAAAGTTAAATCGTTATCGGGAAGTAAGAAAGGAAGAGCTATGCTAATAGTTAGAGATAAGGCGGGTAAGGTAATAGTTGACGCAGGAAAGATCCAAGAGAGATGGAAGGAGTATATAGAAGAACTGTATAGTAAAGAACTGAGACCAACACAGTTAGACATTGAAAAAGAAAATGACGTAGAGGAAGACAGCTTAGGTCCAGGCATACTAGACAATGAGATAGAAAGGGCATTAAGGGAGATGAAACTAAATAAGGCCGTGGGGGTAGATAACATTCCCGTGGAACTTTTAAAATGCTTAGGAAAATGTGGGAGGAAGAGGCTATATGGGCTGATCCGTAGCATTTATGACGAGGGAATCTGGCCGGAAGACTTTGTGAGAGCAGTTTTAGTTCCGATTCCGAAAAAGGTAAAGGCCACGTCATGTGAGGACTATAGGACAATTAGTTTGATATCCCACGCAGCTAAAGTTGTTCTCAGGATCATAAACAAACGGATAGAGAGTAGGGCAAATGATTACTTAGGGGATGATCAGTTTGGGTTTAGGAAGGGGAGAGGTACGCGTGATGCCATTGCAGTAATGAGATTATTAATCGAGAGGAATATAGAACACAACCAGGAGGTATTTGCCTGTTTCGTAGATTTCGAAAAAGCGTTTGACAGAGTGAATTGGGAAAAACTAATGAGTATATTGCAGAAAATAGGAATAGATTGGAGGGAAAGGAGGCTAATCCGCAACCTGTACATGTCTCAGACTGCTCAGGTGCGGGTAGGAAACGGGGAGTCAGGATGGGCAGTGTTAGGAAGGGGTGTAAGGCAGGGTTGCCCATTATCACCGTTGCTGTTCAACCTGTATGCAGAGGAAATGATCAAAGAGGCATGGGAAGAACTAGAGGTAGGAATGAAAGTGGGCGGGGAATTCGTAAAATCAGTTAGGTTTGCTGATGACCGAGCTTTAGTTTGTCAGTCAGCCAAGGGGCTGCAAGCATTGCTGAGTGAATTGGAAATTCAATGCGACAGGTATGGGATGAGAATCAACATTAATAAAACAAAGGTTATGCGATTTTCTAGAAAGAAAAAGGGCAAGCTTAACATTAAAATAGGAGGGCAAAAACTAGAGCAGGTAGAACAGTTTACGTATCTCGGTAGTGTTTTGGACCAACACGGTCAAAGTAGTAGGGACGTAAGGAGAAGAATTGCGCTAGGCAAAGAGGCTTTCACGAGGAGGAAGGAGTTGATGACGGGGACTTTGAGTAAGGATGTTAAGAAAAGACTCGTAAAAACTTTGATATGGAGCGTAGCTATGTACGGCGCGGAAACGTGGTCATTGAAGCAGGAGGATAGACGTAGACTGGAGGCCTTTGAAATGTGGGTGTGGAGAAGAATGGAGAAGGTGAAATGGACAGAGAAGAAAACAAATGAGGAAGTACTTGGTATGGTGGGCGAAGAGAGGGGTTTGTTGGGAGCAATCCTATGGAGGCAGGAAAAGTGGATGAAGGGGGTGTTGACCGGCAGTGGGATGTTGAAGACTGTGATAGAGGGTAGAATGTTGGGCAAAAGAGGAAAGGGAAGGAACAGGATAGGGATGTTGGACGGGATGAAGGGCGGAAGAAAGTACTCAGAGATGAAGAGGGACCTGGTGTAGAGTAGAATTTAGGGTTGTGTTTTGTTAGTAGTCACAAAATATTTGTTTGGTAGTTGTGTCCATCGAAAAACCTACCTTAACCGGTAGATTACCTTAAAAAAAATACAGCAGCATATACTATATGTATATATGCTGCTGTATGTATATACATGCAGCATATATACATATGCTGTATGTATAAAAATACATACAGCATATGTATGTAAATATATATTATATATATATATATATATATATATATATATATATATATATATATATATATATATATATATATATATATATGAGAAGGGATATGAACACATGTCATAGACAAACACCCCGCAGATTTCAGTGAAAATTACGATTCTTAGGCAGCTCAAGTGGTTAGAGCATTGGGCTGGTCAGTCGAAAGATCCGTGGTTCAGTAAAGAAAATATTTTTGAAATTGTGATCTGTTCGATTCCGCCTTCCCCATCTCTCCTTTGTTCGTCTTTTATACTGATTCCTATTACTTTCCCTATATCTATTGTCATGTGAGTGAGAATAAGTTCGTCATATGATGGGTTTTCCTCTTTCTATCTTTCGCATCGCCAAATTTTCAGTGATCATGGTGCGCACTGTCCTATTATCAATTCCAATGCGATTTGCGATCATCCGCACACTTAACCGATGACCTGAATGACCCACTTCACGCACTCACGTGATGAAAAAATTGCCGCCGATACTTTTTGTACAAAAGTTATATTTTGAGAACAGAAAACTAATTTGAGCGATGCAACCCGGGGACTGCTCAGCTTTTATGAGTCAAAACTGTTGGATTACGAACGGTGGGAATTATTTTATTTTGCCCTTAAAATGCATTTAAATTAAAATATATTCAAAATTTTTATTTCTCATATAGGGGTCAATTCTGGCATCTTCTGCAGCAAGTTACGTATCATCCAAGCTCAACTACTTCTAGTAAGTGTTTCTCTTGTTCTTTGCGCGTCGTCCGTCGCTTGTTTCGAACCCACTGTGGAGAATCGAAGTCGAATTGAATGCCAGAAGGGGATGTCGTGCATTTGTCCGAATGTTTCTCTCGCTCTGTGCTTGCTCTCGATTTTGCTGAAATTATTCGCTTAATTGGTTGCGACTCTGCCTATGGGAATTTTTGGGCCGTGATGGCGCTAGGGGACGTGCCGGAATCGCACGTGAATGCTCGACGTAAGAAGCGTCGACCGCGATTGGGAAATTTAACCACATCGTCCCGAAAGATGGACTCCTTTCTTTCACGTTGCATAAAGCCCTTCGGGAGCGATCTGAACGGACCCGCACCAAAGCATGGCTTCAAATCCACATTAAGGTGCGTTTCTCGGGATGTAGCGGGTGGTCCGTCCTTAACGCACTAACCGTGTGTGACCGCAGGTCCTTTGCTCTCCTATTGTGTCCATTACGACGTGATGTCTCAGTGTTTGTGCCCATGACTGCAACGGACGATGGCGCACCCTGTGGGAAATGCAAAAAGAGGAAACGACAATAAAGTCCCTTCCTCACACCCTCCTCCTTCCTCTCGGCCGCCTTCCCGCCCCCTCCCCCCTTCGGGAGCACGCACCAACTCCCCCACCCCCGAAGGACTTGAGGGTCTAATCGATAAAGGGCGGGGAGGGTGAAGGGAAGAGGGGGCCGTGGAGAAGGGATCTCGCTGGAATACGGAGGAGCGAGGGGAGGAAAGGTGAAGCTGCGGGAGGTAGTGTTTTATGTATATTAAGAGAGGGAGTGAGAGAGAGAGGCAGAGTATTCTTAAAATATTAAACCTTTTTATGCTTGTGCGTGTGTTTGTTTGTTGATAGATACACACACAGACAGACTGTGGGTGGGTGTGTATATATATATACACACACATAGAAATATACATACACATTCATATATATATATATATATACTATATATATATATACACACACACTATGTGGCAGTGGAATTTTATCTACTTACTTATCAAATTCTAGCTAACACGTTTTTGGATAAATATTAACTATGTGTATATACTATATATGTGTATATATAGTATATATAGTATATATATATATATATATATATATATATATATATATATATATAAATTCAAACACGAAATCCCGCCAAACGGCGAATAAATACTCATATATGCAGAAACAGATATAAGGAAAAGGGATAGGAACACATATAAAGGACGAACACAATAAAGGTGGGGAAGGCGGAATCGAACGGATCACAAGAGTAAAAATATTTCCTTGACCGGGACTCGAACCTCGGATCTTTCCACTTGCCGGGCGGATGCTCTTAACCACTTGAGCTATCGAGGAAACGTAATTTACCCTGAGATCCGTGGGTCTAATATGTCGCCAAGCGCCCCGATTCTTTAGCCAAGAGATGGCGTCAGGGGACTGAATCACCCACCAAAGGAGAAATAGACAATACACAAGAGGAAAGGACAGTGGTTTAGAATTCATACAACATCATACAGGAAAGGAACAGTGCGTTTCGTGGCACGCATAGCCAGAAGAAAGAGATGAGCCACATTGGCCAAATATACATTCAAACACGAAATCCCGCCAAACGGCGAATAAATACTCATATATGCATACGCATATGAAATACTCATATGGTTAAGAGCATCCGCCCGGCAAGTGGAAAGATCCGAGGTTCGAGTCCCGGTCAAGGAAATATTTTTACTCTTGTGATCTGTTCGATTCCGCCTTCCCCACCTTTATTGTGTTCGTCCTTTATATGTGTTCCTATCCCTTTTACTTATATATGTTTCTGCATATATGAGTATATATATATATGCATATATATAAATAAATAATTAAAACAGAGAAGCGAGATAGCTAACAAAAACACCGAGAAACACGTACAAATGGATCCTCAGACATACTATATTCCAAATTTTCGATGGCCAATCCACCTTCATCTAGGGAAAGAAAGAACTGGGATATAGAGAGTTTTCTTCTTTCCCTGGAGGAAAGTGGTTTGGCCACCGAAAATTTGCAATATGCCTGAGGGTCTATTTGAATGTGTTTCTCGATGCTTTTGCTGGTTATGGCTATCTTGCTTCTCCGTTTAAATTACTATTCGCATCCGTGATACTTTCCTTCAAGATATTTATGTATATAAAGTAAGAGGTTTGGCGTAGATTGGAGGGGTGGTGATACAAATGGAAAATAAAGGAAAAAATATAATTGACGATAAATAATCAATAGCATTTAAAGAAATAAACATATAGATATTCGAAACAGAACCCTCTTCGGCGGCGACATAAATATATAAAAACATTGGTTCCAATATTTAATTACAAAGAAATGACACTCGCATAGTATAATGTTTTTTTAATGTGTAGGTGTTGGTGGGTTAACTCTTGGCTTTTTGGTAGAAGGGGTGGTGGCGGGCCTTAGAAGATGGCAGAATTTGCAGCGTGTACGGTTGCATGGAGACGGAGAAGAGACAGGGGTACCCGCAGGTGGTCTTGTCGACTTGAACATGTCTCGCAAGTTCCACGGGTTCGTATGCAAAAAGGAGGGACATTGTGGAAATATATTATATATACGTATATATATATATATATATATATATATATATATATATATATATATATATATATATATATACACACATTTATTTTTTTATTTATTCAGAACTTTTCATCAAAGCATTTCCTTGAAGTGTGTATCCAGTAGAAGTTTAGAGGAAGTTTTCCCACGCTCGTTTGCCCGTAACTCGTTATTTTGAAAATATGTTAAACATGGGCTCTTTGGGACGATGCTGGAATATTTGGAATATATATTGAAAATATTCCAAGATTACCGCTGTTTTTTTTAACCAATAATATTAACAGATTATTGTAATTTTGTCTCTCATGTGAAAAAATATTTATGCCTTATCACGTTCTCTCGGAAAATACACTCCTACTTGATTAAATTTTCATATTTTCTCGCCTAGTGAAGAGAAAACTGATGGCGCCTGGCTCATTCACCCTGGCCTCCCATCAATTGCGACAATTCAAACAAAATTTGGACTTGAATAAAAATGCCTAAATTCCCCCCCGGAACGTGCAGGAAGGTAATCACACTTGTATTGAATAAATCTATGTGAACATGTACACGAGTTGTACAATACTTTATATATAATAATTTATGCATAGTATAATTTTTGAACGAAACAATTTCACAAGGTGACGCCAAGAAACGTTTACCGTCACCATGTAACGCCTAAAAAAATGAACAAAATCAAACCCACGCATCAAAAAAAGCCTATTTATAACTTTCTTTGGTCCTAGCTTCCCGGCATCATGGTGAGCGATACACAACTGTCGTTATGACTACGCTAATGTTATGCGTTATTCGGACCAGGCGCAGAATGGGAGTTGATTACGTCTCATTGATCGGCAAGGACTGCTGAGGTGCTGGGTTTCCGATAACGTGGACTAAGCATTCGACGATGGCGTCATCATCGTTTGCCCCTCCTCAGGTTTCTCCTGCGACACTTTACGTGTAAAAAGAAGATCAGGAGGCGGACCGTTAAGTCTGTGATGGAAGCAGACGGAGAAAACCACGCCTTTGCGGCAAGCGCATGAAAAAAATGCCCGTGATCTTGGATTAATCTTCAAATACACCAGAATTACGCCAACTTTAGTGTTTGGTAATCTTTTGTATATACTCTATATTTGGATATAGGGAGATAGATTCCAGTTCAGATGGATACAAATACTCATTCTTTCCCCGAACAATCAGAAATCATAATAGTAAGAAACCGAAGTCACTTTAGAAATATTAAAAACATTGAATTTACTAGTCGGAGCAAAGTTGTTAGGTATACTTTCAGGTGCATGTGTATGTAAGATGTAGTTTGAGTGTTTGCATGTGTGTGGGGTGTAATTGTTCTTGCATGAATGTATGCCATGTTTTTTTGTGAGTGTATGAATTTGTGGTTCTTGCATGCGGTTTTTTTCTTTTTTTTCTAAATTACGGGTGGTGTCCTAACACCCCCCGCCACACGCCATTGCGGCGGCTTGCCGGGTATTAAGTAGATGCAGATGTACTCCTTTCAAAACCTGGTGGACAAAAACTAATCGAAAGAATTTTTGTCGCAGAGAAAGGGAATACTTCGTACGATAATGACTGCGTTTCTTATCCAAGGATTTAAATACGCTCAGTAAAGTGCCCTTCCTGTAATGTACTCTAAGCCTCTGAAGGCAGCTGGCCGCGTAGTAACTTAAGATATCCTAGTAAGTTAATTTGACACCTGTAATACACGCTCAATCAAATTCTACTCCGATTGCGTCGTCACATTTTGCACCAATTAATTACATGGGTGCCGTCCATGAGTTCGATTTATGCATAAACTGCTCAGATTAGTTGGCATTAATTGTTTTCATAAATTGGACTCCGATAGGCGCGAGCGTACTGCAGTTGGCTCCCAGAAACGGAAAGCGACGGTGCTGCAGTTGCTCCTCCCGGAAGCCGGTTCAATTGTTGTGGTGACCTCAGTCAGTAAACAAATGGATATGCGGAAACATTTGTCTCTGCTTACGATATCATCGGCGATTTTTTTTTATTTCTGAATGATGAGGATACTAGTATAGATTTGAAAAATAGTTTTATTTAAGATATTGCTACAATGGCAAAACAATTCTTCAAAGTTCCTCCCTTGAACGTCGACACACTTTAGCCTGCGGTTTTCCCGCTACTCGAAGGCTCCCTGGTAGGCGGATTCCCGGAGGTCATTTAAGAGTACGCGTGCAAGCTTCTATGACGGCACTTAGGGTCCCATGGTGGTGTCCTTTGAGGAAGGGAGGTTTCCACTTTTAGGAATAGGAAATAGTCTGCTGGTGCAAAGTCGGGACTGTAATGGGGTTGGGGAATCGTCGCGATGCCATTGCAGAAGGTCCTCACAAGCAGACACTTGACTCTGCTCTTGGTCGTCCGTCAAGACTCTCGGGACGAGTTCAGCCCAGATCTTTCCCATTGCCCAATTTTCAATGATAATGGTGTGCACTGTCAATGGCTTATCAATGCCAAAATACGATCTGTGACCATGAGCACACGTATACCGAAACGGTCTGAATTCAGCACTTGACACGGACACGTTGCTTCTTGTCGTCGGATCTTGACGTCCACGGCCGTCCAGCGCGGGGCTCGTCCTCTACACTTTCTCGTCAATCTTAGAAGAGCTTGTGCCACCGAAAAACTGCAGCTTGTGACATGCTTTCATCCTTGAACATTTGACAAATCATGCCGAGCGTCTCCGTGCCCCACTTTCCCAGTCCAACACAAATTCCGATGGCGTGCCGCTGTTCAATCGTTCGCTTCTTTTTGCGCTTGCACTCGACAAGAGTCCACTTAAAACACGATATAGCCTGAACGAACGTTCGCAGGCGATTGGCGTTTGTTGAAGGTCAGACTCCCCACCACCGAGCCTGTGCGCTGCGACGTACAGTCAAGTCAGGGAACAAAATATTTCCGATGCTTTTTATGCAAGCCTTGAAGCCTGAAGAATGATAGTAAACCGGAGGCCAAATCTGAAGGAAGCGCCACAAGAAGAAGAATAAAAGTCGGAGGGCAAAATTGATTGGGATAAACAGATGAACGAAGTTGTTATTTGGAAGACGAGGTTTTGGAGGAATCTATGGAAGATTTAGTGATGCAAAACGTGAACGTTCACCATTATTTGCCGTACCAGTCCAGTCGAGTTCGAATTTTTTATGCCATATCGAATTCTGATATTGATAGCTGTTATCGAATGTAATTAGTCTATGAATTTAGGCCCCGCCTATCGTCAAAAGAGTAGGTACTTCCCTCTTTTCTCCCTTCCCCCATTCCCTGAACTCCCTATCCACCCTATCGAATTTTTCATTAATCCCTAATACATTTCAGCTACAGCTACTACATTTCCTGACAAAAGATTATTAGTTATTTAAAATAGAATAGCAAAGATGGAAGAATTATTTTACGAAAAAGTTGTTATTTGGGCTGCTAAAGAAGGTTTAGTGGAGAAATGCGTTGCATATTTCCTTTTCCAGCATATCCCTATATGGAGCAGAAGCTGGTAAAACATGGTCCAAGTTTCCGCGCCACGTATCTTCCGAGGAAACCTAGTATACAATTCGTATGTGACTTGTCGGTCCTATTGTTATACGTTCGTTATGTATACACGTACATCACATAGGGAAGAATGGAGCCCGAGCTGACCTCTCTCTCCCTACGCGTCTCGCAACCATGCGTCCCTTGAGCAATATGGCTCGAATGAAAGTTGCCTGCGTGACGCATAAAATGTCGTTTCGAAAAAGATTGAAGGAAGAAAATTCTTCGTTTCTTTGAATGTTTTGTGATACGCAAAGTTTTACTTAATTTCAAAATTCCTCCATCAAGACTGAATTCTTGTCCTTATTAATTTAACTCATTTCACAACTGCTGCGCGTCTTCCGAAACTGGAGCCTGTTGTCAAGGCGATTTTGGCCTTATTGATCGATGAGGTTGATTATTGTAGAAATTATGAACCATTCGTTTGAATATGGAACCAATTTCGGTTTCTCGTCAATTTTGAAAATCGTTAATTTAATTCCTTAGCTAAAAAATGGCGAAGGAGGTTGATCTATTTAAATCTAAGGGAACAGGCAAGTATAATTCCGTCTCCTCATGTCGTGGGACCCGCTGATACCGAGCATTTCTGTGAATGGCATTGTAGTAATTGGTCAGGTCCCGATGAGGAATTCGTTCACTGAAATCGATATTTGGTTGACCCTAAACAAATTAATGGAATTGCCATCGCAGAGCTACCCATGACTCCTCTCACGGGTAAGATAATGGACTCAGTTAACCTCTCCCTTCTCCGTTGAATCTTGATAATTTCTCGGATAAAAGGAAATCAATGGGAAGTCACCATCACAAAGTTTAACAAAATTTAACTGAAGGAAATCTCTAAATAACTACGGTCGACCCCACGCTGATTTCGCGTTAACCTTCACACACAAGCAAATCCTTCACTGTTTTTTGGTCACATTCTCATATGCAAAAATGCATTTCATTAAAACTATCAATAATGAGACTTCATTTCAGTATCGCGTTGATTTTCCATCAGTATTTCCAATAATCCGTCCAATGGGCGGGCGCCCATTGTCATAATATACGCATTGGATAACTTACCAATCTGCTCTTCAAATTTTTCGAGGTACAAGGTCTGTTCCAAAAGTAGCCGGACTTATTTTTACTCGGATAGACGGACGGACGGGCGGCGGTTTCTCAGACTGAGTTCAAGGAAGTGGAGTCTCAGGAAAAGCCGGAGGCCGGTAGCAGTTGGCTCCCACCTTTGGCGGAGTGCGGATCGTTCGTTTGCGAAACCTCTCTAGCTTGAACTTGTCACGGGCCGTCAAGAACCGGTTATTGGAACAGCGTGATTATTCGTGAAACTGAGCAAAACCGGGAAAGAGACTCATTACATGCTCAAGGCAGCTTATGGTGATAACGTAAAAGATACATCGTGTGTTTTTAAGTGTGACAAGTTGTTTCGGGAGGATGGAGAAGATTTTGAAGACGCCGAACGTTCAGGACGCACTCCAACCTCATAAGGTTACGAAATTCATGCAAGAGTGGAGACCTTGTTGGGCAGGGATCGCAGATAAAGCGTTCGCATGGTTTCTGATAAACTTGACATCCATTAAAGTGATGTGCATCGACTTGTGAGCGAAAACATGGACATGAGAAAGGTATGTGGCGGGAGTTAAGTGCCTCGAGTGCTCTCGGGCGAACAAAAGGAAACTCGCACGCGGATCTGCCAAGGGCTTCTCGACTATGTGAGTGGAGATTCAAATTTTTTAGATGTGCCCGACCAGACTTCTTCCTGTTCCCCCGCCTCAAATCGAGGCGGAGCAGTATGAAGGCCATGAAGGCGGAGAATATGAAGGAGGAGGCTCAGCAGCATTCCCGGCGCCGCCTTCCATAAGGCGCACGAGGCGCGGGAAACTCGCTCGCAGCGGTGCTTGGACGCACAACGGTGCTCTTTGGAAGACTTTTGAGTGAATGCATCAATTCTGACAATGCATTATTTTCAATCGACTCAAGTCCGACTACTTTTGGCTTAGACTTTGTATGTAGCTGAATTCAACGTGAAGCAAGACGCTTCCAGGAAGAACAGCCCCGCTGCAATGAGTGCCTCCAACCCCTGACAATAAAACATATCCTGACAGAATGTAGAACATACCAAAGGACCAGAGACATGTTTAATATAAGGGGAGACTTAAGTTATATTTTAGGGGATGACTCTGGGTTCATAAATCGAGTCTTAAATTTTTTAAGGGCAACTGGTTTAATGAGGCAGCTATAGTTTTGGATCTCATAATTTTAATGCCTTTTTGATTTTAACATTTATTTATTTATTTATATATTTAATCGTATTTATTCCTAATTAAAAAGGAATTTTAGTTTTAATTTTAATGAGTGGTGCAAAATGACCTTAGCTGTCGACGCACCCTAAAACTCTCAAAACTACTACTAGTTTATGAATGGGGCAGGTGCAGTCAAAAAGAACTCATTCGATCTCCAAGTATGCGAGTCCACCACGATGAGGGGAATCCGATTGTCGAATGGGCCAATGAAAAGGGAATCCAACTTTCTTTCTCACCTTTCGAGGCCGCGACAGTATGGATCTGTCACCGAATATTTAAGAAACCACACGGGTGGCCGTGAGACAATGCCAATTTTGGCAGTGAATTCTTCTCGGGATTTCATCCGGGTAATCTCCTCCATCTCCATCGCATCGCTGCCCAGCGATGGCAGCGATGGAGATGGAGGAGATTACCCGGATGAAATCCCGAGAAGAATTCACTGCCATCATCCGCCGGGAGAAATTGAAGTCCTACAATGCCAATTTTTATGCATTCCGGTCCAGCACGCCCGTTCGCACGTGCCCCTAGCGGATTGCGGATGCACCGCTGGGTCTCCACACGCGAAGCCGGAGTGCGCTAACGAGGGAATACTATGCCGCGCTAATAGAGAATCTAGCCTACCCTTTCGGATCTGGGACGGACGACCCCTGGTCCCCACAGATACCCTCTTTTGCCCCTCTCCCCCGCCCTATCTCATCTCCCCCGAAGCTTCTGACTCGGTGCGCCTTTCATGGATTAGTTGCCGGCTCGTTCCAGTGTCCTCCAGAAATACCTCTTCTGTTCTTCATCTCCTCTCGAGAGATTCCCGCTCCGGAAATGTCGAGGGTCTTCGAGAGACTCGTAAAAGAAACTGTTCTTTTTTTAGAATATCGAGATTTCCCGTCAGAGACCGTTGACATCGATAGGCAGTCTTCCCGGTATTTGTCCTTATTTTTGGTGACTTTACCCATTCGTCGTGTTGGAAGAGAATAATATCCCAGCCGTCTTATTTTATTATCGAAGTAGGTCGTAGTACGTCGCAACTGATATATAATTATATTGCAAATCGGCGTATATTCCTCAATTTGGTGGCTGTGATCAAAGCATATTATATATATATACCTGTATATATATACCTGTATATATATACCTGTATATATATACCTGTATATATATACCTGTATATATATATATACATTCAGAAACAAAATCCCGCCAAACGGCGAACAGATACTCATTTGCATAGAAACAGGTATAAGGAAAAGGGATGGGAACACACATAAAGGGAATAGGATAGGAACACGCACGTTTCCTGGATAGCTCAAGTGGTCTTAGCCTCCACCCGGCAAGTGGAAAGATCCGGAGTTCAAGTCCCGGTCTAGAAAATATTTTTCCACTCGTGATCTGCCTGATTCCGCCTTCCCCAGTTCTCCTGTGTTTGTCCTTAATGTGTGTTCCTATCCCTTTTCCTTACATCTGTTTCGAAGTAAATGAGTATATATATATATATATATATATATATATATATATATATATATATATATATATATATATATGGTTATATATATAACCACAAACACAGTGATCAACCCGAAGGTCGGCTTAGTAGGTGATGGTAGAGTTAACCCATTACTAAGCCCGACATCATTTGCAATTCACACATCAGGGTAGGGGGGCCAGTTCCTTTCCCTGTGCCGGTTATGGCTTCCCAGGAAGATCTGGTACCCGAAAAATCATATATGCCTCCCGTTCTCCCCTTCTCCTGGCCCCCTTCCCTTTCTCTCGCACCCCTCACCTCAACAACTCCAGCAGTCATTACTTCTATATCTTCAGAGGAAGACGGATTGTTTCCGTCGAAATATCAAGAAATAACGTGTGAGTGTTCTTCTTTTTTTGTGTTTCTATATTGTGTGTTACTGTGTATTGTACTATTCGGCACTTCTGTGTTACGTCTACGAAAGCATATATATATATATATATATATATATATACATATACATATATATATATATATATATATATATATATATATATATATATATGTATATATAATTTTATATGTATACATCTATGTGTATAAATTTTGCGAAAAGAACACAAAACTATAAAAAAATAAAACGTAGAAGAAAACTCACATTTCACTGTCCTTATGCGTGTTCTCTATTTATATTTTTGTACTGTGCCGTGCCGTCCGAATGTTTTACTGCTCTCGTGAGAGCTTTTGCATTATCTAGAAGATCCATATCATATATATATATATATATATATATATATATATATATATATACAAACACACACACACGTATTACTCTTCGGCACACAGCCTTCTGAATGGACATATCGAAAAATGCATTAAACAGAGATCAGGATCAAGTAGATCTACGGCCGGGAGAAATATTGCAAGGGGGCGGGGGGTTGACTTTCTCTCCCCTTTTCTCACATCAGAAATTGCTTTCAATCGATCAGTGGGCCTGCCGGCGAATTTGATCCCGGACTTCGCATACCCCGTCTGCTTCTTCGTCTGATAGCAATTTTCATTGGAAGCAAAAAATGGCGAGCAAGGCCTAGGTGCTGCTCATTTCTCTTTACGTGCGTGCATGAATTGACAATATCTCTCCATTTTTTAGATTCCCCTAATACCTACTATTACTTCTATTCTATAAATATTTTATTTATACTCAGTGTACTTTGAGAGAGGTACGAAATATTCTTGGGCTTCTCAGCGAAAGCCGTAGTAGAAACCCTTGAGGAATTTCTCATTTTTGTGGAAGTTTATTTTCCTTGTCATTACTCCATTGTGGTCCATTTTGACAATTCCATCTGTTGCGCCAGACATTTACCGTTTTATAAATAACTACAATTTACCATACTTAAAAATTCTCCACATTTCGATGAAAATACACCGCAATATACGATGAAGCCATTGAGGAATTTCCTTCGATTACTCGCAATATAATGAGTTTTGCGTCAAACAACGAGTTACTTCGGCGGCTTCCTCAAGAAGTGCGCTCATTCTGGGAAGGATTTGAGCCCAAAAATGTCTTCATTGATGACTTATTCGTGCAGTTTATGTCTTTGCGACGTGATTTCCATTGTGAACTCTTTTGCGGAAAGAGACGCAATCAAAGTGAAACCTCTTTATGTTAGGTTTCTTTTTGCACTTTATTGAAAACGTTAACATTTCCTCATTTCACGAGTTTCACAATGCTTTGTCAGGACCGATATTCGGGGCATGAACAAGAATTATAATTAGTGCTGGTTAAGCTGTTCAGACCCCAGTTGAACCCTCAGAAGAGTTCAATTCCCGTACAGGTAAATAGTTTAATATTTTCACTAAATGGTCTCTTTTTAAGTACTCGAGAACATTGATAATGTTAGTATGATTCAAATTAAGAATATAATTTATTTTGTATCCTTGACATTACTAAAAGTATTTTTAAGTGAGGAATTAATGGCTACGTTGTAGCAGTGATCAACAATTTCGCTGCGCATAGTCTTGCCTTAGAGGAAGGATTATCCGAAGAAAATTATACTTAGTAAATAAAATTGTCTGAGGCGTCACTTTGTGGAAGCGATTCATATCGGAAAAGAAAGAAATACTTGGTTGTTCCACATATATTTTATTAACACGACCTAGGTTTCGACTTACGCACCTGATGATGACTTTGTAAGTCGAAACCTAGGTCGTGTTAATAAAATATATGTGGAACAACCAAGTATTTCTTTCTTTTCCGATATACTTAGTAGTACATTAGTATATACAGGTATATATATATATAAATATGTAGTGATTTAATTTATACGTATATATATATATATAGTATATTTAATTTGTACGTATATATATAAATAAATAAATAAATAAATATATATATATATATATAGAGTCTCTCTTGAAGAAGGCCCCTGAGAGGGCCGAAAGCTCGAACAATTTACCGTGTAAGTGTTCTTTTATATGTGTCTATTCTTTTCTATTTGTGTTATGTTGTGTCAGCCCATTATATATCTATATATATATATATATATATATTTACAGTGTAGTACTACTTTACATTTGCAGTATTACTTTTTCTTCTGAGGAAGACGGAGCTAAATTCCATCGAAATTATTAAGATATAACGTTTGAGTGTTCTTTTTATGTGTTCTTATATTGTTTGTTACTTTCCAAGTTATAAATATTTTTTTATTTATATCAGGTAAACTCCCATATCAAAGCTGGTTTATTATGGACAGCATTGCACTGTGGTCAGTTTATTCGACTCAATTGATTTTTGGTGGAGGTTTGGGTTAGGCGTGGATTCTGGCAATGTCATTTTGTCGAATCTTCGACACTCCCCCCTTAAAAACCACTCTCCCTGGCCACTGTTGTCTGGGAATGATGACAAGCCACCTTGTTGGAAACTTCGTTGATTGCGCTTAAAGGCGGAGAGAGTGTGTGAATGCTTACAGCGTCGCATATGTAAGTCTTCAAATGTGCAAAAAAGTTTAACGATCTGAATGACGGAGAAGCGAGATCGGAAATTGGTCGAATGCGTCGATGTTGCCTTTTAATGTGTCGGGTAAATTTTAATGGGGGAAATTTATGCAATCCCGTCGCCGCTTCTCGGTGCACGGCTGTAACCACGAATATAGTATTCATGGATTCATTCGATATTGTCAACGCAGTCCCATGTCGTAAAAGAGAACGGTTTTCCGATCAATTAATAATTGTATAGCTAGTATGGAACCGCGTGGCACCAACTTTGGTTAAAATTTAGACTTTGTGAATTGCAAATGCAACGCTTGTTCCCAAACGTTTGGTTAACCTCATCATCATTGGACTTAAAATGCAATAAATAAAGAGTATTTTATAAAAGCTCCTCTGCTATTAACCGATATGAAAATCTTCCTCGTTGCTATTTGTAATTACGTCATGTAAAATTAAAGTTGATTCATTTTACTGATGTAGTGAAAAGTGAAGTTGATTTTCAAAGTTATAAAATCGACGTTTTGCTCAATGCTTCAGACACTCTCTTGATATCTAATTTCGTTATCAAGTAATTTTAGGTGCACACCTGTGTTGGATTTTACTTAATAGCTTTAATTCAAAATCTTCAGTGAATATTGCCTTTTGTAGCATATCTCTCTTCTTAAGGTCGTGTAACTCTTCGTTAATTATTCATTAGAATAAAATTATTAACTCTTTGAACTCTTCCGGCTGCTCGAGGAATTTTCTGCTGAAATTCGCTGATCAAATACAAATATTATTTGTCAATTTCGATCAGGTTTTATTTAGTTATGCAAGAATTTTTTTGGCTAAACTGAGAAATTAAGAATACTAGAACTGTCCAGAAAGTAACCTCCGTGATTCTATGAAAATAAACTGAAATAGATACAGAAAATGTATTGTTTTTTCAGGTGCATGTGTATGTTAGTTGGTAGTTTTATTGTGTTTGCATGTGTGTGGGGTGTAAGTGTTCATGCATGAATGTATGCCATGTTTTTTTTTATATATGATTTTGTGGTTATTGCATGCGGTTTTTTTTTCTTTTTCTTTTCTAAATTACGGGTGGTGTCCTAGCACCCCCCGCCACACGCCCTTGCGGCGGCTTGCGGGGTATTAAGTAGATATTCGGAACTACACATCTCTACTTTTTCTCGTCATACTCGCCAAATAGATGCAATTATATGTCATATCCCAGCACTAGTTTTCAAATTCCTTCAGTATAAAATACCGCCGCGCTGAAGATCTCAGCCAACCGATGACGGTATCTTGAAGTTCCTCGTCGAGACGAGCACAAAACATGTGTGGTAGCCTAACTTTTCAGTCCTGTTTCCATGCAACAGAGTCGTGGAAATCTGTGGAAAATTCTCTAAAGATTTCAGATATCGTAAAACGCCGGTTTTCACGAACTTTTTCGTCTATTTTCAGTTGCAGTTTATTGCTCACCACAGACAGGGCGGCCACTTGTGTCTTCATCATGGACATTTGTATTAACACTCTTTAAAAAATGGCAACACTAACGCACATCTCTTGTCGCTCATCACATTTGGTCCGTTCAGAGCACAAATTTCCCGATGATGAATGTGAGCAGCCTTGAAGTTTTTTTATAAGTAAAAAAACCTTACCGTTGAACGAACTTCACATTTGGTGGGAATTTCAGAAGTATTGTTCATTTTGAATAGCAATTGTAAACAAAAGACAAAGCGCCGCGACCTTCCAACCGCTGCAGCTCGAGGCGTACTGACCCACAGAGTCCCTCAATACAGTGACCATTCGGCAGTAATTCTGCCTCTACTTATTCGCCAGATCTCTTCCCCTGAGACTTTTTCCTATCCCCAAAATGCAAAAATGTGATGAGGGGACATCACTAGAAAGATGTGGAAGACACAATAAAGCAAGAAACGACGGGACAACTAAAAATCCTAACTACCTTGAGGACTTTCAAGGGTGCTTTAAACAGTGGAAAAGAAGAAGATGGAATAAGTGAATAGCAACGAACGGAAAGTACGGGGCGCGGCCACTTCTGTCATCATCATGGGCATTTTTCCGTTCACTCTCAAACGAACAACAACACTGACTCTTGTCACTCATCACATTTGGTACGTACAGAGCAAAACTTTTTCGATGAATTTCGGTAGCTTTGAAGTTTGTTATTATTAAAAACCTTATCACTGAACGGGTTTCACATTTGGTGGGAATTTCAATTGTATTATTCATTTTGACTTGCTATTGTAAACAAACAAGCGGCGCGACCTTCCAATCACTGCAGCTCGAGGCGTACTGACCTATACTGTGTGCGCCAATGAGGTGACTATTCTGGCTCCCTCCACTACTTCTCACGCTATACGACTTTCGGAGGTTACTTTCTGAACAGCCCTCGTCCTTTGTTGGTACAGGTAAGCGTATCAAAGAGCCGCGGCAGACGCTGCAACTGTAGCTTTTCACAGAGTCATTCAACAACATGCACCCGCATCCCTCGGACATTGAGGGATCCGGTTTCCAATCTCGACCAAGCCAATTGATTTTAATACATTGAAATTTCTTCGTCTTAAGCTTATTATGAATTGAAATAAACGAAAAGTATTCATATATTATGCCTAGTAGGCATTAATATATGAATAGGACGTTACCCCGCCGGCCCGTGAAAAACAATGTGTACAACATTAAACTTTTGCACATTAATTTGTGACAATACCATAGGCTTCTAAGATTTTTTCTTAAACTTCAATATTGTCACAAAACATCCATAAATGAAACTCGGGATCGTATTTCGGGTGAATCGAACGAAGATGCATTTCGCTTACAAGCACACCTCGACCGGTTAAATACCAATGATAATAATAATAGAGCCTGGAGTATGTTCTTGAAGTTTCTTTTATACACTTCTGCGCCTTAATTTCTAAATCTAAGGATAAAACTCATAGCCAAGCATAGCCGGGAGTTGAAAGGAATTCACTCACACTTATTTCAAAGAAACTGGGAGGTATATAATTGATATTTGGATTGTCTGTGCTCTCAACTGCTACGTAACCGGCAGATTCAATTTGCTTGGAGACATTAACTTTCATGTGGAGTATCTTATACTCAAAAGAACTGTTACAAGGGGTATCCTACATTTTATATTTCATATAAATTATTTTGTTTCACAAATAAATTTAGACACTTTCTCTTCAGGTCTTCTTTAAAATACTAATTTATCGCCAGAATAAATATTTAACCCTAAAGGCATTGAATTATTCGCATATAAAAAGGCGCCGTCGGTAGTAATTGGATTGGTAATATTAACCTTTAATATTCGTTTTATGTAATTAAAAAATTAACGGATAGGATGGCATCTTGCGTGGTCATTAATTAACTATCAGGTTATTTTTTCAAGTATATCAAGTCTTCCAACACCGTTAATTAATATTGAAACAATATTTAAATACACGAAGCAATCATATTACGCTTGGTTTGAGTCGAGTATTCTAGCACATTTTATGCAAATATATTGTAACCAAATGGATTATGCTGTTCACCTCGTATTTAATGGTAATTTTGGACTGCCCCAAATAATAGGAAGAAGCACTACTATTTATTTATCGACTTAATTGGGCGAGGTTGGGACTATAGTCCCTTCTTCCACCTAACCCTACATTACAGACATTTGACGACAATCACATACAACAAGCCCTAGATGGAGGGAAATACACCTAGGTTGGAATTGAACCCACGACCTCTGGGTTGGTAGGCGAGGACGTTACCCCGCCGCCACCGAGGCCGGCGGGGTTACGGGACGTTTGTTTATGGAGCATTTAGTTATTTTTGCATAATTTAGATTGTTTACAATTGATAATTAATTTATAATGATACAATAAAGATAATTTTTAATCGACAAACATTCTTCTTATGGGTAAGATATGAAATAATTTGTGAGCAGCATTGCAACTAATTTTTTCAGTAGGTACCCTAGAGAATAACAATTCAAATGGCTTACAGTTAGGTACAGATGGCGATAATTTCTCGATATTATCAATCATTTTTTCAATGGCTAATTGTACATTGTATTGTGTTTTAACCATTCGCATCGCTGAGGACATCTTTGGCGATGCTATGCGCAGACTTAGTATTCCATCTCGCCGTGCTTTTGCCACGCGATTACTGTTGCATCCCCACGCAGATCCCCATCAGCACATTGACCAGCATTGCGGTCGAATATTTCTCGATTAATCGTAGAATACCGATCGATCTAAATGTAATATCACTATTAAATTATTCTACAAATAATATTGAATCTGGAAATCTAAGTAATTGATTCTGCCGAAGTTAGTCTTACATAATTAAATTTCGTTTGTGCCTACTTAAAATAAATTCTAAAATGCCATTAAAATATATACGAAAGAATGAGTATCAGGGAGCACTTTGGGAAGCAATGATCGTGAATAAGGAGGCGGATACATGGCTCGACCTTGTGCTGATGTCTCATCGGGAAATTGGGAAAAGACAGAAAGCGATGGACGGTTAGAGGATATTCACGTTGCTCGCATGAATCGATACTGATATTATTTTAAACAGCCGGAAACCCTGAGTCATATCATTTTTGCGTTCGTTTCTTGCGCCAACTATACGCATGGTACCATGCTTGAAACAGGATATGTGCGCCTGCCATAATATCAAGCTGATGCGGGTCAGGTGTCTCCGGCATCGAATGTAAATTGAGTGAAGTACGTGCATTCCCTGAATTTAATACAGATGTTCGTAACGTAAGGATATTTTTTTTCTTTTGCTAATTCTACTTTTCGATCTTCGTACCTTATGGTGATGAACTTCCGATGAATGAATGAGTGACGTACAGTTTACGACAGTTTAAGTATGCATATATATATATATATATATATATATATATATATATATATATATATATATATATATATATATATGTATATATATATTTATATATATGTGGGTCGCGGTAGTCCAGTGGGTAGAGCGTTGGAATGCTGACCAGAGGGTCCCGGGTTCAATTCCCGGGCAAGGCACTCTGGGCACTTGCAGCTCCACCCAAGCTAAAGTGATTTTTCGGGTACCAGGTCTTCCTGGGAAACCATAACCGGCACAGGGAAAAGAACTGGCCCCCCTACCCTGATGTGTGAATTTTCACACGCCGTATAGGGCTTTAGTACTGGGTGATCTCTACCAAACCGACCTTCGGGTTGATTACTGTGTTTATGTCCTCTCTCTCTCTCTCTCTCTCTCTCTCTCTCTCTCTCTCTCTCTCTCTCTCTCTATATATATATATATATATATATATATATATATATATATATATATATATATATATAGAGTTATATATATAGAGTTATATATATAGAGTTATATATATATATATATATTTATTTATTTATTTATTTATTTATTTATTTATTTATTTATTTATTTATTTATTTATTTATTTATTTATTTATTTATTTATTTATTTATATATATAACAAACTTGGACAGCAACAAACAATATAAGAACACATAAAAAGATCACTCACACGTTATTTCTTGATCATTTCGACGGAATTCAGCTCCGTCTTCATCGGAAGAAAAAAAAGTAATAATGATTATTTCTTTTCTTTCTTTCTTTTATATGTTCTTATATTGTTTGTTGCTGTACAAATTTTGTTATTTAACACTTCCGTGTTACTTCGGCGAAATCATCTATATATACGTAATAATAAATAATTATTTTTATATACATACATACATATATATATATATATATATATATATATATATATATATATATAGTGTGTGTGTGTGTACATGTATACCGTACGTACATGATGCTTTTCAAAACATATCATCGGTGTATGTATGTATTTTTATAATTCACTTTTAGTGCCATAATAACTTTAAAGCTTGGACACCTAATCCTTTCGGAATTAGCCGGGTGGTAATTAGCTGACGACGGCCATTATCGTAGCAATTAAATCCGTGGGATCCAACTGCTTTAATTCCTCACCTCGCCACTGGAGTCGTGACTGGGCACTGCGGCTTGGTGGGAATGGGCAAGGGGGCGCGAAAGGTCAAGGGGCGACCAGGCGTGAGGGCAGAGGGAAGCGAGAAGGGGTCATGCGTGGATTTAGCGCTCCGGGGAATCCCTCCAGGTAGAATGGATCTTTGTTTTTCCCAGCGAGCAGAGAAAGGAGTTGAAAAGTTCACAGACTCCTTAGATTTTGCTTTTGTTCTTAACTTCGAGTAGCATGTTGCATTGCCCGCAGCAGAGTATGTTTTATGCCACGAGTGAAGGGATTCCCGAGAAGATGAAATGTTAATGATGGCTACCAGAGTCATTAGACGTGTCTACGGATGAGAAGAAATGACGACGCTCGTTCAATTATGAAATCGATGCGGCCAATTCGGGGGATGCCCTTTTCTATGCAAGGCTTTCCATGAACTAGAGTTAAATGGGAATCAAACAAATTTACAGGCAACGCTAGCACTAATATACCTTATACTAATTAAGTAATTGCTCAGGTAATTATTTCTGGCAATCGCGTGAACGGGTATGAGAGCTGACCAAAAAAACAAAATGGACATTGATGCAATAGTGTACGACTCACACATGATATATTATTTATATTTATTTATTAGTGCCTTTCAATGATGTGGAAAATGTACCCCCATATTACTTCGGTAGGCGAGATAATGTCAATAAAATTAGAGATTTTAAGTGCAGAAAAGATAGATTTAAGATGTCATTTTTTCCACGAACGATACGGGATCAGAATAACAATATCCATCCGTGGTAGGGGTCATATTAGGGTCAAAATTAGTCTCGTGTGTATATTCACCCCTGCCACATACCCTAGCGGTGGCTTGCAGGGTGCTAGAAAAATAAAAATTTGTTCAAAAGGACGAATCAGAGGCCTGTGAAATCGCGCCTTGGTTTCTTCATATTGTCATTCCCGGGGCATAAAATTTTATTTATGATTACTTTAATAGTATTCCATTGGATTTGCGCCTGCTGCAAAGAAAACCTTTCGAGTGGTAAAACCCTTTTGCGTAGAAGACACGGAGGCTTTAAATTTATGTGGAGCGTATGTATCCTTTGGGTGGATTTCTTTTCATGATACTCGATAGTGTATCCGACGCTTCGAAATCATATCCTGCAAACCACCACAATGGCGTGTGGTAGGGGGTGTAAGATCACCAGCCATTTGTGTGATCAGTGCTTTTTTTGTATTTGATATTATTTTTATTTTCCAACTCAAATCGCTGCACATCATACGTATGCTAATATCACGAATATTTCCTTGGAAAAAACTCCTTAAATCATACTGTACGGCAGCCAGTTTACCTTCCCGCCGACCTCTCTCAAATACAATAAATCAGATCTAGAATTAATCCCTCAGCGAGGCAGTGTCAAACTCACAATTCGCATAGCGTTGTGCGTAACCTTTGTAATTTACATGCTCCCAACTCAATGTTATAGTATGACACTTTTTGTTTGTTAATAGCAATTTTTCAAAAAACGGGAATTTTTTCTTTGTATGAGGGCTGACGAGAAAGTAACTTACGTTTCGGCCTTGCGAGGCGGTGGATATGGGGGCTAGAGCCACCATCTTGATGTCTAAACATCCCTACACTCAGTGCCCGCATCCTCCTGTGGTAGTGTGAGCAGACAGACTGTGGTTCTTCTACTTTACTCACATTGCGAGCTGTTAAAATGTGCGCTGTAATAGAGAATCCCGCGAGTTGTGAAACACGATCTGTAATTAGGTTTTTCCTGGCGAAAAACTACAAACCAATTGAAATGCAGATTGGCAACTTTGCCTGCGTAATGTGTGTGTTTGGAGACGTAATAATGAGTGAAGGTGGAGTGAGGCAGTGGTGCATTCTTAGTTTTAAAATGGCCACAGCACCAACGTTCACGACGAGGACCGCAGCGGTCGGTCTAGCCTTGTGGCGACAGGTGAACTGACGGTGAAAATCAACGAAAAAATTCGCATAAATCGCAGTTTTACGATTGCGGATATCTCGCTTCATTTTTTCCCAAATTTCACGAAGTCTACCGCATGAAGTTTTTGCGGGTTAATCAAGCTGGTGGGTAAACAAGTGGTTAAAATGTAATTCGGCAGATTTTTACAAGCACGGAATTGAAACGGTTGTGTATCGTTTTGATAAATGACTCAATTTGAATGGTGAACATGCAGAAAAATACTTAAAGAATATGCCTTTCAAATGTGCGTAGTAAAACTTTGTCTTGACACCAGGTCCATATTTTATTTCCATACGTAAGTTATTTTCTTGACAACCCTCGTATTTTGTTGAATACATATTTGGTCCTTCTGGGCGCGGTACTCAAGGGATTAACGCGTAACCTTATGCGGCGCGTGCCTGCGCCGAGTAACGCTGGAGAACTCGCCAAGTTTTTCGGCCAAATTCGCATCATGAAGCCTATTTCCTCAATGGAGCACCATAGTAGTTACCAATTGCAATGGATACCCGGAGGTCGTGTCTCTGGGGAAGCACAGGAATGTGAGTAATAGGGTGGTATTGGAGGGTGCGTGGAGTTCCTTTGGATCTCACTATCCAGTTCGATATATTGAATGGAGAGAGATATCTCCGAATTGCTTTTCACTCGTGGAATGGAATGGTAAGGTATTTATTTCTTTACTAGATAATACGACGACGACGGCATGCCTTGCCGTTTTCTCGAGTGGAGGTCGCCAAGTTGGGCTTATGCTCTGTGTAACAATATTTAGTTCCTGTATCTTCCTGGACCGTATGCTTTTATCTTCTCCTTTCCAATTATTTAGGCGCGAGATTGGATTTATTTTAGAATGGCATCAGTGAGAGCGTCACTATTTTCTACGCCGATGATATACACCTCCTATGATAGTTAGAATATTCATATTTATATTATCGTATTTTTTCGAAATCATGAGTTCCAAAATTCCCGGGTTTCGCACGTATGCGCCTCTTTCCATTTCGGAATTGATCACTGCTGCCATCTTTGAAGCCGGCACGGAAGGTGTAACTCGGAAATTGGACATTTTTTGAGTCCATCGGCACCGGCGTTCCCCTTTTGTTTTTATTCGGCGCGCGGAGATCGCGTGCGGAGGATGGTTTAGCCCCCGACTCGGCCCTGGAGCATGCCACCACCGCACTGACATCGAACGTAAGATCGATTTGCTCTTTCGAGAAATTGGATGCCGGAGGACCCAAATGCACCGCCGCGGAGTCGTAACCGAAACAATCTTCATTATTAGGCCTGAAGTAAATTTGAAATGGGCGTAACGGACGTTTTTGCACATTTAACATGCGTCCTCGAGGTTTTAACGTGAGGCTTTAAATGGGTATTTCGAAATATAAAAATTCGCCCCGAGATCAGAGCAGAATAAAAACGATGTAAAACTTTCTCGAAGACGGATTATTATTGATTTAAAGCCGTTTGTAAATGTTTCTTTTAGATACGTCCCTGTAACGCCTGGAGAGATAGCGGGTCGATTTCCACTAGGAATAAATGTACGAGCGTATAAGATGGCTGTCCAATAAATACGCGACCTGAGGCCATAAAAGCTTTATTTTGCAAAATTTGGTCTACATCGATTTCGTCCCCTTCAAAGTACTCTCCATTCGTTGCTATGCACTTCTTATTCCATCTTCTTTTGCACTGTTTAAAACATCCTTGGAAGTCCTCAATGTAGTTAGGCTTTTTAGTTGTCTCGTCGTTTTCTTGCTTCATTGTGTCCACATTTTCCCAGTGATATCCCCTCATCACATTTTTGCATTTTGAGAATAGAAGAAAGTCGCAGGGGGCGAGATCTGGCTAATAAGGAGGATGGTGATTGAATTTGTTGCCAGACACTGGCGAACAATCAGTGCTGAATGTGCAGGTGCATTGTCATGGTGAAGGATCCATCATCCATCATGTTCGGTTAAAATAGTGTGCACACTTTATTTCCTAAATTCAGTTCATCAGCTATCATTCGGACAGTTTTTAGACGATCGGTTAGGACAAGGGACCGCACACGATCAATGTTGTCGTCAACACAGGTGGTTGAAGGTCCTACCGGCCTTGCGTCATCCGTGGGGTCCTAACGGTCATCTTTAAAACGCTTAATCCACTTGAAAACGGATGTTTTCTTTATAGCATTATTTCCGTAAGCAGCTGTCAATGTTTCAGTAATTTCTTGATAACATTTACCGCACTTTACCATAAAACCTTATGTCGATTCATTGCTCCGTGATTTCGTAAGTTTCCATTTTGGACAAACAGTAGAAACAAGGACCGCAGAAACTAACATTACTGGCACCAGACGCACAGCTCGACATTCCGCTGAGCACAGCTGGCTCATGGGGTCTCGGGCAACTAGCGCCGCTGGTGGGGGGGGGGGGCTATAGTCCGCGCCATGGCCGCCACATTGCACCAGTTCGCGTATTTATTGCACAGACCACGTACGAGCGTATACACTTGAGTGATGGAAGGCAGGTGTATGCATTTTAAAATTCGTCATGAAGAATTTAATTTATCAAACTAATTTCAATGTTGAATCGCCAAAATAAATTTCTCTTGCAATAACAATAGTTAATAACTTGTGAGCTCATGTTCTCGATCAAAGTAAATGCCATTCCGATGTGTCTCTTTCGTCGTTCTACCCTGTCTTCTTCCCTCCTACCCATTTTGAATTCTTTAGTGTTGACCATAGAACCGTCGATCACCATTTTGCCCTCGATGTACGCAATGCGTTCGTTGATACAGTTGTAACTGTTGTAAAAGATCCCGCCCGCGGTCGCTTTCAGACATTAAATTGATGCACTGAAGTATTTCGTATTTCTGCTGATTGACCAAACTGATACTCGGAAGAGCAAGTCCTACGAGAACAGAGCAGAGATATGGGTGCACAATTTGATGTGATAAGCTTAAACTAAATTCCATAAAAATGGTAAACCCTAGATTAATCTTCACATTAACATAGGTGCATTATAATATATATTAAATAAAAACCAACGATGTCATTGATTTTATTCATGAAGGAGGTAGTAATTAAATTGGCATTAAACTACATTGTATAAATTAAGAAGAATGAATTGAAGAATACTTAAGTAGGATTGTAAAAAATTCCAGGCAAACAGTAACCTCCCCTTTCTGAAATGAGTGAATTAAAAAAGAATCGACATTTAATTAGATTACCGAATTAATTTAGCTAAATTATTAACCATTCTTCGTGTAAAAAGTATCGGGAAAAGTTTCGAAAAACGAAGAAATTGATTTATTTCAGACATTGCTGCAATACCTCTCAAAAAGTTTAAGTATATCCCTCGAGCTTCGACAGACTTTGTCCCTCGCGGCTTTTCAATGACTCTCAGGTTCGCTGGCAGTCGGGAAGTCCTAAAGGGAAAGAGTGCAAGCTTCTTTGGCGGTATTTAGGGTCCCATTTGGTGGCGTCCTTTGATGGATGGTGGATTTCACTTTTGGGAATGTGAAATAGTCTGCTGGTGCCATTTTGGGACTGTAAGGGGGTTGGGGAATAGTCGCGATGTCGTTGCAGAAGGTCTTCGCAAGCAAAAGAAACTAGACTCTACTCTTGGTCGTCCTGCCAAAGATCTTCGGGACACAAATTTAGTCCAGATCTTTCGCATCGCCAAATTTTCAGTGACGAAGGCGTGCGCACAGTCACTGTCTTATCAATTTCAATACGATGTGCGATCATGCGCAGAATTAACCGACGGTCTGAATTCAGCACTTCACGCACATATCAGGAAAAAACTGTTACCGATACTTTCTCTACAAACCTTGTGTAGTGAATCTTTTTGAAAGCAGTAAAGACATGAAAATATCTACATCCACTTAAAAAATCTGTCAGTTTCCACGTTTATTTGATAATTATCTTGTTTCCAATGACGCTTGATACCGATAAACTACCCTCGATATCGAAACGATCTCCACGAAGCTCCCTTAAGTGAAAAATCTTCAAGTCCACCTTTTTTGACGACTGTGAAACTAGAAGAGTGCTCCCAGATGCTCTACCTGTACTCCGAAGAGTACCCGGCGGTGAGGCTGACTGCGTGAAATCCATCCGCCGGTCAGCGCGCCATGTCGCGACTCGGGCTCCGACGGGCATAACCTTAATTTTATTTACATTTATTCTCATCCCTTATCTATCGCACTGAATTCCCAATGCACTCAGCAGTGCTTGCAACCCCTTGGCTGACTGAGGAACTAAAGCTTGGTCATCAGCGAACCTGACTGATTTTATAAATTCCCCGCCGGCTTTCATTCCTATTTCCAGTGCTTCCCATGCCTCTTAAATCATATCCATTTGAATTGGGAAGTACACTGATTTGACAGACTCTTCCTCCCACATTTTCCTTCAATAGTTCCGTGGGAATGATATCTACCCCCACAGCCTCATTTGATTTCATCTCCCTTAATGTCCTTTTTATTTCGTCGAATATGCCTGGACCTAAGCTGTCTTCATCTGCGTGATATTCTCTTTCTACGTCTAAGCAAGTTGGCCCAGCTCTTTATCATATATTCTACAATATATTCCTTCCATCTCTCTTGGACCTTTTCTAATGCATCTATTATTTTACCCGACCTATCTCTAACTGTTAACACAGATCTTTCCTTCTTACTTTCCGATAGTGTTTGCACCTTTTTGTATAGCCCCCAATTTCAGCATTCAGCTGCAAACATTCCATACTGCGTCTTCACGATATTTACACTCTTCCATTTCCTTCTCTCGTATATCTTTTTAATCATCTCATCCGTAATCCTGGGTTTTCTTCTCATTTTCATATTAGTAGTTCCTATGATTTCTTTTGCGGCTTTGGAAATCCCTTTTTTGATATATTCCCATATTTAGTCCTTACTACTTAGCTCCATTGGTCCTAGTTAATAATCGTTCTGGTCTAAGTACTCGAAACTCGAACGAAGGCTGTTCTCAACATTGGCATGTGGGGCGTCGAGTCCCGCCGCAACCCAATCATTGCTGGGTACATGATCTTGGGTGTTCATTCTCGGCGCTGAAAAAGGATTTTCAGCGAAAGCTTCTCCGGGGTTGATTTTCTCGCGGGGTTTTTGTTTTTATTGTTTGTCGAAAATGAAACTTGACGAAATTACGGGGCAACGAATCAACATCAATTTTTTTGGTGAAGTGTGGTAAAATTTATCAAAAAATTACTGAAATATTGACAGCTGCTTACGGTGATAATGCTTCGAAGAAAACATCCGTTTTCAAGTGGATTAAGCGTTTTAAAGTTTGCCGACAAGACGCCACGGATGACCGGACCACCTGAGTTGACGACAACATTGATCGTGTGCGGTCCCATGTACTTACCGATCGTCGAAAAACTGTCCGAATGATATTCACTGATGAACTGAATTTAGGAAAATCAACCGTGCACACTATTTCAACCGGACATGATGGATGACGGATCCTTCACCATGACAATGCACCTGCACATTCAGCGTTGATTATTCGCCAGTTTCTGGCAAAAAATTCAACCACCATCCTTGATGATCCTCCTTATTCGCCAGATCTCGCCCCCTGCGACTTTCTTCTATTCTCAAAATGCAAAAATGTGATGAGGGGACATCAGTGGGAAGTTGTGGACACAATAAAGCGAGAAACGACGAGAAAAGTAAAAAGCCTAACTACTTTGAGGACTTCCATCGGTGCTTTAAACAGTGGAATGGAAGAAGATGGAATAAGAAGTGCATAGCCACGAATGGAGAGTAGTTTGAAGGAAGCAAAATCGATGTAGACTAAATTTTGCAAAATAAAGTTTTCCTGGACTCAGTTCGCGCATTTATTGGACAGACCTGGTATTCCTTTCAAAATTAATACAATATTTCGATCTGCCGACTCTCTTTTATTCCAATCGTTTAGCTTTAAATTGCTTTTAATTGACAATTATTGATGATATATTTTTCAATCCACAGTCATCTAGTGATTTTATTCCTGTATCCTGCGGCCTGCATCAATTTATTCACCAAAAGGCTTAGTACCCATTTCAATTTGAAGTTGTCTTGTGGACGAAATTATTCTTTCCGTTTATTTATTCAGGCGGCATCCCCGTCATAAAACAGTGGAGCGGAACGATTTTTAGTTCCAGTTACGAGCGCCCAAACGCAGCGTCTGCATTTATGCATAGAAATGAAGATTGCTTTTCTATTCGCTCACGTCCATTTGTGTGCTAACTAGCGTTTTCCTATTTGTTTAACCCAAAAACTCCATTACTGTGTGTTTGCAATCGTCGCTCTATACACGAATGTCTAGTTCTATTTTATTACGTGAGAGGCGCTGTTTATTTATCTTTGCATCACTGTGTCTTAAGCAAATAATGTCTCCTTGCGAAGCGATACTATTTTTCGACTGAGTGCGTATCCAAGAAAGAGTGTGGAGGTCATATCACACACATTTCTGTGGTCATCCCGATCCATTTTGTGGTTCATTTAGAGTAAGATGGGAAAGGACGCAGACCTTATTAAACCGTATTACTTATTCCCTGTGCCGCCCGCGGTTTTCGGTGAGTTTGCTCCAGAAAAATCACACGGCTTGGGTACAAGTATCAAAAGTCACCGATAGTTGAACCAAAACTTCGCACAGAAGCCGAACGTTCAACCCACTAGGCTACCTCATCCCGTGCTTCAGACATTCCTACCTACTGTGAGATAAAATGCAACGTTTCAATTTGATTATTTTCGTATTGATTCCATAAGATATACGTTTGTGTAATATTTTTGCCGAGGGGTGCTTTAAAGTAAAACTGGCCAACCCATAACCGTAAAAATTGTTTGCGGCCCTACGTTTCCCAGTTTTACCTGATTCATCCAATCACTTTAATCGCCAGGCGCAGCTCGTCTGTTTTTCCCTGAAATCTGTAAAGCTTAATGACCTTAGCGTGTTCTGAAAAGTATGGAAGAATGGTGAGATTTACGTTGATTCCGTTACGCTTTTAAGCATTCGCCGCCATTTGTTAGACTCTCCACTTTTGTCACGTGTTCACTGTTGAATCTCTGTTTGTTGCGGAATTAGGGCAAATATTTTTGCGTTGAATATATATTTTTCTAAGTGGCTTAAGTCATTATCATTAAGATACTTCAGCAATTTTACACCAATGATGTTTGGCGTATTATGTATCACTTTTTAATAAATGTAAATGAATGTATACGAATATTTTGGCTTCCAGTAAATCAACTCTTTTCTCTTTCGTGATTTCAGGTAAACAAGCCGTGACCATTCGGTGATTATCCGGGGAAGGTAATTGATTTACGTCCCATTATTGTATTTCGAAATCATCCACAATAATATTGAATTACCAGTCACTAAATTAATTTAGATTGTGAATTCACATTGCTCATCTAGAAGGAGTGTTTTTGCTCCAGATAAGGATACTTGATTTTGTTTTCGTTCATATCGCCAACTCAGCTGAATTCAGCACTTCACGCAAACGAGTCAGGAAAAAATTCATACACCGATACTTTTTATGAAAACCTTGTATCTCTGATGTACTGATATATGTTGCGATTTCATTTTATCGGCCACAATGTGTTGACGCAAGCGCCAGCACGAGATTTTGGTATAATGATTCCTCGGAGCAGCAAGTCAGTTTGCAATTCCTTGTAATAGGGAGTCTGCTGGTCGTAGTAAAATATGCTGTATTTGTTACGTGCTAAATTTCGCAGTGGTAGTTTAAAGTTTGAGTTCATCATGTTTTCAAAGAAAATGTGCATCGACGTATGCCTTTTTAGAACCGGGTCACCTGGGTGATAGCCTCTACGGCATGTGTCGCTAACGGTCAACAGTTCACATCGCTAAGTAATAAGACTACGGAATTTCCAATCGAGGTTTTTCGACCGCTCCCATATCTTAATGAACCTAGGGCAGGAAAAGTGAAGCGCTTCCAAATAAACTAATAAAATAATATCGAAGGTCTAAACTCGTCGCATTACTGGAATATGTCTCGGCCAAATGCTCGTTTCCCTCGAAATGTACCACGTTACTCTGCTGTTAATCTGTGGTTTTACTCTCTAAAAATGACACTGTTTCTATCGCGAAATCCATTCCGTAAACCCCGAGAAGACTTGAGGTAAATTGTAAAAATGTCGTGGGTGTTTACATGGGTCTCTCTCTAAATATCATTCCTTTACGAAAAATGGAAAAAATAGAAGCCAAATAGACCAAGGAGTTCGACAAGGATGCAATCTCTCTCCAGCAATATTCAACGTACACCTGGAAGAGGCAGTAAAAGAAACACAAGAATTGGGTATCAAAGGAGTCAAGGTAAATGGAGAAGAAATCGACATGCTCCGGTTTGCAGATGACATCGCAGTAGTGGCGGAAACGCGAGGGGACCTGCGAGCAACTCTTAATTGCTATGGATCAAGTACTTGGTGAATATAATATGAACATCAACAAGAAGAACACAGAAATCCTTTTGTGTGTGGAAGAGAGAAGCTGAATGTAGATATAACAATTCGAAGAGTGGAACTAGAGCAAGTGGAATCGTTCATCCACCTGGGCAGCAGCATAACATGGGATGGGAGAAGTTCGACCGACATCAAGCGAATAATAACCCAAGCTAAGAACGCATTCGTGAAGAAGGGGCAAACACTATGTTCTAAGAACCTAAGACTGGAAACAGGGAAGCAATTCGTCAAGACTTTCGTGTGGAGCATGGCGCTCTATGGTTCCGAGACTTGGACCATTGGAAAAGTGGACAAGCGAAGAATGGAAGCCTTTGAAACATGTTGCTAGAGGAGAATGCTGAAGATTAAATGGACAGACAAAGAGAGATTGCGTGTACAGAAGATTACGTATATAGAAGAGTAGAAGAGGATAGGACCATATGGAGAGCTTTACGTCAAAGAAGAAATAGATGGATTGGACACACATTGAGGCACAATGGTTTGATTAGGAATATAATAGAAGGAAATATACGAGGGTCATCCGGAAAGTAGTACCCGTTCGTGCCGCATGAAGTGCTGACGACGCGAGTAGCCGCTGGACGAGGTCAGATAGCTTCAGTGGCTTGTCTGCCTTCTCTGAGCCAAGTTGCGTGACGCTAGCATTGCCTGTGTTGTTTCTGTGATTGTTTACAATGTTTAAAAAAATTGAGAACGCCGCCAGTTGTGAAGTGAGGGCAGTGATTAAATTCCTCAATGCAAGAAACGTTCGCCCATGTGATATTCATCGCCAATTAAAGGAGGTGTATGGAGACAATGTAATGGACGAGTCGTCTGTTCGGCGGTGGTGTCGCAACTTCAACATGGGGAGGGGGAACACACACGACGATGAGCGTTCGGAGAGACCGTCTGTCATTACAGACCAACTGGTGAGCTCAGTTGACGAATTCGTGAGGAACGATCGGCGCGTCACAATTGATGACATCTGTGAGCATTTTCCCAATGTTTCTCGAACAATTGTTCATGAAATTGTTAAACACCATCTGCATTATGCAAAAATTTGTGCAAGATGGGTCCCTCGCGTATCTCAATGAGCTGGCGGCGAAGGACTATGCAGCAGGAATACAGAAACTTGTCACACGTTATGACAAATGCCTTAATTTGCTTGGAGATTATGTTGAGAAGTAGTTTAAAGTATCCTCTTTCAAATAAAATTTTTTATGTTTGTTAATATTTACTTTTGTGTCTTTATTTCACGAACGGGTACTACTTTCCGGATGACCCTCGTAGAAGGGAAGATTCGACGAGTAAGACTAAGAGATATGCACATAGGACAAATTGAGAAGGTCGTAAAATAAAGAAAAGTACCAGGGATTGAGGGAATTGTTACTGAATAGAGTAGTAGAACGGAGGGCTACAGTAAACAGAATCTACGATTGAAATATTGACGATGGGAATGATTGTCGCCTGGAGTATTGTATATCAAATCTTTCGCGTGCGGAATGTGAATGTAGTTTGAGGATTGAATTAATTTCGCCTAATAGCACTAAGTGCATGTGTCTCCGCGAAGGGCAACCGCGAATCACAACGAGCGTGCGCAAGCTCCTCCTCTAAAATGCCTCTTAACATTTTTGCAGACTTTATTATTTTTAATTGGCTTGGCAACAGATGTAGTTTTCACCGATTATTTCATACCATTATTCTCAGTGGTAAAGTACTCAAAAGAGAAAACAGTATTGCAAATGATCAAAACGGAAGAGATGCTATGGATTCAGTTCGCCAACGACCGTTGCATTGTACCTTATGTCTGTAAAATTCCTGCACAGGCAGCCGTAGTCAAAGAAAATGTTCGCCAGAAACTTTCTAGCGAAAGTTACTTTTGACCAGGAAACGTTTTGCGCAAGTTCATCTCGAATTTCTCAAATTTCTTTTCAAATAAGTTTTGCTCGATGTAATCACTCGTTTGCACAATAAGTTTTGGTCGCCGAGTGGAGAACAGGAAGGAATTTGTAGTAATGCTTTTAGAATCCACCCCAAGAGACATTGCCCAATTCGTCTTCCATGTGTACTCAGCGAGACCTGAAAACCCGCAAGACTCGGCTGCACTTAGTATACAGGGTTCGTCCGGAAAATAAGTGTACTGAGCTCAGGAAAAAAAATGTATTACACTTTTCATATCTTAAGCTAATATTCCTCAAAATAGGACCCTTGTGAGTCGATACACTTGTTCCAGCGGCGTTCCCATTCCTGGAACGCTGCCGCGAAGGCATCATCGGGAACCTCTCGAAGACTCGTCGTCGACGTCTTCTCTGCCCTCCACGAACATCTTGTGCCACCGAAAGATCATGTTTCTGGACATGGCTGACTCCTCGTAAGCCTGGTTAATCATACCGACAGTTTTGGTAGACGATTTCCCAAGCTTTACCGCAAATTTGATGGAATAACGCTGCTCCAAAAACTTCGGCATCGCGTTCCGTGACGTGGGTCGAAGCGTGGAGGTACGCGTTAACAGAGCTCCTCACTACACCACAGCTCAGAGCCGACTGCCTTTTTCAGCGTCGCTTGCCAACATACCCCCCTCCAATCGCAGCCCGTCAGAGCGGTGCTGGGCGCGCCTGGAGCGGCGGGAAAAAATCAGTAGTCAGTACACTTATTTTCCGGACGAACCCTGTAGTTATTTGAAAATTGTGGTTAATGTAGCATATTAACCCTTAGCAGCTCTTCCAATGTATTCCAGCATCGGGAGATCTCTGCATTGGAATGGATTTGTTGGCATGACTACAACAGTGGCACGCTCTCAATTGGTTGCGTTCCAGTAGACCTCCGCGGAGCGTGGCGCATCAGACGGGAGAACACGCCTTATCCGCATCTTAGTCTGCGGAAGGGCGTGTGGCAGGGGTTATAAGGCCACTGCTCAATAAATGAATTGGTGGTCATCATCATTCCGTATTATTTTATTTTGAGGGACGTCCAAATTGTTTCGCACTGAGTTTCCTATTGTTGTGGTCACGAATTCTGCGGGGAAGAAAGCAGAAAAGGCCTCGGAGATTCTTACCAGTCGGATCGGCAGTCAGTGTCCCTCCTTACGACTCGCTGTGGCTACAAATTCGATGCACGAGTCACTGCATCCGCGCCTCTTTTATAATCAAACCTATGCTTTTTATTTATCTGGAAGTGTAGGTCTGGAATGTTATGGTCGTGGCTCTTCCGTAGGTTCCCTGACTATCCAAATAATTGCCCCAATATTCAATGCTCGTTCATGACAATTGAAGGACAAAAAGTAAATAAATTGAGGGAAGGGGTAAATTGAGGTGATAAAGCGGATGAACGCATCGGGGTATTTTTTTATTTTATTTACTTATTTACACAATTACGTTGCAATTAGGCAAATTTCCTGGTGGCAACGGTCAGGTTAGGTCAAAGATAACTACTAACAACGAAAATTACATACGAACACATAAAAACAGATAAGAGACAAAATATTCTTAAATAAAATGGCACTTCCACATCACATACAAACAAACTTCCACATCACATACAAAATGCCGTCCACATCACATACAAACAATATTTTCAAAACTACAGTGAAGTTTATTACCCAGTGGCTACTTTACATTTAAACTTACTCTAAAACTCCAATCAAAAATAAGATGGAATAAGAAGTGCATGGCAACGAATGGAGAGTATTTTGAAGGGGACAAAATCGATGTAGACTAAATTTTGCAAAATAAAATTATTTATGGCCTCAGCTCGCGTATTTATTGGACATACCTCGTATTCCTCCTGGTGGCTCGAATTATGGTTTTCATTTTTTTCCCCCGATAGACCACAAAAAATAAGAAGAAATCTCTCTCTCTCTTTTTGTTTCTCCAAATTCGCATCGCGGAAACCGAGGCGTTGTCACGCAATAAGGACCCGCCAATTTGGGAAACGCGTTTCAGCGATGAGCGCGGGTGGTGGTTGGACCGCGTCGGCAACAGGTGGGCGCGGCGGATGGACGAAGTGACAATGATGTGTCGCGGCGTCGGTTGTTTGACTGGGCCGGCCGATGCGCGCCGTATTTTCGCGTGAATTTTCTCTTGCCCGCGGCGGCGTGTACTAGCAAACAAGCGCAGAGGCGCGGCAAGTGATTGGAAGGGTGTGCGACGGAGCAATTTCATAAGCGCGGTGGGGTGCGGGGCGAGGGGTAGGTGTAGGCTTGAGAATTGTGTGTTCGGGGGGGATGATGGATTTCCTCCCCCTCTCCCCACCCCTTTGGAATGTGTCCGCCTCTCGACGCATGGCACTGATCGCAGCGCCGCCTAAGCGAGCGGAGGGGACGCGAAGGATGAAGGGCAGAGAGCGGGAAAGTTTTGCCGGTTCGTCCTCCGCTGTTGAGGGTTATGGGCCAACAGATGAGCTTCAAACGAATTCCTCCTAGTCTAACGGTCTAGTCATTCAGAAGCAGAACTCAATAATTAACCAAAAAAATATTAATTATCTAGCAATGTTATTTACATGTTCTGTGAAATGTAATGGGAGGATAGTTTAAAAGGTTCTCGGATCCTCCACCAGATATCAGCGCTAGCGCAACGAGCTTTCCGCGTAGTAATAGGTAATTTTTTATGAATAAACACAGAACGCCTTCGTGCTCTACGAAGAGATCTGTGGTGCGGACGCCTCTCTGTAGTTGTTCCCGTGTAGTGATTTGTAAAGATGGACAAATTTAATCGCAATTCGTAATCGGTGGCATTCAGAAGTATTTTTCAGTTGCGGTTGTTCAGTGACCTGTTAATTGCCCTGCATCTTTGAGAAATGGTCCCAGAGGACTTCAGTATTTAATTCTGAGTTAGGTCACTTTGTGTTTTCTCCCTTTTTTGTGGAATTTCCTTGATTTCTTCAATTGATTTTCTCTCATTCGCTCACTAAATGTCAAAATTCTGAGGAGTGTTGGTATTAGGGGGACATTTTTGAGAATGTCTTTCAACGGAGGGTGACGTGGTAGTCCAATGGGTGGGGCGCTCGACTCCCGACCGGTGGGTTCGGGTTTATTTCCTGGTGGCAGCTCTTTCATCCATCAGCTTCACCCGACCTGTGTGATTTTTCGTGAACCAGATCTTCCAGTGACACCATCACCGGCACGGGAAAAGGAATCCCCCCCTCCTACCGCAATTTGTGAATTTCGCATTCTGTTGGGCTTAGTATTGGGTGGACTTCATCCTTACCTATCAAACGGACCTCCGGGTAGATGGAGGATAAACGTGTTGCCAACCTAGCGAAACAGGCAACTCGAAGAGCGAACACGCTAAATGAGGAATTCGATGCTCATTTTGTAGGAAAATGCGAATCTCAGCATACCCGTGCCGTTTTCCCTTAAGGGCATAGCAAGGAGTAACAAACTTAGGGAGAATATCCAACCCACAATTAGTTCTGTGTGGAGAAATACGATCGTTCGGGAAAAGATTAAGTACATGTCAGATGGAAGATATTTGCTTCCGCTTTGATTTCGTGCTCAGTCCTTCAAGAGGGTCTTCAAAAACGGGGCCAGGGGGAGATGTCCTCCTCGAAACGAGGGAGTTCCCAGGGATAGGACTTTTTTGTGTATTTTGGACGGTTTTGTATGTTCTGTGAAATGCACCGTGGAAGGAACGGCAAATCAGGGGCGCTATTTACACTTTTATTGAGAATTTGAGGATCCGCTGCCGGCAAGTGAGGTGAGTTGCATGTCCATTTAATAGCAGAATTTTCCCTTTTTACTTTTCAATTCTGTATGACCTGTCTTCTTTAGAAGAGGCCTGTCGTATAAATTATTGTGATTCATTTTTATTCTTTTGTTTTTGCGTAGCAAATAACTAATTTATTATGCGAGTTATTCCTTTAATTAAAAATAGCAATTTTCCACAAAAATAGTTTAATGCGATCGGTTTCAATGTTACTACATCATCATCAGGTGATCACCTGATGATGATGTAGTAACATTGAAACCGGTCGCATTAAATTTTATTTTTGTGGAAAATTGCTATTTGTAATTAATCATGATATTCCACCATATCACGCCTGAAACGTCTCTTTTTATGAGTTAACCCTTGTTTTGAATTAAGTCTTACTCCAGCATGTATTCAAATTTGCGCGTTATTTGATATATGTTTTCAATAAATATTTTCCCTATTACCTTCCTCTCCCATGCCCTCCTCCCAGATCACTCGCCCTTACGCCACACAAATGTTTGGATGTCCGGTGGATCGGTGGGGTCTTCAGGTGGATTTCGATTGGAGGGAAATTAATACAATTAATGACCAAATGGGGCAACTCCTACTCTGGCAAAAAACCGAGAGAAAGTTGGAGAGAAAGCATGAAATCTGTTGTGAGTGTGTAGATAAAAACAGAAGTGCATTCATTATTGCTGCAAAGGCATCCAGCTCAAATTATCAATATGTTCTCTGTGGTTGATAATTATTTACCGCAGTCAAAATGAGATGGGAAAGGTTAATTCAGTTCATTTGAATCAAGCATGCATCGAGACATCATTACTCTCAGGCAGAAGATCAGTCAAATGAAAGAAGGTCTCGCATTGTAAGTGTGAGATATATTCCTTTCTTTAATTATGTCATCCCTATTTCACTCGCGCCGCTCGTCATTGGGCCAAATCCCCCCCCCCCGAGAAGAATGTAGAATGAGCGGGGATGAATTAGTCTCCGACTTCTATTTCGGTACACGCAACATTCCAATTGTCTTTACCCGCAGTGTTTTCCATCACATCCGTCTGAAACATTATCAGCCATTTCTCATTAACCCTGAGTTTTACCGCAGTCAAATTGCAAAATACATTTCAACATTGGCGCATGCATGTTGTTCTTCATTGTTTCCATTGGGAATACCCCGAGTTGCCCCGACGGGACCTCCATGTATGTATTAGTGGTAGGCAAGCGAGGGTTCATGTGGGTGTATGTGGGGCTGCGACCTATTAAGTGCGTCCTTGGCTATATCCGCCTGGCGTATTGTTTTCGAAATTGTGCACTTCCCACCTCGAGCGGTGGCTCATTGGGACAATAAAAGATGAACGTTTTTTTTAGTCGTGAGAGACGTGTCCAATTCCTGATGCTCCGTTGATTTCAAGTTGCTGGTGTCAGGAAATCCTTGCACGATATAACTGAAATAAGGATGGGCAAAAATGCAAAATTAAATGAGTGCACAATTAAAGAATTAATTAATAAATAAAGTGACATAAAACGAGGTTAACGATAAAAATTATTAGAAACATTTTTTTTTCGAGAATTCCTGGTATAAAGGTGTTGTCTATTGGATTTCATTTGTGTGCGTTGATTTATATTGCTGAAGAAAGAAAGTTGTCGAAGATATATATATGTAAATATATGTATGTATGTATGTGTATATATATATATATATATAATATATATATATATATATATATATATATATATATATATATATATATATAACGATTGTACGGAAAAACTCACACGAGCGGCACAATAATCGGCTGACACAATATAACACAAATAGAATAGAATAGCAACATTTAAAAGGGCACTCACACGGTAAATTTTTCGAGCTTTCGGCCCTCTCAGAGGCTTCCGTCAAGAGAGACTGAAAATATGCTGTTGCAACAGCTATATGCAACAGCATATTTTCAGTCTCTCTTGACGGAAGCCTCTGAGAGGGCCGAAAGCTCGAAAAATTTACCGTGTGAGTGCCCTTTTAAATGTTGCTATTCTATTTTATTTGTGTTATATTGTGTCAGCCCATTATATATATATATATATATATATATATATATATATATATATATATATATATATATACCCACATACGTACATATCTTCGAAATACAACGTTCTTCAGTAACGCACAAATATATAGAAACCCCAATATATACAAGTATGTACATTTTTTTTAAAACGTAGAAACACGAAGGAAGCACACTCACAAGAGTAGTTTTGACGTTTCGACGGCTCGGCCGTCGTCTTCAGAATGGCGTTCTCGGGGAAGGGCGGAGAGGACATGTGCGGGGAGAGGTGAGGGAAGGAGAGGTAAGGGACCAATAGGAAAAGAACAACGGGGTGGGAGGTGATATGTAGGCAGCCATATGATGCATTCAGTGGGCTTGGTTCAGTCCGGGCGGTTTAAATAACAGGGCCACCCAGATATGCGCCATCTCGCGGGTTCTCACCTCTATTATACTAGCAGATTTTGGAAGGGTTTCAATCACCGAAACAGAGAAGCAGTCGTCAAAAGATTGGTTGTGGGAAGCAGTGTGAGTAGGGATGGGATAATTAAGGAAGGTGGGAGATTTGGTTGAATATCGGTGGTTATTCATGCGGTCGTGCGTTCGCCCACGTAGAAGCCAGGGCAAAAGTTGCAGGAGAGGCGATATATGATGTTTATTGAGGTGCAGGTGGCGTCGGGTTGGTAATAAGGGAGGGTGAGGGTCTTAGAAGATGGCACCATTTGCAGCGTGGGCGGTTGCATGGCGCGGATAGGGGCGGGGAAGTGACAGGGGTGCCCGCAGGTGGTTTTGTCGCCTTGAAGATGTCCCGCAAATGTTCGTCTTGAATCGATTCCCCGATATTACGCCTTGCGATTTTTATTTTTTCCTCAACTCGAGACAACTCAAGGGTAATCATTACGCCCTAACGATGAGATGAAGACAGCTGTCTAGTCTTGGGTTCGAGAGAGGTCGGAAGAATTTTTCACTGACGGAATGGAAAAACTTGGTAATCGTTGGGGGAAATGTGTTAGCCTTAGCGGTGGCTATGTTGAAAATTAAATTCGTGATTTTGAAACTTAAGCATTGTACTTTAATTTACTTTTTGCCCGATCTTGCTATTTGTTTTTGTTCGCGTTTAACAAGCATGTGTGCATTACTTTCCAGCCAACCCTTGCATGTTTAGAACCTAAAATTCATTGTTTCATTGAGTTCCCTTTCGAAAGCAAAATGAATCATAGACGGGGATTAATTTTTAGACTTGTGCATAAAAAATAAATGACATATTGTTAAAATTCTAGGAATAATAAATGGTAGTTTTTCCAGGGTCTACATTGTAGGCTAAAATATTAAAATGCTTATTCGTCGAATGCCTCCGCGGTGACATTATTTATTCATCCGAAAGTATGCGGATTCCTCGCGAAGTGGGAAAGGAAGGTGAATTTGCACGAGTCCTTGAGGCCTTCCATCCCGCGAAGCTGCTTGGGCAAATCTTGCTTGGCCTGAAATCACACGAGAGATAATTTACTCGAATTAATTGTGGCATTTCTTATTTATTAAGACGTTTCATTAATATATGTAATTGCACTACAAAAACTTATCTACTTAAGGAGATCCAACACTCCATCATAATAACCCCAACTTTTCTGCAAATATCACCGAAGTATCTATAAGCAGTTTTATCTGTTGGGAAGTTTTGATGCCAGCTCCCACGCTAGTTTTAAGCTAATTTTGCCGTAAAATAAGCTCGTCCAAGGAAGGAGCAAAAAATCGTGCATTTCGACGACAGACTGAATCTTTAGTTGAATCACTTAGTTAGATCGCTTTCTTGGATAACTTTGTTGGATCCTTTTGCTGGATCACTTTGTTGATACACCGAATATCCGACTGAAAATGATTTAGATCGGATTCGGAGATCATGTCGTAAATGTGTCAGCGCTCAGGTGATGTTTAAGTGTAAGATGGCGGTGAAGGTCACAATGGGAGTTCCATGCCATTCTCTCCCCTCCCGACTTCTGTGTAGAGCGAAAAGTCCCCTCCGAGGCAAAAATCCCTCCCTCTAAGAGTGGCATGAAAATTCCCGGAGCATTAGAAATTGCAATTAAATGAAAATGCTGATTTGCTGAAAACAGCGGAATATTTCGAATAACGCGGTTACTATGAGCGGTGGAGAAGCCTTTTTTTGTTTGTCTGGTTTGCCAAATTACCGCCTCGGAAAAGTGCGGAACGCGGTCATCTCTTCCCTTATGAAATGAATTGAGGGTAAACATCGCGCGCCGAAGTAAGTTATAGATTGTAGAACTTGTGTTTGGAACTTCTGCGTTTCTTTAGATTGTATTCTCGCCGTTGTACCCGCGAAATCCTAGAGAATATGTGCATGAGAAGAAATAAAGGCATAAAAATTCAAAGCAAAACGTGTACTAGAAAGTAAATACGTGGGGTAAGCTTCCCAGGGAAAATATTTGAGTCAAAACAATACATAATAGTTGTTAATAATATATTCTGTGGAAACCGTTTGGAGCATTTACACGAAAGGACATTGCCGATAGTAATGATATTTTTGGAAAACTCGCTTTCATCTTAAAATTGCTTTTAAAATGTTTTATATAACTGTACATATAGTTTTGTTTACTTGTCCTTGGTTAATTAAAAATGATATTTTTTTCGGCGGCCATTTAAAATGTTTTCACGTCCTTTCCTCGCTGAGCAGATGTAATCTCTTCTCGCGGCAATCCTACGGCCTGCAACTGAATCCGCTGCTGTACCGTCATCTACGCGCAGCTATCGCCCGAGTCATATGAGAATGATCATGAACTCGCATCTGCTTTTCCCGGTGGCCGCAGACTGGCCGTCACGAACGTTTGGGTCTGGGGAAGTAACTCCTTCGTGCATGAGAAATTCAGTGTCTCGTGCGATGCAATTTGGCGAAGAGTCTTGCTTATGCTTTGACTCATGCCTTCGACTTCTACCATGGTAGGATTTGCCTCATAACCTACTGGCGTCCAGTTAGCAACCATTGTAGTTAACTCGTTTGGTGTTTAACCGGATTTCCATTCATTCCAGTTGAATCAAAGGAATTGGTGAGATCTATTTATTTGCCTGAATTATATGATATCTGCCGCACACAATAATTTGATCTTTCATTCTTCTATGTTTCGGTAAATAAAGGGGACGGCGAATAAATCCGGACAAATGAAACTTTTGTTTGAAAGCAAATTTATTTTTAAAGATACAAATGAAAATTAAAATCCTTTTTCACACAAGTAGGGGTATCTGTCCAGAGTAACATTACTCAATGTAACTACCCCCTTCAGTTGCAATGACCGCCTCCAATCTTGTTATCCTGAATCGATCGCACGTACTCTTTAAAACAGCGCTGTCAATATATTAGCGAATGCTGCTACTATTGCGGTGCGTAGAGATGCGACATTAGGGTGCCTCGTCTTATTGGTAATCCCTTTCGACTACTCTGCAAACATACATAGTAGTCGAGGGGGTTCAAGTCCGGGCTATTCAGGGGGGCCAGAACTCCTTTGACCAGAACATGTCAATGTAATCTGAGACACAGTTTTAGATTAAATGACTCGTATGAGCTGGTGCACTGTCCTCCCGTTGAAAGACATGTGTTGTCTCCCCGAAGCGACAGTTACCATCCACGATTTCACGACATTCTTTAACTGTTGCGAATTCGCAATTTTGCAAATTTACAATTTGCATTCGTTTCCTCGAATGAGGTTTCCTCGCTGGGTTAGCGAAACCTTCCCCAGACTTCTCCGAAGCATTATACTTAGGCACAATATCGTAAACCTGTTGATCTGGGGAACCAGAAGAAGAATCGAACTATTTCACCCGGCGTATGCCCAGCGCGAACACTTGCAATAATAGCGGCTCTTCGATTGTACTCCGCGTGTGTGCGTAACATCTCGGCCATTTTGAGGTTATGAATGTTTACTAGATGCCTTTAGCTTTCAAGAACGCTAATCACGACCTCCAGTGGAACTACGATATGGCGGGAAATTCAAATTGAAATTTGTCCCAATTAAAGTGCCGAACCCTGTATATAAAAGTATTTAATTTATTTCCCCCTTGTAGTTTTTCATAAATAAATATTGGTAAGCCCGTTCAAAGTGAGAATAGATGGAAGTTGGATGAAACAACAAGCGCAGTTGAAGTACATGAATGAATACTAACTTTGCAATCTCCACTGGACTTTATTTTTCGCGACCGTGGTTTCGTTGCAATGCAACATCATCAGGTCAGGTACTTGCAGTGTGCTCCAGGATTGATAAGTGTCCAATTAGTTTGCCTGACCAAGGAGAAACTACAATCTCCTCAATATCGGCACAACACACGGGATACGTACGTTTCGTATATTCCCAACAATAGATATCTCGCTCATTTCTTGACCTAATGTTTTTCTTTCCTGTCAATTTTTCGCCACTCTTGGCTTACTTTCACTACAAAGGAGGTATTGGTGTGGTCAGCTCTGTAACACGGTCAGCAACCATTGGTTGGCTTCTTGGAGCGTCTCTGGCGGTGACGGGAACGCGAGCGAGGTACGCCTCGGATCCGAAATTGTGTCCCGGCCGCACCGAAGCCGGGAGAGGGTGCCTCGGCTTTGACCCCGACCCGGCCGACCTCCTTCCTCTCTTTCGCTTCCCCTCCCCCCCCTTTCCCCCTCCCTCACATGCGCACTCACGTACGCACGCACGCACGCACGCAGCACAATGGCACGGTTTCCCATGTAAGGAGTCCCTATTTACGCCCGGCGGAGGGGAGACCAGGGGCACCTGGGGAGCGAGGGGGCGAGAGGCGGAGGTGGAAGACATCTTTTCCCTTTCAAGGGAGCTCGCCTTTCGACCCGTCCTCTCTTATCTCCTCCCCATCCTCCTTTTTAAAACTCCCCGAAACCGTCTCAGGGAGTCGGTCGCATCAGACGCCCTTGTTAACACACTCAACTTTAAATAGAATCCTCGGAATCGATCCCAGTAAATTATTCTCTATGATTTCCAGACGGTCTGTCGTCCCCTCTCTCACTCTTGGACGGAAATATATCCCCGCCCAATCCCTCACCATATCACCAGGGCCAGGCCCTCAAGGCTGGAGTTCCAAGGAACAGTCTGCAAAATGTAATATTGCAAATCACATGTGCACAGTGAAAGGAGACCTTGTTAAGTGCCGAGCGGAATATATCGCTGCGTTGTTGTTCTGTTGAGATGTGTCTTCGTCCAGTGACACTACAAGGTTCTCAGTTGCTCTTATTTCAGGGTGACCACTCGAAGGCCCTTACTCACAACCCCGTTCACGGAGTAATTTTACTAATAATCTGAATAAATAGTATATATAAATATAATACCCAACACTGCGTAATATTTATGATTTTACAAGGTTTGTATAAAAAGTAACGACAACAATTTTTTCCTAAAGTGTTAACGTGAAGTGCTGAATGCAGACCGTCGGTTGTCAAGTGTGCGCATGATTGCAGATTGTGTTGGCATTGATAACACAGTGACAGTACACACACCATTATCACTGAAAATTTGGAGATCCAAAAGATCTGCGCTAAACTCGTCCCGAAAGTCTTTGGATGGATGACCAAAAGAGCTGAGTCGAGTGTCTGCTAGCGAAGACCTTCTGCAACGACATCGCGACGATTCCCCAACCCCCTTACAGTTCTGACTTAGGACTGAAGGACTTTTCTTATTCCCAAAATTGGAATCCTCCCTCTCTCAGAGAACACCACCAAATGGGGCCCTAAGTGCCGTGAAAGAAGCTTGCACGCCTGCCCTGAAGGACCTTCCACCTACCAGGGAGCCTTCGAGGAGTAGAATAGCCTCTGGCAAAAGTATGTCGACGCCCAAAAGATGTACTTTGAAGACATTTTAGGAATTGTAGCGAAATCTTAAATAAATCTGTTTTTTCGCATCCTTTTCCGATACTTTTGATACACACCATGGATATAGAATCAGGAAAATTCGACGATAAGATATGTACTGTCATGGGAATCGGGAAAATTTGACGATTGTTGTAAACTCTTATTTATCTAATCATATTCCCATCTGTCGTTGAGTATCGTACTTGCTATTTTTTTCAACTCATTCGTCTCATCAACCGAATTCCAACCACCAGTTTAACCGACAAAACAGTTTCGTAGTTTACAAACATATTATGACTAAATTAACAAACTCGAACAGTTTTCACGAGAACAAAGCAGCCACTTTATTGTCAGTTGACTACGGACGCATTTGTGGATTTTCACGGTTGAATTTCCTTTTTCTACAATAATATTTTGAATGTTTGTATGGAATGTACCTGCCACTTAAGTGTGAAAAAGGGATTTCCTGGAAAAGAAAAACCATTGAGGACAAATATCCAGAGATTAATACCGAGGCCCAGGGGGGCCGTTAAGCCTGACTATCGAACTCACCCTCAAGAAATTGCTGTTTTTGCTCAAATTTCTTCGATGAGAGGAATGAGAATATTCCAAAACGATAATTTTTATTGACAAGTAGTTGTCGTATTTTATTTTGTTCGCTTATTGCATACTTGGCGGGAATTATATTAATTGCGGTTAATTGATTTCCAAAGTAAGCACCGCCCTGGACACACTCGTGAGAGGAAACAGAAAGCTTGGTTCTGAGCTGGTTGACCTTCTTCCAAGCACATTACGATGCTTACGTATAGCTTTCGGTCCAATGGTCTTCGAAAGATTTTTAAAATAATATCACAGCGCTTTTTTATACTATGAACTGAATGCTCATAATCACGAGTGTTGTGGCTAGAAATGTTCCCTAGCGCCTTTAAGATGCTCAGAGGTGAGTTCAACGAGCATACGTACGTAGCAGGGTTTCCCTCTCGGCGAACGAGCCAATCAATCCGTATAAATGACCCCCAGTTGAGAAACGCTCACATAGTCCCGTCGGACTCAGTGCTTCATTCGAGCCAATGCATAGAAAGGTTGAGGGCATCAAAATCGCCATTTGAGGATCACATCCGAAATACAAGCCGAGAAACTTAACACGGGATTGGTGGCTAGGGTTTAAACTGAAATAAACAATGCCTGGCCCTTATATTTCTGCCGTTTCTGTTGCGTCTTCTCCTGTAAACCTCTTAAAATGCGCTCCAGTCTGAATGGAATCAAATCTCACGTCAAAGCCCCACTATTGACTGCATAATTTATCCCTCCACGAAGACTTGTTGGTTTCTTAAAATATTACATTCGCCTGCATCCCAAAAGTACGAATTAGGTAATGGTAGAAAAAATCGCAAAGTTCATTCTTCCCCATATAATTGTATAGAAATGATACAAGGAGGTGGAGGCGTGTTTGTGGTGGAAGTAGGAGAGAGACAGATCAATATTTCCTTGCGCAAAAATGTTTCTGGAACTTGTACACCGGATCTTTCAACTTGCTGGGTGTGCCACGACACGCACTGTTCCTATCCTTTATGACGTTGTGTGATTGCTTTCCTACTGTCCTTTCCTCTTGCCGTTGTCAATTTCTCCTTCGGTGGGTGAAACAGTTCCCTAACGCCTTCTCCTAGCCTAAGAATCGGTGCACTTATTTGCATAAATCCCCCGCGGATTTAAGTGTAAATTACGTTTCCACGATGGTAACAATTGGACATGTATGTGAATGTATGTTTAAGTATGCATGTGTGTATTATGTATATGGGTGTATGTAGTATGTATGTATGTGTATATAATATATACACACACCCAGATTTATATATATATATATATATATATATATATATATATATATATATATGTATGTATGTATATGCTTTCGTAGACGTAACACGGAAGTGCCGAATAGTCAAAGGGTCATCCGGAAAGTAGTACCCGTTCGTGAAATAAAGACACAAAAGTAAATATTAACAAACATAAAAAATTTTATTTGAAAGAGGATACTTTAAACTACTTCTCAACATAATCTCCAAGCAAATTAAGGCATTTGTCATAACGTGTGACAAGTTTCTGTATTCCTGCTGCATAGTCCTTCGCCGCCAGCTCATTGAGATACGCGAGGGACCCATCTTGCACAAATTTTTGCATAATGCAGATGGTGTTTAACAATTTCATGAACAATTGTTCGAGAAACATTGGGAAAATGCTCACAGATGTCATCAATTGTGACGCGCCGATCGTTCCTCACGAATTCGTCAACTGAGCTCACCAGTTGGTCTGTAATGACAGACGGTCTCTCCGAACGCTCATCGTCGTGTGTGTTCCCCCTCCCCATGTTGAAGTTGCGACACCACCGCCGAACAGACGACTCGTCCATTACATTGTCTCCATACACCTCCTTTAATTGGCGATGAATATCACATGGGCGAACGTTTCTTGCATTGAGGAATTTAATCACTGCCCTCACTTCACAACTGGCGGCGTTCTCAATTTTTTTAAACATTGTAAACAATCACAGAAACAACACAGGCAATGCTAGCGTCACGCAACTTGGCTCAGAGAAGGCAGACAAGCCACTGAAGCTATCTGACCTCGTCCAGCGGCTACTCGCGTCGTCAGCACTTCATGCGGCACGGACGGGTACTACTTTCCGGATGACCCTCGTACAATACACAGTAACACACAATATAGAAACACAAAAAAAGAAGAACACTCACACGTTATTTCTTGATATTTCGACGGAAACAATCCGTCTTCATCTGAAGATATAGAAGTAATGAGAGACTTTATCTGAAGATATAGAAGTAATGGTTCTAAGACGGATTGTTTCCGTCGAAATATCAAGAAATAACGCGTGAGTGTTCTTCTTTTTTGTGTTTCTATATTGTTTTTTACTCTGTATTATATATATATATATATATATATATATATATATATATATATATATATATATAAATCTGAGTGTGTGTATATATATATTACAGATTAATTTTCTTGAGAAAAAACAAGGAGTAAATCGAGTGAGAAAGTCAACGGTGAATGCGGTCTTCGCACAATAAATAATAATTCTCGAAAGTCTCGCAACAATCGAGCTTTTAGAAGATGACGGAGAAAGGGAAGGATAAGTGTGGAAGCGAAGGGAATTATGGAAGAAATTAGGAAAAGGAAGTTATTTTCCTGGAATAACTTAAAATGAGGAATTAATGAAAAAAGGCCTCATTTTAAGTGATTCCAGAATTTAGGTTTAGCCCGCCCCTAAAGGGAACGGCATGTTCGCATGTCTCCAACACATTCGCATCTGAATTTTTGGCGAGCTTTGCTCCTTTTCCCTCCCCTCCCCTATCGACCAGAGCAACCCAGCACTCGGGCATGATTGTTAGTTGAGCGTGGAGATCATTTCGTATACAATGAATGCACCAGGGTTACAGCGTGTGGACTCCGCTGATCAACAGGGCATGAGCCTGTTTTCCCTTTTGCTGCCATACGCTTCCCAAGAAGTTCTGGTCCTCGAATAATATGACGAGCCTTGGGATAAATGATCCATTACTTCTTCGAACTCTCTCCGCGCCGCCTTCTCTCGATCGACTAAGGCGCTCTTCTCCGGGGGATCTCTCACTATTTATCTCCTCCGAATGAGGGGAAATATGATTTATTGAGCTCCCTACGACAAATAAATATATAAATGCCCCATCGTACCCTGCAACCTATTGAAAACTTCCGATTGTTGTAATGTTTTGCTTTAATTTAATCCTTGCCATCCAAGTTGTAACCCCACATAGTTTACAATTTTCGAAAGTAATTCTCGCATTTTCGCAATATGTCTCCATGATGTTTCGTTATTTCTAAGAGCATTTTTTTCAATGCTGATATGTAGTAACGATGTTTCCCTTCAGAATTGAACCTCAACATATTATTCCACAACTTATATAAGAGAAAGCTAACTTATCGTTCATTTTTTCAAAAGATACCTTTTTGTGTCGTTTTTGCGTTCAAAGAAAGGCGTCTTCGGGGTCGTCGTAGCCCGATGCAAGGACACTTTCACTAAGGAATTGGAATCTATGACCGTCCGTTGAAAACACCATTAGAAAAAGTTCTAAACCGCCATTTTTGGCGCACCGGTTGCCCTGGCACTGTTACTTTTGTGTTCCTATGATTGCTATGACTCCCTAATTGTCCTACCCCAAAACTCAAATCCCTTCCCAAGAGAAATGGCTGAGCAGCAATGCAGTGTACCACGAAATTACTTCATCAGATGAGGGAATGTCACGTATCTGGCGTGCGTTACCTCATTCGTAGTAACTTGTGAAGCTCTTCGTGATCCATACGAAGTGTATAGACGCTGGATCAAAAGGAAATAAGAAGGCTAATCGCTGATCAAGGGGGAAATTTAGAGAGGTGGACTCATTTCTCTCCCGATCATTCGGACCTAATTTCAAGTTGAAATACACGAGCCAAAAAAATTAACATTCAAATTAAGAAATTGCTCCAATACTTTATCTTCAGCTCATTACAACTGGAACCGGCGCACGTATGAACGGAGTTCTTCGGTGTTCACAGAGATGTACTCTAACCAAAAGACAATCCAGGTTAAATGAAAATGCATATGTTATCTTTTCACTCTTATTTTTATTACCAACGATCAAGACACGCCAACGATTACGGCCTCATTCTACATTAGATACGTACAACTTTGAGGATGCATCGTCTAACATGAGAGCTGTCCATGAAGCGGCTTACATTTGCGTGTAGCGATCGAAGTACTCGAGGGAACCAAATATTTGCTGTGTTGGCACACACACGCATTAGGACAGTACGCCTCGAGCTGCAGTTTTTCGAAGACCGCGTTTCCTGTCGTGCGTTTACAGTGGTGACTCAAAATGACTGATACAAATAAAATTCCCGCCAAATGTAAAATTCGTTTATTGATAAGGTTTACAACGGCAATAAACTTAAAAGTCACTGGCATTCATCCGGAAACTTGTACTTTGTGTGGACCAAATGCGCTCACTGACAGTGTTATGCGTCAGTGGTATTATTAGTTTAAGAGTTAAAGGACAAATGTCCATGATGTCCAAGAACTGACCATCTGTCATTTCATCTGTCACCACAAGGCTTAGACCGACCACTGCGGTCCTCGTCGTGAACATTGGTGCTGTGGCCATTTTTAGCCTTTATTAAGTTGCATATCAATTTTTTAATTGACTGTTTTTTGCCTGTAAAAACCTAATCACTGATCGGACACTTCACAGCTCGCGGGGTTTTCTATTGCAGAGCACATTTAAACAGTTCGCAATGTGAGTAAAGTAGAAGAACCACAGTCTGTCTGCACACTCTACCACAGCAGGATGCGGACTAAGTGAAGGGATGTTTAGATACCAAGATAGTGGCTCTAGCCCCACCCACCGCCACGCAAGGCCGAAGCGTAAGTTCCTCTCTTGACAGCCCTCGTAATGATATGAAAACACAATGTCACGAACCATCGGCTTGTGAATTGAAACATATCCAAATCCGCTGGTCCTTTTCGTCCGAAGTGAAGTCCGTGAACACCTGGGGATGTTATGCGGAGGGATGATGACTTGGCGATGTTCAAAGTATGTCGATGAACTTGAGATTCAGTGAAACGCGGGTGATGCGTCGGAGCTCTAGCGTTCGGAGACCCTGCAGCCAATTCCATTTCGTGAACACACGACTCCCATGACCCCAGAACGGGGTTGATGAGGGCAGGGGACAATGACTGCGCCCGAACAGGTGAGCGGGACGTGCCCTTTGCCCCCGGAAGAATGGCTCCTAGGGGGGCACTCCCGCCGGATCCGATCGCGCCTTCGACTCCGACTGCTTCGATTTTCCTCGGTCGGATAACGCCACCCCCGACACCGAGCGCCGTTTGATACTACGCAGACATGCTCAGAATCAAAAAACCCCGTTGCATTGGCTCCCCTCTCTCCTAGTCCCGGTCAAGGACACTTTATTACGCTTGTGATCTGCTTGATTCCATCTTCCCCACTATTCCTGCGTTCGTCTTTTATGCAAGTAGATACTTGTATTTTTCTATTTATATATATATTATATATATATATATTATTTATTATTAGGTAATCTACCGGTTAAGGTAGGTATTTGGATGGAAGTAATTACTAATTAAATAATTTGTGGCCCCTAGCAAAACACAACATCCTACTCTACATCAGGTCCCTCTTCAGCTCTGAGTACTTTCTTCCTCCCTTCATCCCGTCCAACATCCCTATCCTGTTCCTTCCCTTTCCTCGTTTGCCAAACATTCTCCCCTCAATTACAGTCTTCAACATATATATATATATATATATATATATATATATATATATATATATATATATACATGTATTTTTGTGTGGATTGCTGACTGTCCGCAATGGGAATGTTGCCCATTTAGTTTTATACGAACATTTGAATGCAGTGTTTCTAAGTAACACTTAGATGAAACCAGTCATACAACTTTGGCACTCCTAAATTATTGCAGCCTGAGACCTGGCATTATCGTGGTGTCAAAACAAACTACATTCTCAAAATAATATTCACGTTAAATCGGTGATATTTGATATCCTTTTCTTTCCGAATTCTATTCATTATCATTACTTTTGCTGCCTATCCCTTAGAAGGTTTAGTCTATCTCAATGCGGCCATCATTCGGAATGGTCTCCCTGCCATCGCCGAGGAGATTTTCAAAGGAAGGTTTTCTTACATTGAAACTCGTTGGACAACAGCTATGTAGACTTATTGGAGAACTCCATACAGTAGGCAGGTTTCTGTGAAAATGATTGCATACGTGAAGCATTTAAATACTGATAACTTAGTCACATACTTCTACATCAGTCTTAAGTTAATGATCGTGCATGCATGGTTGCTCCCTCAGCACCCCCCGCCACACGCCCTGCGACGGCATGCGGGGTATCATGCAGATGTAGATCGGAATCTTTTTTTTTTATTTTAGCAATGATTTGGTTGGCCCAAACAAAGGATTTCTTCTGCGTATCAATTGATTGCTTCACTTATCTTTCCCATTATGATTTGTTAGTGCAACATTGTGGGGTTGGAGTACTCATTCCACAGCTGTCAAGACAGTGTCCTTCACTCGCGGTCGGTGAGACTGAAAGTGAAGCATTCTGCGGACACCCATTCCGAGGACCCCATCCCTAGTTAAGCCACGCGCACCTTCCTCTGCCCTCACATTTCAATTTTTAATGACGATCATTCCCTTCTATTGCATTTGGTTAATTCGGAGATTAAGCCTTTCTCCACTGGGGTCCAGATGCCCTTTCTCCTCATTATGAGAGCTGGACAATCCCAATGACATCGCTCCTTAAGCCTTTCATTTGAATATTTCCCCACCAGTCGTGTGAACACGCCAAGTGTCTTTAATTTGTCCAGGAATTCCGAGCGTTATTTCCTTGGCCTGCACCCCTCCGAGCCCATAGGAACGAGCGTTCAGCGATGGAAATTCTTTTCACCAAAGCACGTTCATCAGCCTTAGTAAATTGTCTGAAATGACACTCGTGACAACAAGAAATTATATTTACGAGATCTCCTGAAAGAGCCTCTCCCTTAGTCAGTTCGTTTTATTACCCCTAAGTCCATCCGTTTTATGTTTCTAAGGTTGAACATAAAATGGGCACCAATTAAAGGACATAGAGCGAATGAAATTACGACTGAAATAGATAAGTTTCCTTCTGTTATTAATTCGAAATGAACGCCACTGATGTAAAAAGAGGGAGAGGCATTAAGCAAGTACTATATATATACTGCTTCCATGGGGGAGATCGGTAATTAGCTTCATGAAATCGGGAAAAAAATAAACTTTCTGAAATTTAAGTGTCCTTTTGCGTGTTATCAATTTTATTTTTGTGTTCTATCGTGCCATCAAAATGTCATATACATGTGCACACACACACAGACATGTATGTATATATATATATATATATATATATATATATATATATATATATATATATATATATATATATAGCACTTTTTGAAAGTCTCACGGACGTGAATAATAACGTATTAAATTTAGCACTACTGGGTATAGATAGAAACACACAAAAGAGACTCACTAACTTTCGAATTTTCAGTGGTCGCAGCCACCTTATTCAAGGAAGAAAGGGAGAGAGGGACAGAACTGCAGGGAATACTAGGGCTGGAACGATGGATGGAAGGGGAAGGTGGGGAGAGGGGTGTCCGAAGGGAAGAGTTTGGAGGGGAAGAGTTAGAAGGGGGATTTTTATAAGGGTGGGGAAAATGTAGAAGGTGATATGGGTGGAGTGGGGATGAAAATATGTTAGGATCAGGGTAATTAATGCCTAATATTAATTCCTGGGCAATTACAGGACTCCAAGAGCCAGATGAAGGATTTCTCTAATGTTTTGAGTTTCAGTGGAGAATCAGAGGGTGGGAGGGATGCTATGATGGATACACTATAGCATTTATCAAAGGGAGTGTTGTGTTCGGAGGCGTGTTTGGGGATAGGGAGCATATCATTCAGGGAAGACTTCTTGCATGAGGCTCGGTGGTTGCTAATTCTAATATTAAGGGGTGTGGTACACTGTCCAATATGAAAGGCAGGGCAAAGTTGGCACTTCAGAAGGTATATATATATATATATATATATATATATATATATATATATATATATATATATATATATATATATATATTTATATATTTATATATATATATATATTCAATCACGTGGATATAGATATAAGGAAAAGTCATGGTATGCATATGTACATACTCTGTAAATGAGAATTGCCCCTACCCAGGGTGCCTTACCCTCGCCCTTTAAACACCCTTAACCCTCTTCATCCGTGCTCGTACCCCCTGCCCCACGCCTAATTTGGATTGCGGGGTGCAAATTTAGTAGTAGATTATATTTGAATTTTAATTTTAACCTATTATTGTGTATTCGTGCGCCACTTTTACTTGCAAAAATATATTTAATGACTGCATTTTTGCTTGAAGGCCTTGCAAACAGAGCTTATGCGGTCTACTTAGGGGCTACATCTTGGTTAGAGTGTACGATGGGAATGCCGTGAGAACATACGAGTAACTATGAAAATCTAAGAAAGTGAAAGACTTCCACCGCAAATTTCATCTACGAATGAGTCTTGAAAAACTGGAATAACATATGCGTGAACCCGGAAGGAAAGCGTTATTGTAAACAAATATATGATTTTCCCTCACGCTTAAGGCAAGTTATTGTCCAAAATAATGCAAAAGGGCATTCAAAAAAACTATCCTAAATATTTAAAATCGACACTCTTATAACAAAGCAATCGCAATAGCACAGCAAGGGGAACGAATGCAATACGTAAAATAAAGAGGCAAATGGTGGCAAGAAATCACAGAGCCAGTATTGATCTTAAAACAGAGTTGCTTGCAAATAAAATACTTCACTCAATTACCTTGGGATTGTAATAAAATTGGGACAATTGAGATGTTGAAATAGCTCCATTGAATTAGTTGAAATTACAATTTCATATTGCTAATATTACAATATGTGAACCGGGGAGTTCAAAGATCAATTATTCGATATCACTAAAATAGTTTGTGGTTATTAATTTTGTTGCGGCAATTGTAAATGTTGTCAATTTAATTTTTTATTCATCAAACCTATTCGTATTTTAATATTTTGACGAAAAAAACTCAATTGTACGTAATTTTCAAAAGTTTCCTAATGCTCTCATTTAATCATTTTAATTAAATATTTTACTTAAATGAAGAATGTAATGTATCTTTCCACAGTGGAAAGATACATTGTATTTTTCATTTAATTAAAATGATTTTCCACAAAGTTGAGCCTGGAAAAATTAAATATTTCACTGTTGAATCCCCTACTGGTATGGAACTAGAAGTGGATTACCTGCTACGCGAAATGAGTTGGCACACGCGGTTTCCTGCATAAGCGTCGAACCTTCCGAACGGCCCACAAGGCGACGATTTGATTTCAATTTTTATGACTCATTCAGGGAATGTGCCGTGTTTATTGCAATTATACTATACAATACAAATTGTTAACATCTTGAGGGCGCCTGCATATTCTTACCCTTATTACGCCTACGGATACATTTATTATACAATTTTATCATAATTGCTTTTTGGTATCTGTTATGGTTTTCTTATGATTAATTTACTCTATTTAAACCATAGGCTTGCGGTTACATTAATAATCCTATTTTATTTACACTGATTACATCGTTGTCCATTTATTACACTTCTTTCTATTTACTTCCACACTTATTGCGTATTACTTATTCTTCGTACTTATAGCTTAATGCATAGACAATTTTCATTATTATTTATATCTAAACTGTATGCTAATAGTTTTAGTGTATAAAGTATTGTGTAGTATGCAAATTCTTATTTGTGCATCCTCTTCGGGCATCTTTCAATACCATAGTTTCTTTTCTTAACAATTCTCTTAGTGCAATTGCCATTACTTTGCCTATTTAACCGGAGGTCTTCCTTGTCCCCGGTTAATCTTGCTCCTGGCGCTATTTTCTCAGTCTTTGTGATTCTCTTCTTCTTCTTCTTCTTGGCTCTTTTTGATGTCTTAAAAGTTATTTATTTAGTTTGTCATACATATTGTTTTTTTCACACAGTAACGTATCATTTCTGCGTGTGATTTTGCCCAATGCCCATTCTCGTGCTACAAAGTAAGCTTACGTACTTCGTGAAACAAAAGGCGACGACAGGGAATGAAAGGCATCGTGTAAAGCGTCATTGTTAATGCGTGTCACGACATGTGCAGCGTATGCTTCCGCCAGGGAGATACGTACTAGCCAGTCGGAGGAATGAGATAAAATCAACCGCCATTTTGAACTGTAAGGAGAGACTTGTGAGGTTTTGACCCTTCTCATTCGGACGAGAAAAGTCAACCGTTGACGGTTACCAATTCTGAACATTTCAGTTCCACAAGGTTTTTCTTTGCTTATGAAGTCTGAACAATAAATACGCGAACTGGTGCAATCTGGCTGCCATGACGCCGACTACAGCCCTGTACACTAGCGGCGCTAGTTGCCTGAGACCCAATGGGCAGTCTGTGCTTGGCGGATCGTCGAGCTGTGCGTATGATGCCAGAAATGTTCATTTCTGTTGTCCTTGTTTTTACCGTTTGTCGAAAATATAAATTGACGAAATCAAGGAGCAACGAATCAACATCAAGTTTTTGATGAAGTGCGGTAAATGATATTAAGAAATTACTGAAACATTGACAGCTGCTTACGGAAATAATGCTATAAAGAAAACATCCGTTTTCAAGTGGATTAAGCGTTTTAAAGATGGCCGACAAGACGCCACGGATGACGCAAGGCCGGGACGACCTTCAAGCACCTATGTTGACCACAACATTGATCGTGTGCGGTCCCTTGTCCTAACCGATCGTCTAAAAACTGTCCGAATGATAGCTGATGAACTGAATTTAGGAAATAAAGTGTGCACACTATTTTAACCGAACATGATGGATGATGGATCCTTCACCATGACAATGCACCTGCACATTCAACATTGACTGTTCGCCAGTTTATGGCAAAATATTCAATCACCATCCTTGATCCCTCCTTTTCATTCGCCAGTTCTCGCCTTCTGTGACTTTTTCCTTTTCTCAAAACGGTAAATGTGATGAGGATACATCATTGGGAGGATGCGGACACAATAAAGCAAGAAACGACGAATAAACTGACAAGCCTAACTGCCGAGGACTTGCAAGGGTGCTTTAAACAGTGGAAAAGATGGACTAAGAAGTTCATAGCAACGAATGGAGAGTACTTTGAAGGGGAAAAAATCGATGTAGACTAAAGTTTGCAAAATAAAGTTTTTATGGCCTCAGTTGGCGTATTTATTGGACAGATCTCGTGTAAGGAATTCAATTCCCCATTCACAGTTCGTGACACCAACGGTAGAAACAATTGCCAAGGACTGCCTCAAACGTCACAAAATAATTTTTACACATTATCCGTCTCCTATATTTCATTATCCGCAACGCGAGAGGTCGTGACCTTAGACACCAGCCAGTCAAGCTCTCCCGTGGCCACTTACAAGATTTTATACATACGGATGTCCATGAACGGGAGTTATTTCGATCGTTTTCGAACACAATCCGCCCAGACTCCTTCATTGTAATCTTCGGTCTTCCTTCATCCTCCATTATTCCTTGATGAAAAAAAGTCTGCCTTGGTCGATAAGTAAGAGAGGAGGGACACAACAAGGGTTTTCGAGTCTCGGACGACAGTGCTGCCGCCTCGTTTTTTAATCCTCGTTTTTTTTTCAGGGCGCTGTGGTGTTTTTTGAACATCTTGTCCGCCTTCGCTTCGTGCGGCAGATGAGGGGGGGTGTGGGAGAGAGAGGGGCCTTCCCTCACACCTGCCTTCCCCTTCATCCCCTCCCCACTCCCTCCTATTTTCCAATCTGACCAACCACTCTCCCTTGAACAACCTCCTCTCTCTCTCGGAGAAGGACTCATGACCGCACGTCCTTAATCGATGTTAGTTTGTAGTTAACGTAAAGGGTTCATGTTTCGACCAATTCATTATTTAAATCTTTAATTCAATTTTTGGAAACTTTTTAGATTTGAACCATACAGTTAATTAGGGAAAAAATCAAAGGTGAAAGTAGACACATTCAACATTAACTTTTAAGACGAAATGGGGTCCTCGTGAAAATGTTTTTTGGTTGGTGCCATATCGCGAGGCAAAATGAGATGGAGCGTGCGGACTTCAAACGAGACTCGTCCTACTTATTCAGAGATTAATAAATATTTGTCAGCTTCTTCTGTTATGATTACTTTTCTATTTGACGATTCAAAAATGTTTTGGAATATTTTGGAGCCAAAGGAATAAATGCATTTTTTAAAAACTATTTTGAGCATTGACCTGCAAGTTAACCTAAATTGAATTTAGTTTACATTAATACCAACGAACTTTGCACTATATACTTAACTCAGTTGAAAATATGATTTTACCTTAAACTTCTACAATTAACATCACCATGTCCGTTTGTTGCCTACTATCCAGTGGGAACTTCGTTATACGAAAAGGAAACCAATTTTTTCAAGAGCGGCCGAAATATTAGCGGAAAGAAAAATAGTTTCATATCAAAATAATACTTTCTAACTTACATTTACTGGTAGTGAAATGAAGTTGGCTTTGAGGAAGACTCACGCTTAAGTTATAAATGTATATAGCTGGAGAGGAGAAATATTCACGGCTTGGAATTCGAAGGGTCGTAATGAGTGGACGGGGGAGATAAATTGGGAGGTGCGTAAGTTGGAGAGTTGATTTTCCATAACTCGAAGGTTCCCGGGTAGGCGGATTCCGGAAGGTCCTTAAGGGTACGCGTCCAAGCTTCTTTGACGGGACTTAGGGTCCCATGGCGGTGGTGTCTTTTGAGGGAGGGAGGATTTCACTTTTATAGGGAATAGAAAAAAGCCCAATGGTAGCAAGTCGGGACTGTAAAGGGGTTGGGGAATCGTCGGGATGTCGTTTTTCGTCATGTAGTCGGTAACCTTGGAGCTTCAAGCGCTCAAAACCTTCGGGACGAGTTTAACACAGATTTTTCGCACCGCCAAATTGTCAGTGATAATGGTGTTCACTGTCATCTTATCAATGCTAATACTATCTGCGATCATGTTAACACTTGACCGACTGCCTGAATTATGCACTTCACGCACAAGTCAGTAAAAATTTGTCACCGATACTTTTTATACAAACCTAGTATGCTTTAGCAGGATAAGAGTGGAGAATATTGCGTCTTATAAATGATGAGGTGACCGTCTCTACCCCGCCCCTCCCCCTAAAGATGTTGCGTTTCCTGCCTGAGCGCCCAATGCCATAGTTGTTAGGGCGCCCATCATTCCGGAGCAATGGACATCGATTATAAGGCGTCCGTCTCCAGCGAAGACCCAAAGGCCTCCCGAGCTGAAGATCGCCCGGCGTGAATCCGACTGCAAAGGCCATCCTCACCCTCCTGAAGCGTCTAAATGCGAGAATCGCCGTATTTACGGGGCGATCACGGATCTCCACGGTGTGCGCGCATTATCGAAAGAGAATTCGGTGAATTCTATGAATAAATAAAATTTAATCGCCGTTCATCGCATTTCTCACTGCAGAACACTCCATGATTCATTTCCGGCGCTTCTACGGATCATCTGAGCTCAAACGCAATGTCAGTTAATGTAATTAATTATCGTCCTCTCTGACCACCAATAGATTTTCCACCACCGCGGTGTAAAACCTATTGGTGGTCAGTGGAGGTGATAATTAACTGCATTGATTAAATAAGAATGGGGAAAAACTCCAATGGCCGTAAATAATTAGTCCCAACTCTCTCGACGGACCTATTGTTGTGTTGGTTTAACGGGAACCACTTCAGGGACCAACCACAACCTCTCGATCAGAATACCCTCTGTGGTGGTTTACGGGACAGGGACCACAAACAGCCACACGCACACTATCCTGACTGGAATCCTTCGCGAGGCTGTGAGACCCTGTAAAAGAATTTCAGATGGAGATGGAATCCTTCACGAGGCTGTAGAGTGGACCTCGTTAAAGATACCAGGATATTCTCAGGCACACATTTTGTGACTGGCATAGACCAATCACACACACAAGCACTCAAGAAACACACACTCAAAGGGGCCCAACTTCTGGGAGAATCTGGACACAGGTAAAGAGCGCAACCGAGGATATGCGTCGAAAACATTGATACGTAGATTAGCGCCGTCATTACCTTGGAAACCTACTATGATACATCGTTTCAATATTATTTATACCTTAAGGATCTTATTAACTTTCTCCTAATCCTTATATGCGCGTAAATGACGGAAAGGTTCAATCGGAAAGTTGCTAAAAATAAAAAAAATGCCATCTTGGAGGCGACCATGGTGCTGGAAGCGGATGCTGAGGATCGAAAGGGAGAGAGACAGTGGTGTGAAGGAGAGTTAGAAGGAGGAAGAGGGCAATGCGATTGAATGAACGGAAAAGAAGAGCTATATCTAAGGAAATTGGTTTTTATCAGTGCTTCATAATAGACGGGGAAATGTAATGAAGGTCTATCGAGGAAAGCCAAGGTCGAAGTACATCCGGTATAACCGGTGGGTCATTCACTGGGATCTGGAAACTTGTCACTCGTTGAACACGCCGATTAATTTGACGCAACAGCATCGATAAGGTCCAATTGCATTTATAATTGTCTAAAATTCAAGCTATGGCATCCAGATGTCGTTATTGTTGAGGCTGGGCTATGTCTAATGCTTCCTTAAAGACATCGCAGAATCGCAGGAATTGAGTTAGCATTGGATAATGCCAACTGAAAGGCCAGACTACCTATCCTTCAACTAAATAAGTTCTATTTCTCACAATACATCAACACCAAGACTCTTATTTGTATTAGCTCTGTAAGAATATTGTTTTCATGCCGATAGAAATAATTTCTCGTTTAAATCGAATTAGTGGAAAGGTGAGTTTTATTAGCAAGATCCGCGATGGAACAATTAAAGATTAAATTCCCTCTATTTTCGAAAGCTTTCGATTGTCTGCGAATAATTTTTGCCAAACTTATCGATGATTACCGCCATTTACAACATACCAAAGATATGACTCCACCATTCACGTGAAAAATACGTTTTAGTCGATTATTTCCGAATTCTACCTTGTGAATAAATAGAAAATTCTCCGTATTAATGTCTTGTCCCTGAATTATTAGTCTGCTATATATTTATTGCATGTGGATTATTCCAGAATACCTGTATGCGCTTAATCGTTTATTTATCTAAATTAATTTTTCATGAAGCTACTTTTGTTCTGACAACCCCATGAGGTGCGGGTAATTTATACCCAGCCTTTCAGTCGAATTTAGTCTCCTTAGCCTTTGGTCGACCCAAAGTTATAAATTATTCAGTGGAATCTTATTGTGGACTCCAATAAGAAAAACGATCGGGTAGATTTATTTTTCCGGTTAACCCCATGTATGATGGCCTTTATACTCTTTCTACACCTCAAGGTTTTACATTGCGAAAGAAGTTTATTGTTAAATGAGTTTAAAGTGCAAAGTTAGTTTAGTTTATGTAATAAATCCCGGGCCCAAAAAACTTCTCGTGTATTAATCTCCTGGATTTAAATTGAAAATCCTCGAGTATCAATCTTTTGGATCAAATCACTCGCATGGTGGCAGCCTTTGTTCCGTCTTTAAATATTCATAAGGTGCCGGCTATTTATCAAGCAAACACGTAATACGTGTCGGTCCAATAAGGCCGCACATATTGCCCAACCTAGACAAGCAAGAACGAGTATAAGCTACGCAAATGCCACGGTGTGCAAGAGATGACGATGTTTAGATGCACGAAATGATAGTTATTGCCTGGGCATGTAATAATGCAAGTTGGCAAACTACGAAGCCTCAGAGCCTTGTACGATTTTCAGGCAACTTGATTTTTTCTGTTTATTAACTTTCAGCTTTTTGCTGAGAATTCTGGTCATGGTAATTAGAATTGCGAATATTTACATGTTCCGATTATCCTTTCCTGTATCTAAAATACCTCTGCTATGCTTTGTGCCTTGCGGCCATTTTAGTCCACGTTTTCCGCTAACAAATAAATACACACATTGCCAGCGGTGGGGATATTGGCGGCTTTCGACGTGTGGAGAAGATGGAAAGAAATGGAATGGGAGAGAGGGGGGAGAAAGGCAAACAACTGCCGGGCGCGGTGGGGGAGGGGAGCGGGAGCGGGGGGGGGGGTGTAGTCGGGGGAAATTCGGAGACGGGAGATGAAGCGGACGGTGGACATATTGAGCGACGGAAGAGGCCGTGATGTGGCGTACCCAAAGGGGATGGAGGGAGGAGAGGAATGATTGGGCATGTGGGATGGATTGCAAGCACCTATGCGAGACTGAAAAATGGTTTATTCTAATGTGGGATTTACGGTGATGTGGTGCCGTTCCATATGGGGCCTAGATATCTTCACTGATTAGTACTTGGGGCCGAAAATTACCTCTTCACTCTTGATCGACGTGCTCGGAAAGTACGAGGGCTGTCCAGAAAGTAACCTCCATTACACTATTAAAAAAATACGCTTGAATAGATACAGAAAATGTATTATTTTCATCTCAAAACTACGTATCTCTTCTATTTTTATACATATTCGTCGAGCAGATTTAAACAATTGTCATATCTCTAAACTAGTTTTCAAAATCCTTAAGCATAAAATTCTGCCGCCTGAGACCGAAGTCAACCGATGACGGCATCTTTTAAGTTCCTCCTCGAGACGAGCACAAAATATGTCTAGTGGTCTAACTTTTCAGTCGTATTTCCATGTAGCGGAATCTTAGAAATCTGTGGAGAACTTTCTGAAGATTTCAGATATGGTAAAACGGAGGTTTTCGCGAACTTTTTCGTCTATTTTCAGGAGCAGTTCATTGTTCATTACAGACAGGGCGGCCACTTCTCTCATCATCATGGGCATTTGCGCTAATACTCTTGAACGAACGACATCACTGACGCACAACTCTTGCCACGCGTCACTTTTGGTACTTACACAGCACATATTTAAATGATGAATTACATCAGTTTTGAAGTTTTTTTTATCGGGAAAAAAACCTTAGCACTGAGGGAACTTCACAATTTGCGGGAATTTCAGTTGTATTGTTCATTTTGACTGGCTACTACTCTAAACGAGCGATGCGACCTTCCAACCACTGCAGTACGGGGTGTACTGACCTACTGTGTGCGTCAATGCAGTGACCAATAGGCTTTCTCCACTAATTCTCACGCTTTACAAAAACGGAGGTTACTTCCTGGACAGCTGCCAGATGCATGATTGAAATACTTTCATTTCATCTAGTTAGTCTCCCCCCCCCATTCCCCTGCTAATATTTATTTATTTATGCATCGACTTAATTGGGCGAGGTTGAGACTAATCTTGCGCTATGAGAGAAGAAGTGATGGAGAATGCTCGTTGGAGCGAGAATATTTTAAGAAAACCGTGGAGAGGGGCACGGTGATTGACCCGTCAACGCGCCCGCCCCCCGATCAGGGGTTCCCGCGACGATGATCGGCATCCTACCCTCGGTGGTCCAGCGATTCGCGGTTCTTGACATCCGCTTCGCTTTTAGACTTCCGACCCACTTTCCGCGAAGGGCGATTCCATGTCTGCGTGTGCTGGACTGATTCGTGAGCCTCGGAAGCGCCGCAGAGTTATTTTTCCGACAGAAATCCATCCGCCTGCAAAGGTAGCTCTGTGCTACGCACACAATGCTTAGGTGGAGATACGCCGTGAATTACCCACGACCGCAGGTTAACGTACTAGCCACCGGGGGAGGGAATTTCATGGATGTGAAAATAATCAGTTTGACAATAAGCATAACGTAATATGATTACATGCAATAAATAGTTTTTTCATAATCAGCTCTGAATGCATTAGAACGTAATTATGATTTGAAAATTCCATCCTGATAGTTTTGCTTGACATGGATTCTGAACTCGATATATATATATGAACAGCTGAATTCATTATTTGTTTCAATATTTTGTTCTTTTCTGGCATCTTAAGAGATTCAATATTTCATTCGACAATTTGTTTATTAAACGTAACGTCCGCTCTTCATTCTGTTGAACGTTACCTGAAAAATTGTTAATAGATAAAAACAATCAATTCATTTTCATGCTCTTTATAAAACATTGCGAAGAAGAGTTGTTTTAACCGAAATGATACTAGCAAAGAATCAGAAAAAACAGTAGCTGAAATCAATTCATCGACTCCAAGTCGTCCTCTTTCTTTTTTTTTGGAAAATAATGAACTCTTTACCATGTTCAATGGTATTCGAAAAAGTTTAGCACAATTTTCGCTAGTCCAACAGCCGTAATCTAGCACATTGTGCTGTAAAATTTACGTTTTCCAAAATCGACAGTCGAAATGAAATTAATATCCAATGATGGACAAAATGTACAAACTTATGAATTTTCGAGTTTATAGATTCAAATCGACTGCATTGAATATAGCCATATGTTGGGTTTAGTATTTGATGTGCCGAAAACTTGGCGCCTTTAAAATATAACGTTCAGTGTCGGAAATATTTTTCATATCAGGCGTCCATTACATTTACCGTCCACGTCGCAAATACATCATGTCCTTATTTGGCATCTGCTTAGCATGATGCAGCACCCTTGCTGTCATCACAGTGAAGGTTTAATGTGCACCTCCAAAATGTTGCTCATCTCTTGTTAATCGGTAATATTGCGGTTTCGACGATAACTATCGGCCCTCGAAATATCGGTTGGATAAAATTATCCTTTTCGAGGCGATCGATTCGTAAACATTTTCAATTCGGAGCCGAGGCACCGTAAAATCACAGTCCTAATAGCCAAGGTGGTGCGCTTGTCGTATCCCTTACTAGAAGTAAGTGTTGAGTTTCAAATTATAATACGTGACAGTTGGCATTGCATTATGGGTCCATCGCTTGTGCATCTGTGTTCTAACCATCACTTCCTTTAACTGTCCATATTCCCGAGAGAGCCCGTGTTGGTCGTATACCCAAAAAAATGCGGATCCTCGTCGCATAGATGAATCGATACCGTCACGCCGTTCCCTTTCGGGGTAGTCGGTGTCAAGAAAAGCCTGGTTCCAGCTGGCGAAAGGAAACTCACTCTCTCTCTCTCTCTCTCTAATACGACCCTTGTATCTCCTTATCTCGTCTTCTCCGCCACACACTAATGCATTCTTTCCTGATGCTCTTCTGTTCATTCCGAGACTGCTCCGCCCGATCGCCATCGCCTTGAGACCCCCTTGGACCGCATTGCAACTCCCTCGCTCTGCTACCCCTTCCACCCATCCTATCTCCCTGTCCATCCACTCTTCCTCTGTGCGATTTTTGATTCGATCCTCAACCATTCGACTGGCCCGACCAGAGTGGCACACCTCTTTCATTCTCCTCTCTGTCAGCGGTGCATTCGATGCACACTCCACCACAACTACTCATTACTCCTCAAGCACCCGAATACGCCCACCGCCTTTATTTATCATTTATGCTTATCTTGCAACACATCCAAGCTTTGATTCCGTAAAATAATACATGGTTTGTGTAAATATAATCGGGAAAGGTTTCGTGAAAAATAGATTTATTTTAGATATCTCTACAATGCCTCAAAATTCTTCAAAGTACATTCGATGAGCGTTGACACACTTAGGTCCTCGCGGCTTCTCCACCACTCGAAGGCTCCCTGGTAGGCGGAAGGTCCTTAAGGGTTCGCGGGCAAGCTTCTTTGACGGCCCCTATGGTCCCATGGCAATGTCCTTCGAGAGAGGATTTCACTTTTATGAATAGGAAACAGTCATTTGGTGCCAAGTCGGGACTGTAAGGGGGTTGGGGAATCGTCGCGATGTCGTTGTGGAAGGTGTTCGCAAGCAGACATTCGACTCTGCTTTCTTGGTCGTTCGTTCAAAGACCTTCGGGAGGACGAGTTTAGCACAGATCTTTCGCATTGTCAAATTTCAGTCATAATGGTGTATGCACTGTCATCTTATCAACACCAATACGATCTGCGATTATGTGCACTTTTAACCGACGGTTTGAATTCAGCACTTCAGGTAAACCAATCAGGGAAAAATTGCCACTGATACTTTTTATACAAACCTTGTCTATGAGGAGGAATTCACACTTTCGCGAATTGCTAGTTTTGCTTTCTTAGACGAACATTCGTTCGCGATCTTATTCACTGGTGATTACACTCATAATTGAGCGCTGCATAGTAAAATGTCAACTGCGAAGTGTTTTGGATAACATTATGTCAGATTTAAACCGACATCATTTTTTCGCGCGTGGAGAAAAATACTTGTACTCCGCTGTCGAAATAAATGCATTGCTCATTTTTTCCACCCCTTATCACACCTGATCAATTTTGACGCCAAGCTATTATTCTCGGAGCAGATTGACCTTGAAATGAGAAACTGATATCGCTTAAGATAAAAAATATACGTTAATCTTCCAATGCAAATTTCCCTAAACAAAAAGCGCCTTCATATTCCAAATCCACGGGATAGCCTCCCAGATATGTGAGAAATTACGAGGCACTTTATTTTACAGTGGATCGGGCTGAGATATGAAACCCTTGGGAATCGTTAACACGCATAAGTATGCAGAATACTGATTGCGCATGTTTATTAAATCTTTATAATCACCTTATTATTAATTTACTTGTGAAATTAGTAAATATTAGTTCCGAGTGATCTTAATATATAATTCCCTCGTCCTCCCCGAATTCCGCCATTCTTTCTGCATCCATCATCGACTTCCGGTCGCTAGAAAACTCTTCAGCAAACAATAATCGAAGAGTAATTTGGTGGAGTATTTGGCGGGGTGTGGTTCACTTTGCCCTGCACGAATAGTGCAATTAAATAATCCTGGCGTTTCAAAGGGGTCGGTTCCATTCCCTCTCTGCTCCTGTGGTTCTGAAAAACCACCTGGCACCAAAAATGAACCAAGTCTCAGTTTGGGTTTGGTTGGGTGTGCCGTCACTCGGCCGTGATCTTCTCCCCCCCTCCCCCCCCCCCCGGCAGCAGCCCTCTCTCCCCCCGGGGCGTCCCGCCACACCTCTCCAGTCATCCTAATAATCACACGCAATGTTTGATTTCAATTTTTCCAAAAGTGAAGAACCCGAGCGTTGATCGAGAAAGGTTGACGAATGTTAAAATACTACCATGAATAAATACATGGGTGGTCTGAAAGTTTCCGACCTAACAAAGATACAAGACATTTTTTCTGAAATTTCTGAGGTCGGAAATGTTTCAGACCACCCATACGTATATATATACACACACACACACACACACACACACACACATATATATATATATATATATATATATATATATATATATATATATATATATATATATATATATTCCCTTTACTATTTTATACATAACTTTTTATCAATCTTCATTTATTGATATTTATGAATAATTTAAAATTGTAGTATAATCTTCATCATATATATATATAATATACAAAGAATTAAGACAATCAATACAGCACACAATCACGGGCAATCTTTTTCATATACCATAATGATATGATCTTCCTAAACTAGTTTTTTATTGATCTTCACAACATATGTACAATATAAGTATAAATTCATAATTTATGCATGGAATACTCATTCTGGCCCTGTTAAGTCAGTCAGTTCTGGCTTAATAGCAGGTGCCACGTAAACAAAAATGATAGCTTAAAGTGTATGCAATTATGAGCTACATATATTGTGTCACATTTTATTCCAAGCCCTAATTCAGTCTGTATAATACAGGTAGCCAGTCTTTTATTCTCCATTTCCAATTAGTAATAAAAACATTCAAGGCCATTAATGGTAATCTTCTCATTAAAGGAGGATGTGATGTGTAAATCAAAAGACAAGTAAGCGGTTTTATCGATCTCGAAGCGAATACGAGCGGTTAGTTTTATTTTGTGTGCGCCGAAGAATCTTTGAAACGAAATTCCATTCTCTTCCGAGTGTAAAACGCTAACAAATTAATCAATAGTCGGTACCCAACGGTGCCGTTGTTCTATTTATTTATCTTAGCAAGAAGGAACGCTCAACTATTCTTCTAATGAATCCTAACACCACCCTTGCCTAGTTTCCTCAAGGTCGAGATACAGCTAATTAGCTTTCGCGCCACCAAAAACGGTTGAGTCACAAACCCCTTAACCAAAAGTCTTTTAATCCTTCCCGGAGAGTGCAAATACAGTTCCTTTATTCCGCATCGACTTCGGTTTTCCATGAAGTTCAGATATTCTTAATATTGACTAGGATCGGTTTACAGCAGAATTTTCGACGGGGAACCACCGGGAATTGAATCTGGGAGCCTTTAACCCGTAACTTACGGCTCCAGGCCACCTTAACTTACTATTTGCATTGCTGATGTTAATTATTTTCATTTGTAATATCGTATCGATGAACTCGTGAATCGATATTTAGGTCATCATAGCCAGCAAGCTTAGGATGTGCTTGTGCTCTCCCCTTTGATGGTCGCCGATATCCACCGAACATGATCTCCAACAAGCTTACTTCATCAATTTGCAATAGTACCGATTTTCGACGCTGGAAGCTCATGATGCAGTATAAGTGCGCCTAATGCATTAAATATTCCTGTGAAATTTAGTGAACACAGTGATAAATATTTGCGTTGATCACTGTTGCCAAGCTGGAAAGTGGAAATTAATTCAAAAACTCACGACGTTAGTTTTCACACACTAGATGCGTTGACGACCAACAGCGATGCGGACTACTTTTCCGTTCCCAAGGTGATTATGTCTTTTGTGAGAGTTCATAATTACAAGTGATTTTTGACATTGGGGAAGACAATTTTAGTTTCGGTTTTGCGAATTCTTGGTTTTCAACAAAGACATCTCAATCCCAAGTGAGCAACTCCGAGGATATCGCGAGGTGTCGACGGCGGCATTGTCAGCTCCCATTCCGTCCGGTGCGGAGCTGAAAAGCGTCATTTTTTTATTCTTCCAACGAGAACATGACGAATTTTCCCTCGAGTGACGTCTGTAACCATCTCTTAATTCATGTGGCTCATTTAGTGATACAAACAAACGGAAATAAGATAAAAGAATAATCCCAAGGCCATCCCCTGCTCTTTGATGTGTTATTTACGTATCCCTTTTAACGCCCGTCTATACGCTCTCACGTTATTTTGACGTGAGCATGCACGCACGTTTAGGGAAATCGGTGGGGAAGGCCGCGACCGATCGCCGGGGAAACGGCGGAGGGGTGCGCGGGGCGTGCCGACGAGAATTCGGGAATAAACATTGACCAGGATCGGAAGCAGGGGTCGTCCGGTCGGGGCCTCAATCGGGCGAATGATTTTATTTTAAACCAGCGATCCGTCGCATCTGTGCGCCACTCGCACGCCCCCGCTGCCGCACCCCGCCCCACCCCCGCGTGTTTATTAATACACCCCTAATGTCTTTCCTTCGCGCGCACGAAGAAGCCGTCCCCCATCGCCCCACCCCCCCTCACAGGAGGGAGCCGAGCGATGGTGATCACTCTTCACCGCTTGGCGAAGAGGGCCCACGAATGATCCCACGCACGCGGAACCGCGAAACATGTAGACTCCACAATACAATGCAGCCATTCAAGAGCGTATAGTACATGTATATATATTATGGATATGCTTTGCAGAAAGATAACCATGACAAACACACCTATGGATACGCAGTGTGTGTGTGTGTGTGTATATATATATATATATATATATATATATATATAATGCATGTGTGTGTATGTATGTATATATATATATATATATATATATATATATATATATATATATATATATATATATATAATATCCCAGTCATCAACTCCCTCCGCCTTGTAAAAGCCTCTTGCCTAGCGCAATCCTTCTCCTTACGTCCCTACTACTTTGGCCGCGCTAGTCCAAAACACTTCCGAGATTCGTTGCCTGTTTAACATGCTCAAGTTTTTGCTTTCCTATTTCAAAGTTTAACCTTTTTCTATCTGGAAAATCGCATAACCTTTGTTTTATTTATATTGATTCTCATCCCATATCTGTCGCACTGAATTTCCAATTTACTCAGCAATGCTTTCAACCCCTTGGCTGACTGACAAACTAAAGTTTGGTCATCGGCAACCCTAACTGATTTTACGAATTCCCCGCCCACTTTCATTCCTACCTCCAGTTCTTCCCATGCCTCTGTAATCATTTCCTCCACATATACGTTGAACTACTACGGTGGTAATGGGCAACCCTGCCTTACACCTCTCCCTAACACTGCCCATCCGGACCCTCCGTTCCCCACTCGCACCTGAGCAGATATATTTATATGTGTATATATATATATAGCTTTTGATTACTTGTATACTTATATATATATATATATATATATATATATATATATATATATATATATATATACATATACATATATACATACCATAAACACAGTAATCAACCCGAAGGTCGGTTTGGTAGGTGATGGCAGAGTTCACCCAGTACTAAGCCCGACGGCCTGTGAAATTCACGCATCAGGTAAGGGGGGGCCAGTTCCTTTCCCTGTGCCGGTTATAGTTTCCCAGGAAGATCTGGTACTCGAAAAATGACATAGCTTGGGTGGAGCTGCAGGTGCCCAGAGAGTCTTGCCTGGGAATCAAACCCAGGCCCTCCGGTCAGTAGTCCAAAATTTAGGGAGTTTGGGCTATTATAAATACGGTAACCACGAGTGGAGAGTAGGTCTGGGAGAGAGCGATTAGTGTGCGATGGGTGGCAGCTGTTGTAGTGGAGGTATCGTCGTTTGTCAGTGAGTTTAATTTGGATGGAGTGGTGGAATTAATGATTGGTAAGAGATATGTTGACATCAAGGAAAGTACTTGGCGTAAATGAAGGAAGACTAACTTTGCATATGCAACGCTGGGCAAACGAGGAAGGTGAAGGGATAGGATGAGAGTGTTAGATGTAATGGAGGGAGGAAAAAAGTATGGGGAATTAAAAAGGACCTAATGTGGTGCCCGATTTCTTGTTCTGCTTTGTTAGGGGAGGTAAGTAAGTGTTTTTTGCAATTGTTTAAGCTGTGTCCAACAAAAACCTACCATAACCGGTGGAATACAAATAATAATTAAATATGTATAATAATTATATATAATATATATATCATAAACAAAAGGATAGAGAGTAGGGCAAATGATTACTTAGGGGATGATCAGTTTGGGTTTAGGAAGGGGAGAGGTACGCGTGATGCCATTGCAGTAATGAGATTATTAATCGAGAGGAATATAGAACACAACCAGGAGGTATTTGCCTGTTTCGTAGATTTCGAAAAAGCGTTTGATAAAGTGAATTGGGAAAAACTAATGAGTATTCTGCAGAAAATAGGAATAGATTGGAGGGAAAGATGGCTAATCCGCAACCTGTACATGTCTCAGACTGCTCAGGTGCGGGTGGGAAACGGGGAGTCAGGATGGGCAGTGTTAGGAAGGGGTGTAAGGCAGGGTTGCCCATTATCACCGTTGCTGTTCAACCTGTATGCAGAGGAAATGATCAAAGAGGCATGGGAAGAACTCGAGGTAGGAATGAAAGTGGGCGGGGGATTCGTAAAATCAGTTAGGTTTGCTGATGACCAAGCTTTAGTTCGTCAGTCAGCCAAGGGGCTGCAAGCATTGCTGAGTGAATTGGAAATTCAGTGCGACAGGTATGGGATGAGAATCAATATTAATAAAACAAAGGTTATGCGATTTTCTAGAAAGAAAAAGCCCAAGCTTAACATTAAAATAAGAGGGCAAAAATTAGAGCAGGTAGAACAGTTCACGTTTCTCGGAAGTGTTTTGGATCAACACGGTCAAAGTAGTAGGGACGTAAGGAGAAGAATTGCGCTAGGCAAAGAGGCTTTCACAAGGAGGAGGGAGTTGATGACAGGGACTTTGAGTAAGGATGTTAAGAAAAGACTCGTAAAAACTTTGATATGGAGCGTAGCTATGTACGGCGCGGAATCGTGGTCATTGAAGCAGGAGGATAGACGTAGATTGGAGGGTTTTGAAATGTGGGTGTGGAGAATAATGGAGAAGGTGAAATGGACAGAGAAGAAAACAAATGAGGAAGTACTTGGTATGGTGGACGAAGAGAGGGGTTTGTTGGGAGCAATCCTATGGAGGCAGGAAAAGTGGATGAAGGGGTGTTGACCGGCAGTGGGATGTTGAAGACTGTGATAGAGGGTAGAATGCTGGGCAAAAGAGGAAAGGGAAGGAACAGGATAGGGATGTTGGACGGGATGAAGGGAGGAAGAAAGTACTCAGAGATGAAGAGGGACCTGATATAGAGTAGGATGATGGATTTTGTGTTTTGTTAGGAGTAATAAAATATTTGTTTGGTAGTTGTGTCCATCCAAAAACCTACCTTAACCGGTAGATTACTTTAAAAAAAAATAATAAATATATATATATATATATATATATATATATATATATATATATATATATATATATACATTCAAACACGAAATCCCGCCAAACGACGAATAAATACTCATATATACAGAAACATTCTATATATAGTATACATATCATATATCACTTCATATATACAGAAACATATTCTATATATATATATATATATATATATATATATATATTCATAGTATATATCAGTATATTCAAATTAGTGTACATATGTAGATCACATATACATTTAACATTTTGTAAAACGCTGAAAGAAGTGGCGCTAAACTAAGGCTATGTGAATGTATTAAAAGACTGATATGGAGAAAACACCAAGGAGACATACCTTTGCTTGACCTTTCCGCAACACGTGGTGTCTTCCTCACATTTGTAAGTAGTCTTAGGACTGTGCATTCCTCTGATTAAGATAGCTCGTGCTATCGAAACCTGAAGCGAATGAGCGGGTGTCCTTTTCTGGGTCCAGTGCCTTTTGTAAAGTGGATAGTTCAATCGATGGAATCCTTCAATTGAACAATTCACCTTTGTTTTGTAGCACGATACGGAATATTTTTGTGCCAAAGCTTTAACGACACGTACTCTCGTATCTTGGTTCCTTTTTTTGTTTGAAATAAGATGGGAGCGATGGACAATTCAGTATATTGTGTTTTTTCTTTGGTAATTTTGGATGATCTTTCTCTGTTCATGAAAGAGTTACATTTCATGTCTATTTCGGACGCCGCTCCTTTTCAGGGCATTTCTTTCCTCTTCTACAACTGCAACGAAAACATTCTAAACTTCATACATTACTTCATTCTTTCCGTCAGTCCATGTTTCTTTCTGATAATTGGCCTGACGGCGATTCCTTTCCGCACCACTGTCCCTCGCTCCGACCGCCACTTCGTTTGCCGCGCCGCACTCTCCCACTCCGGTTGGCTTCACCTTACAAAGTTTTCACTTGCTATAATTCCCATGTCCCCCCCCTTTGAACTTGGTTAATTACTGATTGAGGGCCTTACTCACCCTCCCTTCCACCCCTCGTTTAACGCCTGGGTAATCTTGCTAAGATCCCCTCCCTTTAATTCCCGTCTTTTCCTCCGATTGCGTATCGAGCGACGGTGGGAGGTGTGGCGATCGGCCGCGTTGTTTGGAGCGGTGGGCGCGAGGGGGCGCCTCTTTCTTCGAAAAGGAGGACAGGGCCGTTCACTCTCTCTCCCACTCTCCCCGCCCCCTCTCCCCCTGCCTGGGCGGCCCGTGCGCGGCGACAAAAGGGCCGGCCTCGCCCTTATGGTGGACGTCGCTGGCCTAGGGGGAGAGGGCGACAGCATCATTTCCCTTATACGGCGGCCGAAAGAGGAGGGAGAGGGTTGTCGGTCAGGAGGGGAGGGCGGGGGGAGGAGAACCGGGGGCCTCGCCCCTCACCCCGGGGGAAGCGGGCGATATGCCGATCACTCGAGACCAGATGCGTGGGGATTCATCGAAGTATGATTCACTCCCCTCCCACAACCTGTGCCTGCGCTACTGGGGGCGTCAATTCCCCAGGAGTCTATGCATTTCTGCATTTATATGTATATATATATACACGGCCACCTACTTCAGGCACAGGAAGGAGAGCCCTCTCCTGAGTTTGCCCTGTATGCGTGGATATATATGTGTATATATATATATACATACGAGGGTCATCCGGAAAGTAGTACCCGTTCGTGAAATAAAGACACTAAAGTAAATATTAACAAACATAAAAAATTTTATTTGAAAGAGGATACTTTAAACTACTTCTCAACATAATCTCCAAGCAAATTAAGGCGTTTGTCATAACGTGTGACAAGTTTCTGTATTCCTGCTGCATAGTCCTTCGCCGCCAGCTCATTGAGATACGCGAGGGACCCATCTTGCACAAATTTTTGCATAATGCAGATGGTGTTTAACAATTTCATGAACAATTGTTCGAGAAACATTGGGAAAATGCTCACAGATGTCATCAATTGTGACGCGCCGATCGTTCCTCACGAATTCGTCAACTGAGCTCACCAGTTGGTCTGTAATGACAGACGGTCTCTCCGAACGCTCATCGTCGTGTGTGTTCCCCCTCCCCATGTTGAAGTTGCGACACCACCGCCGAACAGACGACTCGTCCATTACATTGTCTCCATACACCTCCTTTAATTGGCGATGAATATCACATGGGCGAACGTTTCTTGCATTGAGGAATTTAATCACTGCCCTCACTTCACAACTGGCGGCGTTCTCAATTTTTTTGAACATTGTAAACAATCACAGAAACAACACAGGCAACGCTAGCGTCACGCAACTTGGCTCAGAGAAGGCAGACAAGCCACTGAAGCTATCTGACCTCGTCCAGCGGCTACTCGCGTCGTCAGCACTTCATGCGGCACGAACGGGTACTACTTTCCGGATGACCCTCGTGTATATATATATATATATATATATATATATAACGATTGTACGGAAAAACTCACACGAGCTGCACAATAATGCGCTGACACAATATAACACAAATAGAAAAGAATAGACACATTTAAAAGAACACTCACACGGTAAATTGTTCGAGCTTTCGGCCCTCTCAGAGGCCTTCTTCAAGAGACACTCAAGAGAGAGGCAGTCTCTCTTGAAGAAGGCCTCTGAGAGGGCCGAAAGCTCGAACAATTTACCGTGTGAGTGTTCTTTTAAATGTGTCTATTCTTTTCTATTTGTGTTATATTGTGTCAGCCCATTATATATATATATATACATATATATATATATATATATGTATATATATATATATATATACATATATATACATTTGGGTCGCCGTAGTCCAGGGGGTAGAGTGTTGGACTACTGGAGGGTCCCGGGTTCGATTCCCGGGCAAGGCACTCTGGGCACATTCAGCTCCACCCAAGCTAAAAGTGATTTTTTGGGTACCAGGTCTTCCTGGGAAACCATAACCGGCACAGGGAAAGAAACTGGCCCCCCTACCCTAATGTGTGAATTTCACACGCCGTATAGGGCTTAGTACTGGTTGTATTCTACCATCACCTACAAAACAGACCTTCGGGTTGATTACTGTGTTTATGGTTTTTTTATACATATATATATATATATATATATATATATATATATATATATATATATATATATATATATATCCACGCATTCAGGGCAAACTCAAGAGAGGGCTCTCCTTCCTGTGCCTGAAGTTGGTGGCCGCGTCACAAAAACGTATGCTCCTTTGATTTTCCTCTGTATGTGATCTGTGCTTTACGAGGGCTTTCCAGAAAGAAACTTGCGTTTTGAAATAAAATATGAGCCTATTGGCAAGACAAATCTCATTCTACAACTAGTTCTCGCCATAGTCGCTATTGAAATTAAGGCATTTATCATAGCGACACACAAGCTTTTCAATTCCGTCTCTGAAGCTATCTTACGCCGCCTTAAATATTTAACCTTACATCCAGGCTGTGGGTCGTGGCTCATGTTGGCGTCGACGACGCCGCGGGCAGTGGATCTGAAGAGATTCTCGATTCCTTCAGGGAATTGAACTCGGAAGTGAAGCGGGTGGGTGGTGTCGAAGGAGTTGATGTGACGCTCTCGATCAGCAGCCCCGAGGATTGTTCGTGAACCTCCGGTTTGGAGCCGAGTGGAAGGTATCAATCAGAGGATGCGAGTTCTCTGCAGGCATTGCGGGGTGTCCTTCGTCGATCTTAATCCGGCGATCCAATCGTATATGAAATCTCTTAACCGTTATGGTCTTCACTACACGTCTGAGGCCGCCAGGTGTGTAGCGCCTAGGATATTCGAGCATTGCAGGACTTTTTTAGATTAAAGTGTAGGTCAGTTAGTGGGTCTCTCAAGTCTTCTTTATCAAATTATTTAGCTTTAAATAAAGTGAGGGTCAGTGCTAGCAATAGTTCATTTAACACGAATCAGATAACATCGGACGGAAAATTTTGTATGGGATTCAATATTATTAGCAAAACAATCCTCGTTAAAAATTCTGAAAACCGTAATGTTAAGGAAACATTATCTGTATCGGTAGTTAATTGCCCAAGTTTAAAAGACAAAATCGCAGAATGTCATCACCTTATTCAAAGCACAGGCGCAGATATAATTATTGGGACAGAAAGATGGTTATCCACTGACATTGCCGACGGTGAAATTTTCTCAAAACCTTTTTCCATTTACAGAAATAACCGAAAGAATAGAATCGGGGGCGGTGTTTTTATCGCAAATAAAAATTCTTGCGTCAGCAGGGCTGCGGTAATTCCGGGTAATGGTTTGGAAAGTGTTTGGTGCTCAATTAAAAGTCCTCAATCCAAAAGAATTTATGTATGCGCATTTTAGATACTGCCGGAGGGCAAAGATTATTCAATACTAGAATTAGATCAGCAAATGAGAGGTTTCTCATCCAACAAAATAATCGCGGCATTATAATCGGTGGAGATTCAAATGTATCTTCACAAAGTTTTATACTGGGGGCAAAAACAAAGATATGTGCGAATCGCTATTTTAGTCTTTTAAGTTGAACTCCTTGTACCGAATTGTCTTTTCATTAACTAGGGGTGGTAATATTCTTAATTTTTTAGCTACGGGTATTACCAAAATGTCTTAATTATAGAAATTATAAATCAAATTAGTGACCGCAGGACAGTAAATGCTAAGTTTTCCCTACATTTATTTTACTTGTTTGAAAAAAGGGACCGCAGTAGCCTAAAGTGCGTGCTACAGAATCAATTTGCATTTTTAAGGATAATAGTAGTCACCGGAATACTGAGGGTACATGGAATCACTTCTTTGAGATAACGCGCTCAGCAGTCAACGGATTATTTCCCGGTAAATTCGTAAAAACATAACACGGAACACAGATGATACAACGCGGATGTTAGAAAAGCATTTCGCCGTCAAAGGCTGTGTCACGCCTAGATGAAAAATATTGGGGATGATATCTCTGGTGACAAAAAAAATCGAGATTATATGATTGCAAGGCATCTAGGGCGATTTCGAAAAAGGAATATCGGAAAGCGTTAATTGAATTCAAGCACGGTTTATACTTGCCCGTTTGGGGAGTCAAAGAACATTTCGAGAAGGAAAAGATTAGCGGATTATTTTAAAGAGAATCCTAAAGCACATTGGTAGTGCGTCAGAGAAGATCAGGGAAATAAGTCAACAGTTTTTTTCTCAAAAATGATAAAGGCGAAAGAGTAACAAGCAGTTTGGAAAATGCTAACTTATTAAATTCGTTCTTTCAAAGCGCCTTAACCAGTATCTCACAATAATACCCCGATAGCTTACCAAATCGTGCCGGTCGACCGATGCCTAAAATTGAAATCTCATATGATGGAATAGAGCGTTTGCTGAAAAATATTAAGCCTAATAAATTCTCTGGGCCTGATGAAATATCCGCTGGTACATTTAAGGGTCTAGTTTCAGAAATTGCGCCGTATCTAGAAGTAATATTTAAGAATCCGTTGTTAGATCACACGGTTCCCATAGATAGGAACACGGCTAACGCACACCAACATTTAAGAATGAAGACAAGGAGGAACTGAGCAATGACATACCTCATAGCCCATATTTCCCTCACATTCATTTTGTGCAAGGGTATGGAATATATAGTTGCTATTTCGATCGTGAGACACCTTGACAATCCGGAGGTATTAATGAAAAATCAGCACAGTTTCCGACAAGGTAGACCCCGCGAGACACAGCTTGCGCTTTTTGTTCACGATATTCTTAATTCAGGAGAGAGCAATGTTCAAGTGGACGCGAATTTTCAAGATTTTAGGAAAGTCTTCGACAAATAACCTCATAGTAAACTACTCGCAAACCTAGACGCATATGGCATAGATAAAAATATCCGGGGTTGAATCAAAGGCTTTTTGAATGCTCGGGTTCAAAAAGTGGTGATAGATGGAGTTAGCTCAAATGTAGTAGACGTTACTTCAGGTGTCCCACAGGGAAGTGTTATTGGGCCTCTTTTATTCCTACTTTACATTAACGACATTGACTCGCGAGTCAATGTCGAGGCAATGCGAGTAGTCACGAGTAAGATACGTTTAGTTGTTGACGATGCATTGGTTTACCAAGTCAACCGTGATCCTAAGGACACAGCATCTTTGTCAGGTGGCATTAATACTATACAACGCAGTTGCGACACTTGGCAATTAGAATTAAACTTGGCAAAGTGCGTAGTCGTAAATTTTTGGAAAAAGAGCAATTCTCTCCAGAATTTCTACTGTATCGGGAACATCGAAATGGAATATGTAGACTCAACTAAATACCTAGGCGTTACCCCAACTCACGATTTCTCCTGGGTGAAACACATGCAAGGATTATGAGGACAAACTAACACAAAATTAGGATTTATTAGGAGAGTACTCGGTAAATGTGATGAAAAGATACAAGAAAAACGTTATCTGTCGCTGGCTAGGGCTCATTTAGAATATACTTCAAGCATATGGGATCCTCACGAAATCGGATTGATTGCCCAATTGGTTCGCGAGCAGCTTAGAGAAGCTATATTTGTAAAACGTTGTTTGGATAAACTTAGTAGCGTATTCAAAATATCAGAGCAGCTAGGCTGGGAATCACTCACAGAGAGAAGTTTAAATTACAGATGTAGCTCTTGCATAAATTGGAAGGAAGTCTCTTTAGCAGTGATGTTGAATAGGTATTATTACCCCCATCGCACTACAGTAGGCGAGATAATGTCAACAAAATTAGAGAGATTAAGCGCAGAAAAGATAGATTTAGGAATGTAAGAAGTCATTTTTTCCACAAACGATAGGGAAATAGAATCGATTTGTCCCACCGCGATAGGAGTAAACATATTTGGGTCAAAATTAGCCTGATGTGTATTCACCCCCTGCCACACACCCTAGCGGCGGCTTGAAGGTCACTTGCATAAATAAATAATACAAATATGGGAAAATAGATTTATTTCAGTTGTTGCTACAATGTCTCTAATCTCTCCAAGTACATCTGTTGAGCGTCGACGCACTTCGCCAGCGGCTTTGACTCGACTCGAAGGCTCCCTGGTAGGCGCAAGGTCCTTATGGGTATATTCTTCTGCTGAGTGGGTAAAGAAGTAGTCTCCTGGTACTAAGTCGGGACTGTAAGGGGATTGGGGAATCGTCGCGATTCCGTTGCAGGTCTTTGCAAAAGCAGACACTCGATTCTGCTCTTGGTCGTCCATCCAAAGACCTTCGGGCCGAGTTTAGTGCAGATCTTTCGCAAAGCCACATTTTCAGTGAAAATAGTGTGTGCACTGACTTATCTTATCAATGCCAATCTGCGATCATGTGCACACTTCACCGACGGTCTGAATTCAGCACCTCATGCACACGTCAGAAAAAATTGTCACCGATACTTTTTATACAAACCTTGCATGCCAATGCACGAACCTCATATTTACCCCAAGGAATTTGGATTGATTTCTTTGCGAGTCGTTTTGCGTGTGAATTCGCGCAGTCAATACCTTAGCTCATGTATGCTATGTGTGCCCTTGACGCTGTCCAATTTCGGGATGGTCAAAGCCGCAAGGACGGCCATCAAAGCGTGTATAAGGTATTCCGTCAAACTCTCTACCTTTCTCAAATTCCTTCCACGCTGCCTTGCCCTCGCGCAGTCCTTACGCCACTGTGTCATGCAGTCAGAAATTGCATATGAATACATGTTCTGCTGTTCCTGAGATTCCCAACATTCCTCTTCCGCCACGTGCACCCCTTCCTTTCCCTCCTGCTACCCAATTGATGACGAAAAAATCAATTTCCTGGCATTCGGCCTTTTACGCTTAGAGCGTAAATTCGCAGAAAATCGGAAAGTTGATTGTCCACCAAGTCGGGGTTTGATTTGGCTCCATCAGGGATTTTCTGGGGTTGTTTTTTCGGTATTGCAGTTGGTTCGACATCATCCGCATACTGGATGCCGAAATGCCCCGCACCCACCTCTTACAACGCCCACTTCCGTGTTCCATCGGCGCGCATGGTGCGGGATGAAACGATGCGTGAGAGAGAGGGTAGTCAAGGGTGGGCGGGTGAGGAGGAAATCAGTGAAAATAAGTAAGCCTCCCGATCTCTAAATAAAATTGGCCTTTTTTTACTTTGCCTCTCCACAGGAGGGAACGGCGTGAAGGGTTCAAATGATTAAACTCAGAAAGGTGTACATGTATATACTACCTTGATCAAAAAGTTCCCGGAATAACCACCGTGTGGCGCTCCCATCGTTCCGATTTGAGTTCTGTTTTTTTGTTAAATTGGTACATCTGTTGTTGATATTCCCTTTAAATCTTAGTGTCATAACTTGACATTTGCAAAAGTTACGTAGCCAAGAGTACATCTATCTCTGTGTGTGTTGGCGATTTTTTACAATTGCAGAAATGGATTTAAATTTGCAACAACGAACTTGTATTAAATTTTGCGTAAAAAACGGATTTAGTGGCGCACGGACGTTGGAAATGTTGGAAAAGTGTTTCGGCAACGATTCTCTAAAAAAAACGGTCGTTTACCAGTGGCACGAGCGGTTCAGAAGTGGTCGTGAGTCAATCGAAGATGATGAACGCAGTGGCAGACCATCGACATCGAAAGTCGGTGAAAAAATTGATAAAGTAAAAGAAATGTTGGTCAATAACCGCAAATTAACCATCAGAGAAATAGCGGAGGACTTGAACATTGCCTATGGATCCGCCCAAGACATTGTGGTTAATGATTTGGGTTTCCGTCGTGTAGCAGCAAAGTTGGTGCCGAAAGACCTCAATTTCATGCAAAAAAGAGACCGTGTTGACGTCGCAAAAGACATGATTTGCGAGGCTGAATCCGATCCCACATTCATCAAAAGGATCATTACTGGAGACGAGACGTGGGTTTATGAGTACGACACGCAATCCAGACATCAGGCAAGTGAATGGCGTTCACCAAATGAGCCGAGACCAAAAAAACCACGTCGTTTTCAGTCAAAAAAGAAGGCAATGCTGACGGTTTTCATGGATTACAACGGTGTAGTGCATCATGAATTTTTGCCAGAAGGCCAGACAGTAAACAAAGAGTATTATTTGGGCGTTATGAGACGTTTGCGTGAAGCAATTCGCCGAAAGAGACCAGAAATGTGGGCAGAAAACTCGTGGATTTTGCACCATGATAACGCACCGTCGCACAGTGCTATCATTATTCGTAATTTTTTGACGAAAAATGCAACAAATACCATCCAACAGCCACCGAATTCACCTGATTTGGCTCCCTGTGACTTCTTTCTGTTCAATCGAGTTAAAAAACCATTACGGGGAACGCGTTTTAGCAGCCGAGAGGAAGTAATGGAAAAATCGCAGGAAGCACTGATGGACATACCGAAAACCGAATATAAAAAATGTTTCGAGGATTGGATCAAGCGCTGGCATAAGTGTGTTGCAGTCGATGGGGATTACTTTGAAGGGGACAATATAGATTTAGATAAATAAACTTGTATTTTTAATTTTCTGAATAAATTCCGGGAAATTTTTGATCAAGGTAGTATTCCTCCCATGGACTACAACCTTGAAGTGGTTAATGACAATTGCTCTTGGTAGGGTCACCCATGCCAGATCGGTCGAAGGTTAGGAGCCAGACGAAAGGTAGTCCACGCATTGTCTATTCTCTATTGAGGCGGCTACAAACGTGTCTGACCCCAGTGGGGCGCCCACCATTAATGATGGTGCCACGTTAAAAAACACTATTGAGGAAGGCAACGGGAAACCACCTTAATTATCATTCCCAAGAAAAATATGATGGACAATATAGAGAATATGGGTCCTGGCAACTATGGGACGCGACCCAATTGACCGGTTGCCCTGTCCGGCAGCGGGGGAGGTAAGGCTCTCCCGATTCGCGGCCTTCATCTCACGAAACCAGTGCAGAAGAAAACCGACTGCAGCAGGACAAAAGACGCAGAAAAAGATCTAATTAGTTAGAGTATACACTTGGAATGTTAGGACAATATTGAAGACCGAAAAATTAGAGAATATTAAGCAAGAGATGGAAAGGGGAAATATAAATATTTTATGTCTATGCGAGGTGAGATGGAAGGATAGCGGGGATTACTGTGTGATAGAATAGAGTTATTATTATTAGGTAATCTACCGGTTAAGGTAGGTTTTTGGATGGACAAAATTACTAATTCAACAATTTGTAACCCCCAGCAAAACACAACGTCCTACTCTACATCAGGTCCCTCTTCATCTCTGCGTACTTTCTTCCTCCCTTCGTCCCGTCCAACATCCCTATCCTGTTCCTTCCCTTTCCTCGTTTGCCTAGCATTCTCCCCTCAATCACAGTCTTCAACATCCCACTGCTGGCCAATACCCCCTTCATCCACTTTTCCATCCTCCATAGGATTTCTCCCAACAATATTTTATATATTATTCTATACTCTATTCTCTGTATAACATGATAGACTATACAGAGAATAGAGTATAGAATAATATATAGTATGGGGACGAGAGCCAAAGAGGGGTTGCCATCATATTGACTAAAGAGGTAGGAAGAAGCATAGTCAACATAGAGCGAGCAACGGATAGAATATTACTAGTAGATATGAAAGTAGAACCGACGAACTTGGTTATTATTCAGGTATACATGCCACCGAGCAACCAAAGGGAGGAAGAGGTCGATAGGATATGCGATCAATTAGAGGACATAATCGCGTGTGTTCCTGAAGGGAAATATTTGATAGTGATGGAGGATTGGAATGCGACGGTAGGCAGTTAACTGTGCTAATAGTTAGCGATAAGTCGGATAAGATAATAGTTGACACAGAAAAGATCCAAGAGAGAAAGAAGGAATATATAGGAGAACTGTATATTAAAGAAGTTAGACATAGAAAAGGAACATGGCGTAGAGGAAGATAGCTTCGGTCCAGGCATACTCGATGATGAGATAGAAATGGCATTTAGGGAGATGAAACTAAATAAGGCCGTGGGGATGGATAACAATTAAAATCATTTAGGTTTGCTGATGACCAAGCTCTAATTTGTTTGCCAGTCAAGGGGTGCAAGTATTGCTGAGTGAATTGGAAATTCAGTGCGATAGATATGGGATGAGAATCAATATTAATAAAACAAAGGTTTTGCGATTATGAAGAAAAGAAAGGCTAAGCTAAACATTAAAATAGGAGGGCAAAAGTTAGAGCCGGTAGAACTTTTTACGTATCTCGGAAATGTTTTGGACCAATACGGTCCAAGTAGTAGGGACGTAAGGAGAAGAATTGCGCTAGGCAAAGAGGCTTTCACGAGGAGGAGGGAGTTGATGACAGGGACGTTGAGTAAGGATGCTTTGAAAATGGTCGTGTCTTTAAATAAAGGGTGTTGAATTACGGAGTCAATTATTTCATTGCATTTCAAGAGGTAGGAATTATTAATGCATAAATATGCTAGTAAAAGTGAAGTAGGAAGTAAATATATTTGTAGGAATGAAGAAAAATGAAAGGGAGAAAAAGGGAGACCGAGATGATAGCATCGGGCATATTATGGCAAGCAGCAAGTGGAAGAGAGGAGCTCTCAAGGTGAGTTTGGCGCCGAATGGAGTAGATTGGAATGGGCTGCAGTGGACCACTCCTAGCATTGAAATACCGATGATGATATATGTGTTCGTTGCGATTGCGTGTAATATTTGCGCAAATGCACGGGCCCGCATTGGATGGGAGGCCAATGGAAGACGCGTCTGGATGCTGTACAAACATGAATGTCATCGCCTCGCCTTCAAGTTTGCACGCACTGGCGAATGGAAACAGGATGCACAGGAAGATCCCTATTTTGGCCGCATCGCTCGCCGCTTCCCGTCTGCAATCAAGCCCACCCGCTGTAGTTCACTATGCCCCCGCCACCCTTCTCACCCACCCACTCTCAAAGGCTAACCCGCGGGTAGCAATTATTAATTTGCGAACGTATCCCTGGATTAATCTTCCCTTCTCCCCCCCCCCACCCTTGCCGAACGCTCCTCTCCAGTCCGGTCTTTCTCCCTTGCGAATCACGGCTTTAAAATCCATTCACCTTTTGCCAACAGCGCACCACTTTCTGCGCGGCCGGATTGGGACCGCGGTCATTTTCTAAGGGTCTCAGGACTGAAGGGATTCGAATAATCCATCGAAACCATACTTGAAAGACTATGTCTTCCATTTCCATAGTTAGAAGATATCTATTTATCAGAATCCGATTTTTCCAGCATATGTGATTTGACTAGACATGCGACACCCCTGCAGAAACAACGCTAACACTTGATAAGAAACTTTCACTCTATTCATTTGATTCCTGCTTAAATCGGCGCCGTAAAAGCGTTGTATTCTACCGCAGAACCGTAGCCACGTGTCTTTCCATCTCTCAGTGAAATTTCTCTCTTTTTCTTTTCGTCGCCTCCGTGTCGGTGGCAACGGGGGGGGGGCGTCTTCATGTCCCCCATCTTCTCCCGCCTCATTCCCTCGGTGTGTTGTTTCGGCTTATTGCCTTTCATTCCGCTGTGATTTCGATTACAGCTGCAATTGCTTTGTCAACTCACAACGACGCGGGAACTCCTTTGTAACTTTCGTTCGTTCACCGATTCCACTTCAATAGAGCAGATATCTTTTCTTAGAAATTTAAAATGTTGAAATGTCTCAATTTCAAGACGTAAAATTCATCCACCTTGATCGGGATGGCGAGTGATTTTAACACTTCGTAATCGGCACGCTGTGAATTGTAACGGCGGAATGATTCCGTTAAATTTACTGCTGCGGCATCTCCCGCATTTCTTTCCACTTGTAATTTGAATATCAATAATGAATATTTCCTCATGACCTCACACTTTAACGATTGAGTGGAGTGAAGTCAGCAAGGCGACTGCTTCCTACAAATTGATCTGCGCATCACACTGTTTTGAATTCGCCCTGCGACGGGCGAACTGCACCATATCACTCTAATCCACACTTAACAAGAAAGGATTTTATAGTCAGTCTTTCTTCTACAACTACATCTACATAAGACTCTACATGCTGCTGCAATGGCGTGTGGCGGGGGGTGTCAGGGCACCATCCGTAATTAAGAAAAAAACTGCATGCAAAAGCCACAAATTTATAGTCCACAAACAAAACATAGTGTGCGTACATTCATGCAAGCATACACACAAACTACCAACTAACATACACATACAAATATACCTGATGTCTTGGCAATGCTTAATTTAGTTCTGACTTGTGAATGAAATGTTTTAAATATTTCTAAAGTGACTTCGGTTTTTTGCTATAATGATTTCTGATTGTTCGGGAAAGAATGAGTATTTGTATCTATCTGCACTGGAATCTATCTCCCTAATTTTATTTTTGTGGTCTGATCTACTTAAGTAGTGTGGGGCCATTATAATTCCTTGGGTATCATTGTTAAACTCGTTTGTTCTGAGCCTTTCTAAAAGTCTAAGTCTCGCTTGTTCTCTTCGTATCTCAAGTGGCTCCCAGCCTAAATCCACTAAGAGACCTGTCACCCTTTTGTTCTTATTATAACAATTTTAATGAATATGGTGAATTTTCTCTGCACTTAATCTAATTCTTAATGCCAAATTTTCTTTACGCCATTCAGTTATTACCCACAGCGGCTGTTTGGATTTCTTTAACTTCAATGCCATTTTCAATGGACTCTTTACAGGGAATTGATCTTTAGAATATTCAACGAAATCACGACGTAAGGAAAACTGTCACATGGAACCACAAATGCAAAACATGGACGCCATTACCGTTCGGGGTGGCCAAAAGTAAAAAAAAGAGTTAAAGTTATTTCAGGGAACTGCTGCTCCCTTTCTCCGATTTCCTCCACACTGCCCCATCCTTAAGTACTTCTTTTACCCTCCATCACATCCATGCACTCTTTCATATACATGTATTATGTTTCTAATGTCTGCACAAATGCATTTATTGATTTTCAAGTACATTTCTGAAAAAGCTGATTTGGATTGTTTCGCAAGAATTATCGCCTTGCAAAATTCAATGGAGAGAAGTGGACGAGTGGGACAAAGACAGCAGTTGTTGGGAAGTGGGCTTGGCCATATATTTTCTCTGGCTTATTCCCACCGAATGGTTGACCGCCAAATCGAACCTTGATTGTGGTGACTGGTCGCTAACGGTGCCGCTGGCCAGCTGCCACTGGCGTTGAGAGTTAGGTTGGGGCTTCGAGGGGGGAGCCGGTCACCCGGCGAGGCGTCTCGATTGCACTTAAAAGAGTTGAGGCTAAAGAGCAGTGTGGATCCTCCCATGCCTTACTCCTGGTCGCGTGAGGTCAACTCCCGGAAGTCCAGCGCCCTTCAAAAACATTCGCTGCTCACTCACCAGTCAGCTGATTGGTGGACCAGTGCTGGCGTCAAAGTGGAAGCCTGGAAATTTATTAATTTACTTTAATTGTCGAAGTTCCTTTTCTGGCATTCTAATTTACTTAATCGGGGAATTGAAGCGTGTTAAACAATGAGAATAAACAGAATACCGGGAAAAAGACTTTTAAATGTTGAACTTATGCATTTACCATAGTTTAAATATGAGGCGTTCAGCCCTGGGAGATCCATGACGGAACAAACCCTACCTAGCGTAAGGGAGCGGGTATCCGCTCCCGATACTCCAGCCCCTTGTCCCCCACTTTGCGGTTTTTCCTGTCATTAACCCCCCATTTTTCGCTCTTTATAACCTCTCCGCCTCTCCTCCCCCCCCTCCTCCTCTCCCCTACACGACTCTCCCTCCCCAACCACATCTTCTGTACATATAAATAAGGTCTCCTTACTATTTAGTTTGTCTTGTACCTGATGATGACTCTGTGAGTTGAAACGCGTCGTACGTTAAATAAACTGTGGAAAAGTGCAAATTGTCCTTATTTCATTAACATGCTTTTCAATTCCGTCTCTGAAGAAATCCGTCGCCATACATTTTCATCACTTGTTCTCACCAGCATGCAGTTCTGCTTCACTGTCAAAGGCCTGTGTTGGAGGCCAGGTCTAGCGAGATGGGTACGAGTGCGTTATCGTAAATGTTAACAACTCCCTAACGCCATCTCTTGGTGAAAGAATTTGGGCACTTGGTTGCATAAATCCCCCAGAGATTACAGTGTGAATTACGTTTCCTCCATAGCTCAAGTGGTTTGAGCATTGGCCCGGCAAGCCGAAAGACCCGCGGTTCAAGTCCCGGTCATTTCTGCACTTGTGATCTGCTCGATTTCGCCTTCCCCACCTCTCCCGTGTTCGTCCTTTATGTGTGTACTTATCCCTTTCCCTTGTATCTATTTTCAGTGTGTATGAGTACACATATGTGTATATATAAATAATATTTCTTTAATTAATATTATTATTATAAGGTAATCTACCGGTTAAGGTAGGTTTTGAATGGACACCACTACCAAATAAATATTTTGTAACTCCTAACAAAACACAATCCAGTATCCTACTCTACATCAGGTCCCTCTTCATCCTAGAGTACTTCCTTTCTCCCTTCATCCCGTCCAACATGCCTATCCTGTTCCTTACCTTTCCTCGTTTGCCTAACATCCTCCCCTCTATTACAGTCTTCGACGTCCCTTCGTCGGTCAAAACCCCTCTCTTCGCCCACCATACCAAGTACATCCTCATTTTTTTTTTCTCTGTCCATTTAACCTTCTCTATTATTCTCTACACCCACATTTCAAAAGCCTCCAGTCTACGTCTATCCTCCTGCTTCAATGACCACGTTTCCGCGCCGTACATGGCTACGCTCCATATCAAAGTTTTTACGAGTCTTTTCTTAATATCCTTATTCAACGTCCCTCTCATCAACTCCCTCCTCCTTGTGAAAGCCTCTTTGCCTACGTCCTGATTGTATTCTATGTTCCACTCGATTAGTGATCTCGTTACTGCAATGGCATCACGCGTACCTCTCTCCTTCCTACAGCCAAACTGATCATCCCCTAAGTAATCATTTGCCCTACTCTCTATCCTTTTGTTTATGATCCTGATAACAACTTTAGCTGCGTGGTATATCAAACATATCGTCCTGTAGTCCTCACATGATGTAGCATTTACTTTTTTCGGAATAGGAACTAATACTGATCTCACAAAGTCTTCCGGGCAGATTCCTTTCTCCTAGAACTTCGAAATAGTCCATATAGACTCTTCCTCCCACATTTTTCTAATCCTTTTAGTAGTTTAGTCCATATAGTTGTCATCCTCCCACATTTTAACAACAAGCAATTGCCTAATTATAGATCCAGGCATAGTCGGCGATGAGATAGAAAGGGCTTTAAGGGATTCTTGCGCAACTACTAAAAGGTGTAGGAAATAAAGTTCAGAATTTGATTAATTTGTTTGTGCATCAATTTGATTTTGTCTAAGTTCGAAATGATAGTAATTTAATGATGGAGCTCCATAGAGGTAATGAACCACAAGAATCGTTTGTCCGCCCTCCGCGTCCTGATCTGTTTGCACCGTACACGATCGCAGGGGGTCGGGGTGGATGGATTGCGCGCACCATTTCGGTCCATTCCTCCCGCGCCCCTCTCTCGCTACTGCGCGCCAGTCGAGCGAGGCCCTCCCTCCGCTGCACGTGGCCTCGTTTCGCTCGCCGCTTCGCAATTGGAATGGGACTCCTCTATTTAGCGCTCCATTAGCGGCGCGCCAGACTCGCCTAGGGTGCTGCACGCACGTTCCGCCGACGGCCGCGCGTCGACGGTGGCCAAGACCCGGAAGATCCGCGCGCCGTCTGCCGCTGTCATCTTGGCAGTGACGTCACCACAATCATTCTCCCCCGCCTTGCCAATTTTCCTGGACTCGGTCAATTGACAAACAAGCGAAGAAAGTGCCTTGGGGCACGACAGGGGAGAAGGGAAGAAGAAATTGGGAGAAGTTCGAAGCTTTTCTTTAGAAATCAAGATGGCTTTTTAATATTCTAAACTTTTTTAATCACACACCTATATCTACATACTTGTCATAACCCGCAAGCCGCCGCATGGGCGTGTGGCGGGGGGTGTTAGGTCACCACCCTTAAAAGAGAATAAAACCACGTGCAAAACCAAACAAATTCATGCCAATCTACACCCGGTTAGACAAATATATTCATGCGAATACCTTTTTAACTTACACGCATGCAAATATATGTACCATCAACTAACATACGCATACTCGTGCACCTACAAATGTAGTGAATGTCTATCCAATAACGTGCAAATTAGGATTGAAAAGCAAGAAGGGGAAATTCTGCAATCAAATGGACATCCGTTATACAATGGTCTCCGCCCCCAAAGACACAGGTAGGGAATGTGACACTGCAGCAGGGAGGCAACGGAGACGTCCCCCCCCCCACCAAAAAAAAGATAGATATAGAGACGAGGGATGGAAGGAGATCCTTAAATACAAAGAAAGCAGGGAAAGCATTACTGTAACGAGCACTAAATTAATTAAATGACAGCCCCATGCTGTCGTGCGGGAAGGGTTTTGACAGTAACAAACTCGGCCGGTATCATCACTAACGCCATTATGAACATGGATATCACTGTTGAGAATGGCGTGTAAATATTATGACCGGCTGATGTGTACAGTGGGCGAAAATTACCACTGTATTATATTCACTACAAAATATCTGAACTTCAAAAAGTTAAATCGCCTGCGAATGAGTTTTAAGTTCAAGTATGTGAAGAAAAGTGGAAGCAGAACATATTGAGTGCAACGAAAGGTTTCAGGGCAGTGGTATTGAGGGGACAATGTTGGGAAAGTAAGGAGGAGGGTGGAATACAGAAGGCATGCTGGACGGAAGGTATGGAGGTGGACGACGTGTGCGGTTATGGCGATTTCCTAGGTTAGAGTTAGGTGCGGGGCTTAGAAGTGATAGTACTTCATAGTCGCTGTGTTGATCTGAGATCTGCGTTAACCAGTGGATTGGTGTTAATAATAACGATAAGCCCTTTAGTTTTCCTTCAAGGGCACTTGGTTAGTTCGCAATATTGGTGAAGTTGGCTATCCTGGACATCTACCTCCCTCTCATTAGAGCTAAAGCTTGGTGTCGCCACGAAATGCTTTGGCGTCGCTCTCTCAACGTGACGTGCTTAATGTTGGAGCGAACGGAGTTTATGTTCCGTGGAGTGCGGTCGTCGTCTTCAGAACTGAAAGATATCACTTGACCCTAAGGATACAGGACATCCTCCCAGCCTAGCAGCGCCCCTTTCTCCACAACATATGACGTTCATCTTTTACACCTAAACTTTCGTGATAGATTTATATTTACATGATTGGTGTACAACTTGTGTTAGAAATTATATCAGATCCCAAGTCCCATTCCTTTGCAAACGAAGGTTTATACTCCCAAGTCCCGAGTCTCCCAAAAAAATGTGACTATTTTTCGATTCATATTTAAGAAGTATCCAGTGGATGTCATGGCTCCCAGTGACTGGGAAACGGCTAATGTGACGTCTATATCTAAAAACGGAGAGAGGGAGGAGCCGAGCGATTACGGAGTCATTTCCCTTACATCTGCATCATGCAAAGACATGGGACATATAATTGTTGATTCGAAAGTGAGGCACCTGGGATAGCCAAGACTTATTAATAAGAAACCGAAAGCACGGTTTCCGAAAGGGTCGATCCTGCGCTTTTGGTTCTAGATGTCTTTGGTTCAAGAAAGAGCACTGCTCCAGTGGACTCCGTTTTTCCAGATTTTAAGAAAGCTTCGACGAAGAACTTCAAATACACAGTACTCAGAAAGCTAGAAGTCAGTGGCATAGGTAAAAATATCCTGGGTTGGATTAAAGGCATTTTGAATGTTCGGGTGTAAAGATTAGCCACAGAAGGTGCGGTTCAAGTTCCTTCAGGTGATCCCCAGGGATGGGTCGTCGGGTGTACAGGTATTTTATTCATTCTTTAACGACATTAGCGTTGTGGTTAACATTACGATACGTTTATTTGGGGACGACGCGGTGATTTACAGAGAAAATTGTTCTCCTGAGGGTAAAGTAGCCTTAAAATATGAGCTTAATGTTAGAAAACGTGGGTGCGACATTTGGCAATTAGAATTAATCTTGAAGAAGTTGGTAGTGATACATTTTTGGAAAAAGAGCATTTCCCTCCCGAGCGCCGATTGCATCAGGAAAATCAAAATGGAATAAAATCGAAATGGGATGAGAGGACTCAATTAAACTTAAACGTTACCCTCACTCACGACCTCTCCTGGGTGAAACACATATGGGGAATATGTCGACAAGCTAACAAACATTAGAGTGTATTAGAAGAATACTGGGTAAATGTGCTGGAAAAGGTCAAAGGGAAATGTTAATTGTCGTTGGTTAGGCCTAATTTATAATGCGAGGTCTGCCCAATATAAACGCGAGCTGAGGTCATTAAAATTATATTTTGCAAAGTTTAGTACATCGATTTTGTCCCCTTCAAAGTACTCTCCATTCGTTACTATGCACTTCTTCCATCTTCTTTTCCACTGTTTGAAGCACCCTTGGAAGTCCTCTTGGCAGTTAGGCGTTTTAGTTCTCGAGTTAGTGAAATCCTTCCTCCCTTTGAAAGGATCCAATTGCCGAATTGGATCGCGTGCAGCGAAGATAAAAAATATTAGAGAAGCTAGGTTGGGGATCACTCATGGAGCGAAGGTTCAATTAGAGATTAAATCTTTTGGCATAATTTTGAAGGATGTTATCTATTTAGCGATGATGTTGAAAGCGATGGGGATGATGTGACCCCAAGCACCATCGTACTACGGTAGTAGAGATCATGCCAATAAAATGTGAGAGGTTGAGTGCAGAACAGATAGACTCAAGATTTCATTTTTCTCACGAACAATATAGGATTAGAATGACGTTATTAGGCCTCGCTCGTGAGGGGGGGATACAATTTTTTGTCAAAAGTAGTCTGGTATGCTATACTATCGTATAATCACCCCCTGCCACACACCCGAGTGGTGGATAGCAGGGTACCATGTATGAATGCATGACATGATATTTATTTAATCTGGGGATCCAGATGGTGCGATGACTAACGTACAGGCATCCCACCGAGAGGGCCCGGTTAGAATCCCGGAGATATTTTTCAGCGGTATTCCGATTCCTACTTGAGGAGCTTTGTGGAGAGCACTTTGAGAGAGTACGCCGTCCGTCGAATGGGACGTTAAACTTCGGACCCCTTGGCGCCTTTTGGCACGAGTAGGCTGATGCCGAAGCCGGGTTCCTCTCCACTCTTCCATTCCCATCCACCCCTAATGGCGCAAATGACCTTACCTGTCGGTCGCCTCCCCTAAATACTACTACTACTACGCATTGAAGCCTTTCCGTTGAAAGCGCCGAAATCGTCGTTATTACTAAAGAGATTGGAATACGAACTCTCATGGTGGTAACTACTGTTGGCAGTTAACTCTTACTTGTATGGAAAGTTATTGAGAGAGGTGTTCACATTCGATGGTTAAATGGTGCCCTCCTTGTGATGCGCGTGGCCTTCGTCGGATTGTGAAACAACCGTTATCACTTCGGAGCCACGCAGAACAATTTCACCTCAAACTCTAATATCGGGAGAGTAGTCAATATCGGTATAATTGCGACCATCAAGATGACGACGCACTCACTTTTTCACTTCCCGGATGATAATAATGGAATAGCCAATCAAGGATACTGCCAATTAATAATGGATTACGATGTCGGAAACTTACAGCGTGGCGTCTTCCCTTCAAGGAGAGTTTTTGGCTCGCAATTTGCACATACATCCGTATAATATGCGCTAACCACTGCTAACCAGGGATCGATTTCAGTGGAGGCCATTCTGCCATTTATCCGTTAACTCGTCCTTCAAGATGGCGTCCTTACTTCGAAAAACCTCGCATAGAAATATTTATTTTAATTATTGCTGTTAACTTCGTTTATTCTTTTGAGAAAGATATTTATGTAGATATTTTCCGTCACCTTTGTTAGTCTGTCATCAAATGCAACGCCAGGGTACGTATCTGGAAATCAGAAAATCGTTATAATTTTGGGTGCATCAAATTTCGATGCAACATCAGCGAAGGACTTGTAAGGTCGTGACTCCGTTCTCTGACGATTATACGTCTACATAATACCCCGCAATACACCGCAAGGGATTGTGGCAGGGGGTGTTAGGTCATCAGGACTGCATGCACAATCCCGATCATATCATATCGACACAAATATTAGTTTGATCGTGCACTCGAAAAATCTAAATCACACGAAAGAAAGTACTTAACTGCAAGAATATTCAATAATAGGATACGTATCTTCAAATCATGCGTCAGAACTGTTAAAAAATGGGTCTATTGAGTAAAAGAAAAAAACATCCGGAAAGAACCTCCATTATATGGACAATATAGATAAACTGTCAATCCTAATTACATTCTACGCGATTACATTCATGTATATTTTGGTCTCTGATGGTTCGAGGAAAAAACAACATTTTAAATCTACTTTTTCTAACATCTGCCTCCCTGACTTTACGTACGTGATCCGATCTACCATTGGAATTGGGATCATGTAATGTCTTTAGCATCCTCAGATAATGAGCCTGCCTAAAATTATTATTATTATTAGGTAATCTAACGGTTAAGTTAGGTTTTTGGATGGACACAGCTACTAAATAAATATTTTGTGACTCCTAACAAAAAACAATCCAGTATCCTACTCCACATCAGGTCCCTCTTCATCTCTGAGTACTTTCTTCCTCCCTTCATCCCGTCCAACATCCCTATCCTGTTCCTTCCCTTTCCTCGTTTGCCTAACATCCTCCCCTCTATTACAGTCTTCAACATCCCTTCGTCGGTCAATACCCCGTTCATCCACTTGTCCTGCCTCCATAGGATTTCTCCCAACAAACCCCTCTCTTTACCCACCTTACCTAGTACTTCCTCATTTGTTCTCTTCTCCGTCCATTTCACCTTCTCCATTCTTCTCCACACCCACATTTCAAAAGCCTCCAGTCTACGGCTATCCTCCTGCTTCAATGACCACGTTTCCGTGCCGTACATAGCTACGCTCCATATCAAAGTTTTTACGAGTCTTTTCTTATTATCCTTATTCAACGTCCCTGTCATCAACTCCCTCCTCCTTGTGAAAGCCTCTTTGCCTAGCGCAATTCTTCTCCTTACCTCCCTACTACTTTGACCCAAAATTTGGTTGGTCCAAAACACTACCGAGATACGTAAACTGTTCTACCTACTCTAGTTTTTGCCCTCCTATTTTAATGTTTAGCTTAGCCTTTTTCTTTCTAGAAAATCGCATAACCTTTTTTTTATTTATATTAATTCTCATCCCATATCTGTCGCACTGAATTTCCAATTCACTCAGCATTCCTGGCAACCCCTTGGCTGACTGACAAACTAAAGCTTGGTCATCAGCAAACCTAACTGATTTTACGAATTCCCCGCCCACTTTCATTCCTACTTCCAGTTCTTCCCATGCCTCTTTGATCATTTCCTCTGCATACAGGTTGAACAGCAACGGCGATAATGGGCAACCCTGCCTTACACCTCTTCCTAACACTGCCCATCCGGACTCCCCGTTCCCCACCCGCACCTGAGCAGTCTGAGACATGTACAGGTTGCGGATTAGCCTCCTTTCCCTCCAATCTATTCCTATTTTCTGCAATATACTTATTAGTTTTCCCAATTCAGTCAATCAAACGCTTTTTCGAAATCTACGAAAGAGGCAAATACCTCCTGATGGTATTCTATATTCCTCTCGATTAATAATCACATTACTGCAATGGCATCACGCGTATCTCATCCATTCCTAAACCCAAACTTATCATCGCCTAAGTAATCATTTGCCCTACTCTCTTTCCCTTTGTTAAGCTGTCTAGGATGTCAAGTTTATCGTCCTGTTGTCCCTACATGATGTAGCCTTTACCTTTTTCGAAATAGAAACCAAAACTGATATCACAAAGTCTTCCGGCCAGATTCCTTCCTCATAGATACTACGAATCAGGCCATATAGATTCTTCGTCCCTCATTTTCCTATACATTTCAGTAGTTCTGCTGGAATTTTATTCACCCCCACGGCCTTATTTAGCTTCATCTCCCTTAATGCCCTTTCTATCTCATCGTCTAGTATGCCTGGACCTAAGCTCTCTTCCTCTACGTCATGTCCCCTTTCTATGTCTAACTCTGTTGGTCTAAGTTCTTTACTATATAGTTATTTTATCTATTCCTTCCATTTCTCTTGGATATTTCCTGTGCCAACTATTACCTTACCTGCCTTATCTCTAACTGTTGGCATAGATCTCCCTTTCTTACTTCCCGATAAAGATTTAACTTTGCTGTACAGCGCACCGATTTCACCCTTCCACTTCAGACTTTCCATATCCTCTAACTGCGTCTTCCACCTTGCTTCTTTTGCTTTATTTGTTGCCCGCCTCAATTTATTATTTAATTCCTTGTACTTCATTTGGCCAAACTCTGTATTTACATTCTTCCATTTTCTCCGCTCATCCATCTTTGTAATCATCTCATCCGTGATCCATGGTTTCCTAGTCCTTTTCGCGTGAACGGTTCCAATAGTATCTTTTGCGGCTTTAGATAGCCCCTTCTTGATATATTGCCATTTTTTTCGATAGTACTAGCTCTTTACCATCCTCCGTGATTTCCTCTACCGCCTGTTGGGACTCCTTCCTTTTCAATCCATTTAATGCTTCTCCATTCCATTTTCTAACCCACCGCCCCTGCCTTATCTTTTTGAAACGGACGCTATATTTCATAACAACTAAATTGTGGTCAGAGTCCGCATCCGCTCCCGGGGAGCTGTGCAAATTTATCACACTCTTCCTAAACCTGCGTCTAAGCAGCATATAATCTAGCTGATACCTTTTTGAGTAACCTGGCATTTTCCATGTATACCTGCGTCTTTTGTGGTGTCAAAACCAAGTGTTGGTGATGACTAACCCCTGTCTCCTGCAGAACTCAACTGCATTCTCCCCGCGGTCATTCATCGTGCCTAAACCGTAGTCCCCCACCTCATCACCATCTCTTCCTTCGCCTACCGTCGCATTCCCATCCCCCATCACTATCAAATATTTCCCTTCGGAAACACACGCGATTATGTCCTCCAATTGATCGTATATCCTCTTTCTCCTTATGGTTGCTTGGTGACATGTTTACCTGAATAATAATCAGGTTCGTCGGTTCTGCTTTTATCTCTATTAGTAATGATCTATCCGTTACCTGTTCTATGTTGACTGCGCTTCTTCCTACCTCTTCATTTAGTACTACGGCAACCCCTCTTTGGCGCCTGTCCCCGCCGCTGTATATTATTTTATACTGATCACTCCATCTCTCGATTAATATTCTCCAATTTTCCAGCCCTCATTATTGTTCTAACCTTCCACGTTCCTATTCTAACTAATTTGGTCTTCGTTCCCTGTGTCTTCTGTCCTGCTGCTGCTGGTTTTCTCTTGCAAGGGTTTCGGAGGATGACGACCGCGGAAGCCTTGCCTCCCCCGCTGCCGGGCACGACACACGGCCGATTGGGCCGAGCCCCGTAGTTGCCAGGACTCAAAATCTCTTTAGTGACCATCATATTTATCTTGGGAATGATAATTGAGGTGGTTTCCCGTTGCCTTCCTCAATAGTGTTTTTAACGTGACACCATCGTTTACTGGCCGCCCCACTGAGGTCTGACGCCATTGCAGCCGCCTCACTGAAGAACAGACGCTGCCTGAACTACCTTTCGTCTGGCTCCTAACCTTCGACCTATCTGGCATGGGTGACCCTACCAGGAGCAATAATTATTACTCCCGCCAGCACAGCTCTAGGGTTCATCGGAAAGCACAAGCCCTTCCACCACGTCAAGGTTGTAGTCCGCGGAGGGCTGCCTCAAATGTACGCATTAAATTTAACCTGTATTTAAACTCACGGTTAACTAGTGGCTCCCATGCTAATCCTTCCAATAGTGTCTTTGCGACTCTGCTACATTGTTCATAACAACTTGTCACAAACCTAATTGCTCCACATTGACCTCAATCTAGTTCCAAAACTAAGCCTTCCTCATAAAGGATCCCAAACACCCACAGCTTACAGTACTCAAGGTGGGTCCTAAGTAACGTGAAATCACAAAGCTCCTTGTCCCTCACATTATAATTCCCAAGCATCCTTTTTATGAATCCTAACGTTTTATTTGCTATTCCGCAATTTTCGCGAATGTTTTTCCCGAGACATATCCTTAGTTTTATGAATGAATATCCTTTGAAATAGGCGATCGAATGCTGTCTGTAGAATCAGGACACGCCGCGATATGGCGCACTTCCAAAGGTACGGATGTGCGGATCCCTGCGAGCCTTTGTAAACATTTTCATGTTTTCTAATATCGACTACTGAACAAAATTGCATTAATGCCAATGGGCCCACTTCGACTATCCACGCGAGTGGATATAGATGGGTCCGATAACTATCCGACCTGCGTTGTTCATATCTCCGCATTGTTGCTAATCGTCATGGTATTCCAGGCCGTGACATCTTTCGATGTAGTCCCCATTTGATTGAACCACACGCTCCCAGCGGTGCTTCCACATCTAAAGGCAGCCCACGGACGCAGATTTTGGAATGGCCTTCAGCTCGCTCGTCGCATTACTCTGAATCGTCGAACCGTTTTCCTTTGAGGGTCTTTTTTCAATTTCGGGAACATTCAAAAGTGGCAGGGAGCTATGTCGGGACTGCAAGGAGGCTTGTGAATCTGTACTACCATGTGTTTCACCTAAAATCACTGCAGGAAGATTCGATGAATGCGCTGGCGCGTTACCGTGTTGAAGAAGCCAGTCACCGCTTGACCAGAGACGCCATCTTTCCAGAAATATCAACGCAATATTCTTTGTTGATCATCTGACCTCTTGGAGTAAATTCGTAGTGCCCAATACCCTCACTATTAAACAAATAATTGAAAATGCAGGTCAGATACCTGTCGGACACACCTCGTGTATGTACACGTATAATCGGAAGGTCACCATGGAAATATGAGGGCTGTCAAGAAAGTAACTCACGTTTCGGCCTAGCGTGGCGGTGCTTATTGGGGCTAGAGCCACCATCCTGGTGTCTAAACGTCCCCTCGCTCAGTGCACGCATCCTGCTGTGGTAGTGCGTGCAGACTGTGATTCTTCTACTTTGGTCACTGTGCGAACTGTTGAAATGTGCACACCAATAGAAAATCACAGCGTGAGTTCTCAGCGAATGCTTTCGAGAAAGTTACTTTTGTTTTGAAATAAAATATGAACCCATAACCTCGAATGACGCCCTCTCTCTTTGACAATCTTCTTCATTAAGTTAAGTGAGCAATGTGTGTTTTGTTTTGATGAATCATTGGTAATCTTCATTTTCATTTTTAAAAAGCGTTCCTACATATCTGCCTGGGACGTACCAATCCACAATTATTCTGATCGTTAAAAATTCTTATAATGTCGCACCGTTTTAGCACTACTCGTATTATCTTGCTGTTAAATGGAAAATTAGTGTCCATCGCGGGACTTGAGACCAGGAGCAGAGCGTTCGGCGGGAGAGGGCTATTTTAATGTCAAGTTGTTCGTCAGATTCCCAGGTAATCGCGCGTTAGTCGAGTCACTCTCGCGAACCAAGAAGGGTTTAAACCGGACCGTTGGAATGGGTCATTGAAGAGTTGCGTTCTGAAAAGAAAAAAAAATTATACGAGTCCGAACACTGTTTTTCACGTTGGGCACTTTTTAATTCATTGCAATTGCTGCGTGCTGCTTTCCACTCCTCCTCCCTTCCGTCGACCTGGTGAGTTACTTAGGAGGGTGAGACACCATTCCAAAATCTTTTAAAAGACTTGAAGAGATTAGCGAAGAAAATTGCGCCGACGGAGAAAGTGCCTGTAAACCAGTCCGCTTGCGTTTGAATCCGGCCGAAATGATTCCTATTTGGCGATGAAGGAGTCACGGTGATGAAATCACGAACTGTTTGGGATTGGTGCGTGTTTAGAGCTTCCAAGCGATGAACGGATGGGAATGGAATGGGTTGGGGCGTCGGAGGCGGTCTGCCCACCACCCGGAGGAACTTCTAAGCAATGTCGGTGGGAGACGACTCGATCGAGGGTTGAGGGTTAGAGCCCGGGAGGGATGACTGCGGGCAGTGCAAATCGCCAATTCACACCGCAGCGACAATGACCGGGGAAATGAAAAGAAAGCACGCCATGTGTGTATTGCTGACCGGGGGGTGGGGGTGAGATGATGATGTCACAAGCTACCTGGTACGTCAGCGGCAAAGGAATTATGTAAAAGTCGACGACGTCGGAGTATCTATGAGTCGTCGCAACCATTTCTTGAACATGTTTTTTATATTTTTCTTAGTGTTGTAATACATGAATTGTATAAAAAGTATCGGGAAAGGTTTCGGAAACAATAGCTTTATTTCTGGCATTACTATAGTGCCTCAAAATTTTTCAAATTACATCCCTTGAGCATCGATACACTTTTACCAGCAGCTTTCCCACGACTAAAAGGCTCCCTGGTAGGTGGATTCCGGAAGGTCCTTAAGGGCCCGTGTGCAACCTTCTTTGATGGCACATAGGGTCCCATGGTGGTATCCTTTGAGGGAGGGAGGATTTCGCTTATCGGAATAGAAAATAGTCTGCTGGTCCCAAGTTGGGACTGTAACGGGGTTGGGGGAATTGTCGTGATGCCATTTTTTCGTCAGGTAGTCGGTTACATTGGAGTCTCAAGACCTTCGAGTTTAGGGGCACAGATCTCTCGTATTGCCAAATTTTCAGTGATGATGGTGTGCACTGTCATTGTATGTATCAATGCCAATACACGATTTGCGATCATGTGCATACCTAACCGACGGTCTGGATTCAGCACTTCACGCAAACACGAGAGGAAGAAATTGTTGCCGATGCTTTTTATAAATGAACCTTGTATTCGCTGTGCTGTCAGGGTCTTCGCATTTTGTAGCATGTGTAGCAAATAATTGCTAGCAATAGAAGAGGGCGTGAACTTCCACAATTGATGAAACAGCCATGCTCACGCATTTAAGTACTAGTAGTTTTAAGGGTTTGTCGGGTGCGTCGAGAGCTATGGTCATTTTGCACCACTGTCATAACCTAAAACTTATGTTCCTTTTTAATTAGGAATAAGTAAATAAATAAATACGAATAAATATATAAATAAATAAAAAATTGTTAAAATCAAAAGGCAATAAAATTATGATCTCCAAAGCTAAAGCTGCCTGGTTAAACCAATTGCCCTTAAAAAAGTTAAGACTCGATTTATAAACCTAGAGTCATCCCCTAAAATATTACATAAGTCTCCCCTTATATTAAACATGTCTCTGGTCCTTTGGTATGTTCTACATTCCGTCAGGATATGTTTTATTGTCAGGTTGACAATAATTGAGAAAAATTATGGTGTAAAATGTTTTCAATACGACACATAAAAACAGTTAAACCATCTGCGAGCGTGAAATTCCTCCAGCTCATTTCATTTCAAATTTCTCCGGTAGTGATACTCATTTGTCCCGGCCAAGCAAATACGTCACGGATGAAAGCCATGGCCAGGCGTCACCCACGCAATAATGGCTCCGGGTAGGGCAAAGACAAGAAAAGTACGGGTAAACGCCCCCACCCCCCCCCCCCTCTTATCCCACCCCGGTTCACATTTCTGCTCCTGAAGATCCGGATCCCTATAACGCTACGCGTGGTGTTCAAGGTTTCGCCGCTCTTTTCTTTACGCCTTTAATTGGCGTGCCCGTCATCCATTCCCTTCCACTTGCAAATGCTTATTGCGCCAACGTAATTCTCCGCCTAATATCCTCACCACTCTGCCCATCTTCCGCCAAAGCACTTCCCAAATTACGTGGACTGTTTAAATTTGTCCCCACCTTACTTTGATGCTTAACCTACCCTTCCAGAACAACTCATCACTTTCGTCTCCTTGTGATTAATCTCGTCCCTTCCTTCCCGCGTGAGCACTGCAGTGCGGACACGATTATTATCTTTCCATCTTAAAATAGAACGAAACATTCAGTTGTGTAGATACCGATTCAGTTGCACGGTAATCTCGCTAGTAACATAATACAAATGATATTTTCCACAACGAAAGTTAGAAATGAGATGGGAGTTAGAAAGGTATATTGCACATTTGCACTGTCATGTGAAAATTTCACTAAAGGCCATTACCTCCCCTCCTTTTCCCCTTCGGGCGTGCTCTGCTAACACCCGAGCACAACTCTCGAGCGGAGGCTTCCTCCACCCCCACCCCCGACACATGCCAATATCCACCCCTCTCCCTCCCCCACCCCGTCCCACGCCTTTGGTACAAATGGCGGGCGAGCATATCAAACCTTCCACTACATCTGGAGATGCTACATTGCCGTGAAATTGTAATTGTAATGAAATTTATACAGCTCACGGGACGCTAAAGCTTCCTACTTCTAACTTTCCCAGTTCATAATGAATTTCCAGCAGTTCTCCCAATCTACGTACTAGGGTGGTCCCAGAAGTACCCGGCCTGATGGCGGTAGTTGTATGAAAAATATCACTGTATTAGAAAGTAGGCAATCTATAAAGCATATGTTTCAAGTAGCTTGGTAATTGTTAGGCAGCCATCAATAGAGAACGTTTTTAGTGAACTTGTGAAAATGGAGAAAATTGGTCATCTTTATGTGATACAATACTTTTATCTGAAAGGCCTCAGCCCAACCAAAATAAAAGCTGAACTGGATTCTACTCTGGGTGAGTCTGCTCCTTCGTTTACAACTGTAAAGGCCTTTTTATAGGCCTCAGCCAAACCAATATAAAAGCTGAACTGGATATTACTCTGGGTGAGTCTGCTCCTTCGTTCACAACTGTCAAATATTGGATACCAGAGTTTAAACGAGGCCGTACGAGCTGTCAAGACGAGCATCGCATTGGTCGACCAAATGAGGTGACGACTCCAGAAACGGTGAATAAAATCCAAAAAGTGATGCTGGATGATCGTCGAATAAAAGTGCGCGAGCTAGCAGACATATTAGGCGTTTCAAAAAGTGCGGTACATCGCATGTTAACTGAAAATTTGGACATGAGAAAGCTGTGTGCAAAATGGGTGCCGCGTTTGCTCACACTCGAACAAAACCAGTGTCGTGAAGGTGTTTCAATTGAATGTTTAGCTAAGTTTCACAGCTACAAAGCATTATTCCAGAAACACCGTTTCATAGCCATGGATGAAACATTGGTTCATGACTTCAAACCAGAGACAAAAGAGCATTCAAAACAATGGATTCAAAAAAATTGTCACAAGAAGCGAATCCTATAGCCAATAAAAATAATTAAGAAGAACTCCAAGGAAGAAGAAGGAGTTCTTCTTAATTATTTTTATTGGCTATAGGATTCTCTTCTTGTGACAATTTCTTCAACAGCCAATAGCTCCATATCCTCTATTTAAATGGATTCAAAAGAGAGAACCGCTCCAAAGATTGCGAAGACCGTTTCATCTGGAGGTAAGGTCGTCATAGCGTCGGTTTTTTTGGGTTTCGCGCGGGGTAATTTTCATTGAATATCTTGAAAAAGGAAAAACCATAAACGGCGAGTATTATGTAAACTTATTGCCAACGTTTGAGCGAAGAAATCAAGAAAAAGCGGCTGCGTTTGGCTAAGAAATAAAGTGTTGTTTCATCAAGACAATGCAACAGCTCACAAATCCGTCATTGCAATGGCCAAAATGTCATGAATTAAAGTTTGAATTGTTGCCTTATGCACCCTATTCGCCAGATTTAGCCCCCTCGGATTATTTTCTGCTCGCAAACTTGAAAAAATGGCTCGGTGGTCAAAGATTTTTCAACGGTGGAGAAGTGATGTCGGCAGTTAACAGCAATCTTGAGGAGCAAGACAGTTCTTATTGTGAAGAGGGTATCGAACTTATTGAATATCGCTGGGAAAAGTGTACGGAGGTGAAAGGAGATTGTGTTGAAAAATAAATACATTTTTTTCCAGAATGTCTGTGTTTTCTTTGTTGGGTCGGTTTCTTCTAGGATTACCCTCGTAATATATTTTCCGCAAGTTAATTTTTATTTCCCGCGTACACAAATTCCAGTGATTGAAATGGTCGACCACCTTTGAATGTGCGAAAGTTAAAACGGTCCCACAATCACGCAATCTTAAAGCGATATCTCTCTCTCTCTCTCTCTCGTTCCAATGCGCCACTGGATTCGCTGAATATTCCCGCGATTCAAGTCTCGGGTGTCCGTGTGGAGTATTTTATCGAAGAATAATTTGTTCAAATTTTTGAAAATGCTCCATCGTAGCTCTTTGAGTATTTACTAAGGAAACTGCGTTACATTCACCGAATGGGGGCAAGAGAATTAAAGCGAAGGCGCACGAATACTGAATTAAAGTAGATTATATGAAAAAAAAATGTTTCGCTAGGAGTATGAAAGCGGAAATATCAGTGCATGAAGTTGTTAGTCCTACCCGACATTAGTATATGGAATTGAGACTTGGTAGTAGTAGTAGTTTTGAGGGGAGGCGACCGACAGCTAAGGTCATTTGCGCCATAGGGGATGAACAGGAAAGGATGAAGGGTGGAGAGAAACCCGGCGTCGGCAGTAACCTACTCTTTACGAAAGGCGCCAAGGGGTCCGCAGTTTAACGTCCCATCCGACGGACGGCGTACTCACTCTAAGTGCCCTCCACAAAGCACCTCAAGTAGGGATCGAGATACCTCTGAAAAATATTCAACACCGCCGGGATTTGAATCCGCGCCCTCAGGGTGGGAAGCCAGTACGTTAGCCCCCGCACCATCTCGATCCCCTATGAGACTTGGTTATCTGGGGATAAGCGTAAGTTGTGTTTTCGTGGGTATTCGAGGAGTATATTTTTGGTAGAAATACAAAGGAGATATACGTAAGTTGATTGAGTCATTAAATGAATTTCGAGAGGATAGACCGGTCAGTGACAAGGATGCAATAAGTGTACTATGTTGGTTTGGCCAATTTTGAGAGAATACATGAGTCGAGTCACCATTTGCCAGGTATGCGTGGGAGAAGAAGATGAATTAAATGGTCGGCTGAGACCGTCCAGGCGAGGCGGAATATTGGCAGACTCAGCAAGCATAAGGGCAAGCATGAAACATTTCATAATAGCGACGGAGGCGAGAGTGATTTCCCAAATATTAAAATGGGGATTGTTTGAACTGCATCTACTGCGTGGAAATGGGATCGGTGTGGAGAATGAGACATTGTGTGCAATGAATACCAAAGCACGGCAAGGGAGAGAGAGGGTGAAGTGGTGCGAGCTCCGACTTGGGGAGGACTCGAGTCGACGGAGGCGCGCTGCGGTCACTTTCACTGGATCTAAACGCGAGAACATCGGCGCGCGTGCGCCTAGGAACGTATTTTTCCTGTTGGTATTAAATAAGCACACGTTTCGCCCCCTTTCCCCCCCTGAAAGAATGCGGATGAAAAGGGTGTCCCCCTGCAACGAGAACTGCGGACGAATTCCTCGATACACGTATACTGGAGTACGGAGGTGGTGTCGTGACCCGAATCGCGGCTATTATACGCTGGCTGTCCAGAAAGTAACATACGTTTTGAATTATGATATTTACTTATAAGACAAGACAAATTTTCATCGTATATTTTTGAAAGGCACATTCTTAAACCATATTTTTACGTATTTGCCATTCATATTGAGGCATTTATGATGACGATTCGCAAGCTTTTCAAATTCGTCCCTCAAGAAATTTGCCGCCTTACATTTTAACCATTTGTTTACACCAGCATGCAATTCTGCGTCACTCTCAAGGCGATGTGTTGCAAGTCACGGGTAACGAGAGGTTTTTTATAGTAAATATCGTTGTATGTTTTAATAGTATAGTGTCGTTGTTTTTCACCGTCAGTTCACCTGTCGCCACAAGGCTAGACCGACCACTGCGGTCCTCGTCGTGAACATCGGTGCTGTGGCCATTTTTAAACTAAGAATGCACCACTGCCTCACTCCGCCTTCACTCATTATTCCCTCTCCCTACACTTCATAAGTTGCCCATGAATTTCGATTGGCATGGGTTAGTTTTTCTGCCAATAAAAACCTAATCACAGATCGGACACTTCGCAACTCGCGGGCATTTCTATTGCAGCGCACATTTTAACAGTTCCCACAGTGAGCAAAATACAGGGTTCGTCCGGAAAATAAGTGTACTGAGCTCAGGAAAAAAAATTTATTACACTTTTACATATCTTAAGCTAATATTCCTCAAAATAGGACCCTTGTGAGTCGATACACTTGTTCCAGCGGCGTTCCCATTCCTGGAACGCTCCCGCGAAGTCATCATCGGGAACCTCTCGAAGACTCGTCGTCGACCTCTTCTCTGCCCTCCACGAACATCTTGTGCCACCGAAAGATCATGTTTCTGGACATGGCTGACTCCCCGTAAGCCTGGTTAATCATACCGACAGTTTCGGTAGACGATTTCCCAAGCTTTACCGCAAATTTGATGGAATAACGCTGCTCCAAAAACTTCGGCATCGCGTTCCGTGACGTGGGTCGAAGCGTGGAGGTTCGCGTTAACAGAGCTCCTCACCACACCACAGCTCAGAGCCGACTGCCTTTTTCAGCGTCGCTTTCCAACATACCCTCCTCCAATCGCAGCCCGTCAGAGCGGTGGAGGAGGGTATGTTGGCAAGGAGCGGCGCGCCCAGCCCAGGAGTCAGTACACTTATTTTCCGGACGAACCCTGTAGAAGGACCTCAGTCTGCATACTACAACTGCTGGATGCGTACTGAGACACCAAGATACGGGCTAGAACCACCATCTTGGTGTCTAAACGTTTCTACATTCAGTACGCATCCTTTTGCAGTGTGTAGACTGTGATTCTTTTATGCTTTGCTCACATGGCGAGCAGGTAAAATGTGCGCAGCAACAGAAATGCCCGAGAGAGTTTGATGTGAGCGATCTGTGATTAGATTTCTACTGGCCAAAATCACAAGCTAGTTGAAATTCATAGGCACCTCTGTAAAGTGTACGGTGATGGAATAATAGGTGAAGGCGAAGTGAGGCAGTGGTGCATTCAGTTTAAAAATGGCCACAGCACCAATGTCCACATCGAGGACCGCAGTGGTCAGTCTAGCCTTGTGTTGACAGATAAAATGACGGATGGCCAGCTCTTGGACATCACGAACATTTGTCCGTGCACTCTTAAACTAATAATACCCCTGACGCAGAATATTGTCACTCATCACATTTGATCCGTGCAGAGCACAAATTTCCCTAAGATGAATGTCAGCAGCTTTGAAGTTTTTTGCCATTAAAAACCTTATCACTAAACGGATTTCACATTTGGCGTGATTTACAATTGTAATGCTCATTTGGACTCGCTCCTGTGAACAGACGACAAGCTGCGCGGTCTTCCTAACACTGCAGCTCGAGGCGTACTGCTTTAGTGCGTGAGTGTGTGTGTGTGCCTCAATACAGCAAACATTCGGCTCCCCCCACTACTTCGCTCGCTACACGCAAACGGACTACACTTTCTGGACAGCCCTCGCACATAGTATAAGGATGCGTACAAACCCGTGTACAAATGTTTAAAATCCGGCTGCACATCACACATTTTGACCCCGAAAGCCAACTCCTGGGATATAATTCACAGAAAATAGGCACCCGCTGCCCTTTACCGCCGCCTCTGCTTGCTTCTATGGCCTCCGATCCTGTCTCTCTCCGCTTCCTTGTTGAAGCGAGACCCCTCCCTCGTAGCATTCATGGGAGTAACTTCGCGCCCTAACCAGCCACTAATGAGGGAAGTCTGTCCTTTATTACGAGGCGAATGAAATAAATGCCTTCTTGAATGTCTAATTTTTTCGGCGAAGGCTTGAAATTGGTACGCCCACCCATGGATCTTGGCCTTATGCCAAGAGCGTGGGTGAATGTCCGTAAAATTAGAAGTGCGTTATCAAGACCGGAAATAAATATTTTCATATCGATGAATTCCCAATAATTCGTTGACATACTCCAACTTTTCTCCGCCGGTAAGTGGGGACAGTCACCCCTTAATATTTCTTCAAGTCACCGTAACGTGTCCGTTATTATTTTTACTATGTACCCCAGTAATCGTAATTTGGAAACATAATTTTCGCATACCACACCCGTTACTGATATGTAGTAGCATTTACGCGCGCTCGCAATATTATACGCCGATTCACATCATTTATTTCATTGCAGCAAGGTCAAATGGTTAATTTTACGGAGCCGATGTATCGAGGGTGAATAATCATCGTTGATTTGACAACGCAATGTTGGTATAAAGAGGATCGGGAAAAGTTTTGGAAAAAAAATATTTCTTTCAGATGTATAAATATTTCTTTCTTGCTACAATGCCTCAAAATTCTTCAAAGTACATCCCTTGAGCGTCGACCCACTTTTCTCAGTGGGTTCTCCACGACTCGAAGGCTCCCTGGTAGGCGGATTCCGGAAGGAACCGTACGCGTGCAAGCTTCTTTGACGGCCCTTAGGTTCAAACCATGGTGGTGTCCTTTGAGGAAGGGATGATTTCTTTTTTGGGAATAGGAAATGGTCTGCTGGTGCCAAGTTGGGACTGTCAGGGGGTTGGGGAATCGTCGCGATGACGTTGCAGAAGGTGTTCGCGAGCAGAAGACACTCGACTCTCCTCTTCATCAAGACCTTCGGGAAGAGTTTAGCGCAGATCTTTCGCATCGCCAAATTTTCAGTAATGATAACGGTGTGTCTTATCAAATCCAATACGATCTGCGATCATACGCACACTTAACCGACACCGTCTGAATTCAGCACTTGACACGCACACGTTCCACGTTGTCGTCCGTTCTTGACGTCGACGGCCGTGCAGCGTGGGGCTCGTCCTCCACGCCCTTTCGGCCTTCTTTGAAGAGATTTTGCCGCTTAAAAACTGCCCTACTTAATATCGTGCCCAACGTCTCCGTACCCGATTCCCCAGTTCAACTCAAAAGTTGATGGCGCACCACTGTTCAATCGGTCGCTGCATTTTTCGCTAGCACCGAGTCACTCGACAGGGGTCCACTGAAAACACGATCTAGCCTGAACGAACGCTCGCAGGCGATTGGCGCTTGGCGAGCGGTAAAGGTACCGCCAAGCCTTTACCTTGCGAGCGCGCTGTGACGTACAGTTACGTCAGGAAAAATTCGTTACCGATACTTTTCATACAATCCTTATATGGTGCGATATTGTCGATTTTCAGTTTTAGAAGCCGAGTGCCATCGCTCCAAGCGATTTGCTTAAGTGCACGTTAAAACTACTTCGGGAATATTCTTCGCACGGCTCTAATCCCGAAATCCCTCGTACGTGTTTTGTTTCGCCATTATTGTGCGGTTTGGGAACCGTCTCGTTCTTGGCGTTTCGCATGTCTCTTTCGGATATCCCGACATTCGTGTATCGATCCCTCGATATCTGTCGTATCGATCCCTCGCTAAAATGCCCAATCACTCGCAGATCGCCAGGGTGGGGGGGTGGAAATGGGGGCACGGCATTGGGGGGAGTGGCGGCATTGCGTCAGAGAAGGGAGCGTTCACAAAAGAAGGAGAGGGCACTCACTCCGCGCCTCGGAGGAGACGTCGAAGAAGGTGCGTATTAAGTCAGGTCTTCGATGAGGAGCAGTGTGGCCAGACTTTCGAAACTGGATCGCCATCTACAACACCGTCCAAAAAGCCCTGCGGCCGACAGCCTTATAAATACACGACATGCGAACGGAAATAGGTTGCCCTGCTGCAGAACTAGTGCGCTTCGTGGTCGTAGTCGATGGGTAGCAGGCTGCGTGATACTCTTTGGCATTTAAGAGATTTAACGAGATTTTGACGATCCATTCATCTATTCGTTTTTCATTGTTAACTACTAACTCTTTGAAAGTTGTGACTGCAGCGGTTAAATGTTTTTCATTTTTCGGATAACGTGGTCTTAATTCGTGATAAAATTCGTGAAGAAGGGAAAAATATTACCAGTTTCTATGTTTCGATGAAACGAATTTTTTTTAAATAAAATAAAATGAAAGAAATTATGTTCAATACCTAAATTATGTTCAATTCTCAGGTTTTTTTGGTAAATACGTATCTCTAGACACACAGGTATATCTTATTGTTCTCTTTGGCGAAAGACCAAGTAATTAGTCTCATTTGATGCTATCTTAGGAAACTTACTTGGATATACCCATCGCTTCCTTTTTTTAAATAGTTGGCGGCTTTTATCAAATCGAAACGTTCCTAATTGGCAACTCTTTCACGACATTTTTTTGGAACAGATTAAATTGACGATGATGCTTAGTAAATAGAGACGTATCAGGCGTGACATGGTGGAAGATCATGATTAATTAAAATTTGGCGATTTTTAATTAATGGAGATGATGTTTTTTCCACGAGATATAAAGGATCAGAATAACTGCAAGTGAGCGCGCCGGGAGAAAAAAGTTTTGCTTTTGTCATTGCTACCATTATCTCAACTGACCTTAGTTTATCGACATAATTACTGGCGGGTCGTCTCTTCTGCGTATGGCGGTATTTATACCTTAGACACCCCAGTTATCATAATATATATTCTTTGAATTATATTACATGTTTATTTTTTACTAACGGCTAATAAAAACTTAATTTTTGATTTAGCATGCCTGGTGGTGAATCACCCTCTGCCACACACCCAGGCGGTGGCTTTATGGGTACTCTTTTTACAGCTACTCTTTTTTTAACGGTACTCTTTTTAAGGGTAATAAGCATGTGGAAGAATAAAATATGACAGTAATCATCCCCGAGTAGTTTAGGTTAGATTTAGGTGGGAACATGCGTGTGTCTAATGCATGCCAATCCCAAGGTGTGGGGATCGAGATGGTGCGGGGGCTAACGTCCTGGCTTCCCACCCTGAGGGTGCGGGTTCAAATCCCGGCGGTGTTGAATATTTTTCAGAGGTATCTCGATCCCTACTTGAGGTGCTTTGTGGAGGGCACTTAGAGTGAGTACGCCGTCCGTCGGATGGGACGTTAAACTGCGGACCCCTTGGCGGCTTTTGTAAAGAGTAGGCTAATGCCGACGCCAGGTTTCTCTCCACCCTTCATCCTTTCCTGTCCATCCCCTATGGCGCAAATGACCTTAGCTGTCGGTCGCCTCCCCTAAAAACTACTACTAAGAGGGTCCTTATACCCCCTCCACCCCCCCCCGGGGGTTTTTTTTCACGAATATCTGCTACTAAATGGTACACAGCCTACGTGAGGTTGAGGACGACCGGAGGCGTCGCCAGGAATCAAACCCGTGTCCACCACAGACTCCCGAGGCGAACGCTTGAACCTCCCGCTAGGCCACCACGTCTGCCCTGCCCGGCAGGGGACAAAGGATTGAAATTGAGGGAAATCACCTTACCGAAATAGGGTTTCTATCAATAATCCTCACCGAAATACACGAAGCAGAATAAAAATATGTTGGTCGTCCTTTCGTGAGACTAAGATTCGGATGAAAACATGGAGGTCAAGAGATGAGGAGGGGACTTGAAAAGGGAAAGGCACCTTGAAACGCCGCTCCTGGATATCTTTAAATTACGACAAATGAGTCTCCTCGTCTTGTGCGCAGCTCCTCCTTAAGGAGCCGAGGTGAGGAAAAGGAGAGGGCGCGATGATGTCTGAGGGAGTGCCCTTTGATAAGGAGGATACGTGCGATGCGGTGAGGGTGCGGTGGGCGGGAAGGAGGGTCAGGGATTCCGGGGGCACGAGAGGAGGCGGGGAAGGGAACGAAGGCGTTCGTTGAGGAGGGGCCAGGTCGTTCCGGATGAGTGCTTTCGAAACGCGCCGCGGCGTTCCTCATTTGTTTCCGCACATCGGCTACAACTCTGTACGCGTGTATTCGCGCATCCCGTCGCACCGTTCCTGGCGAAAGTGGCGGGAGGGCACAGAATACAACGACGATTTGTGTTTCGAAACGTTAATGGGTGAGGTAAGAAGAGTTCGCTGAATCCCAAGCACCGTTCTGCGCTTGAAATTCGCATATACAGAGGGAAGTGTCAAAAGGGAGAAGTCGGTTCCTTTCCATTTGCCGCCGGAGTGAGTTTTCAGCCCGAGGAGAGTTGAACCCTCGTAGGGGCGCACGTTGCGAGGAAAGTTCATGGGCGCACTCACGGCCCACCCACCCTGTTTTCCCCCCTGGCTCAGTATTCCGCGCGTGAAACACGCAACTGTCACGCACATTAGCAGGTTGACGATGAAAGGGAGCGGTCCCTTCCCCTGTGCCGGCAGTGGTCCACGCGGAATGTGCGGCACATGGAAATGATGACAGTTTGGGTGAAGCTGGGAGTGTTCATAGTCACCGGGACACTCCTGCCGATGAGCGGATTCTCTATCCACGTGCCACTTTGGACTAACCATCGGTCACTGAGTGTGTATTTGTAAATTCCCGGATACGGTCGTCCCTGGCAATAGGATTAATTTCCTTCTAAAACCTGTACAACGCCTCCATCACTGTGTAAACGTGGCTGTCTCAGTATTTGAATGTGTGCCTGGTCACTGGCAAGGGGCTAACTTGCCCCGTGAATCAATACATCAATCTCAATATTTCTCCTATTTTTTTTACTTTCACAGTGGTGTAAAAAACCTTTTACGCCTTAAAGAAATATTATTTAATATATTTCGTCCCAAACCATTAGGTTTACAAGTCCGTTAAAAGTTAATAAATGGGTGAAAATTAGAAAAGTCCTCACCATAACCTTCCAGGGTTACTTTTCACATTATCCTTGTCATTATTCAGTTGTAATTATTATCGGTAGTGAATTAAGTAGATAAAGTTTTTCTAATGATCCTGGGACTAAGGGCTATACTGCACTTTCAGGTGTGAATCTTTTTGACAAATTGGAAAGCCGAAGTTTGATCTTTCGTAGAACTGACTGACAGCCCACTTCCTCCTTCATTTCATCCTTCCTAACTTCAGTTCATTCCAAGTCTCTCTCTTGACGTTCCCTTCGCGCATGCGTTCTCTTAGGACTTATAATTATGATGGAGCCAAGGATGATTCGGTGGCTTGCAGAGTATACGTATATTTACATCCGTACTTAGAGGGTAAGAGAGAGATAGTATCTCGGAGAATTGTGTCTCCGGTGTTTTTTTTTCTCTCTCTCTCTCTCTCTCTCCGGAGCACTCGCGTTCTTTTCTTAAATGAGGAGGAGGTGGTGGAGCGAGTCCTCGTCAAGACTCGCGAGCGTATGGCTGGCTTTTTTTTAATTGGGGTACGGCGGACGGGGGTCGGGGGGGTGGGGTGGGGGGTGTTGGGCAGAGGAGAATCCATAGGGGTGGTGGTGGTGGTGGTGGTAGGGGGAGAGAGGGTGGTTTCTTCCGCACGGGGTGAACTCTCCCCCCTCACCCTCGCCCACCCTCCGATCCACTCCCTCCTCCCTTCGCTTCCTCATTGGACAAGAGCCCTCGCTGATATATGTGGATGCGCTAATTCCCAAGAAAAGAAAACTCGGAGATTAAAAAATATTGCACTTTTCCTCCACAAAGGGATCTTTTTCAAAGGCGCGTTTGCTTTTGGAGAGGAAAGCAGTGGGTTACCGTGAATGTTACGCATCGCTGCATGTAACGTATTTAATGAGTAAAAACTATTGTGTATACAAAAGTTTTCGGCCCTCGGCATCTCGTTATGCGAGGACCGACCATGCCTCAAACATTTTTCCACAGAATCCATGAGTCTGATTCTGGGATAAATCCCAAATCTTCTTTTTGGTCCATCTTTGCGTTTGAAAAGGGATGAAATTGAGAGGGGTGCCATGGAAACCAGATGTGTTTTTATGGCTCAAAAGTACGCCAGTTAAAGGGAGACAACTGTTCTGACTCTACATCAGTGCCACCCCAAAAGTCTTTATCGGAGATCGTTCTGGCACTAATCCCTTTAATTACTCAGTATTCTTGATTATAACGATATCAATCATGTCAATAATAATTTATCGTAACGCATGTTAGGAGCGGTTTTAAAGCAAAGAAATGTCTTCTCCATTATGCCTCAAAGGATGTTTAAACAGCGTACGAGGGTAGTTGGAAAGGTTCTCGAAATTACCACCAGATGTCAGCGAAACGATATGCAATTCTTTATGAGTAAACACGAAACGAGTTTGTTGCCACACCTGCCTTATTCCTCTGATTTGGCTACATCAGATTTCCATCTCTTCCCCAAGCACAAAATTGTCCTCGGTGAATGGAGATTCTTTTCGAAAAAATAAATAGCCGAAGTAGACGGGTATTTTGCTGGCCTGAAGGTGTCTAATTTTCCAGATGGCATCAATATATTGGAACATCACTGTACCGAGTAGCGTATTAGTGCACAGGAAGACTACATTAAAAAATAAAAGAAAAAGTTTCACTGAAGTAAGTTTTTTATTTCAATTACACTCCGAGAACTTTTCAAATTACTCTCGTACCTAGAGACAGAAAGTCAGTTCATTCGTGAAGAACTTATTTATAGCACACATTTTCTGTATTCTAGCGATATAGTTTGGCAATAGAGAGACAAAGTGGTGGAGATGTATTGACCAGGCCGAATGACGAAGGGAGAAGGTGAGAGAGGGCCCGACGCCCGAGAAGAGACCTCCAACGAAGAGACGAGGAGAACGAATCGAGCGAACTCGTCGTCACATTGCGCAGTGCACTGAGCACCGCGATGGACGAGAATGAAGCAAGCGAAGGAAGGAAAAGTCCACGGGCGAATCAAGAGAAGCAAGAATTGTTGCAGGAGGATGGAATGAGAAGCGATCGGAGGGCAGGATTGGCTGGAGTGAGGGATGCCCACCAATCCTCCCGGGATTGACAACACAAGAACGCTGACATGTCACATATTGATGGTAGTAATCCGAACCTCCTGCGCGCAATGAAGCGCTTAACAGCACTTCGGGTGCGAGTGTTTGCATTTCGACCAATTAATCTTGTCCGTGAGAAAAAGGTGCGAAGCGCGCCCCAGCCCGCCGTCCACGGAAGAAGTTAGGCCCCTGGATTAAGGGTTTCTCCCCTCGATCAACCGATCCCAAAGTGACGAAGGGCTCCAGCGATCAGGTGAACGAAATTGAGAAAGCATTACATCTCAATCGACCGAAATCCCCCTTGTCATTCCCCATCGCCAGAGTTTAATTGATGAATGGATAAGTGCACTAATTGAAGTAACCACCGCTCATCTGGCGAATCGGACATGTCATCGTTATGTTTGCAGATTAAATTTAACCTGTGTTGCTTGATTGAAGATACAACTGTAGATCATCGATCATTTAAGTTGGGTCCGGATCCATTACGCGAGGCTCTAGTGATATGAATTTAGCATCGTTTCATTTTCTTTGAGCATAGTAAATTATAATTGAGATGTCAATACTAAAAGTGATCGTAAATATGTTTACGATATTTTCTTACAAACTATATTAAATCTTTTACGAAGATTGATTATAAAATACTATCATATTAAAGGCCTATTCTGAAACGGTGATAAGCTTTGAGTGTTTGGCAAGAAATAGATTTCTGTTAAAAATCATTTGCTAAATTATATTTCATGCACACATTTCAGAGCTTAAATGTTTAATTTTGTTTTTCTATTTAAGTATAGCAAAGTTCAAAGGTGAATGTTAATCAGTGTCGCGATCGCTGCATCGTCCAATTGAGAAGGATCAACGATTCCCAGAAGTTTTTGAGTCAAGGAGCCATTTTTTACTTCACGAGACGATAAACTCGAAAATATTGGGATTTTAAATGCATATTTCCCGTGATCACGTAGGACTCATGCGAGTGGATTTCGATGGGTCCGAAAACTATCCGACCTGCGTTCATATATCTCCGCATTGGTGGTGATCTTCATGGTCATCCGGGCCGTGGCATCCTTCGAAGTGGTCCCCCATTTGATTGAACCACACTCTCCCAGCGGTGCTTCCACATCTTAAAGAAGTCCTCGAACGCAGATTTTGGAATGGCCTTCAGCTCGCCCGTTGCATTACTCTATGTCGTCGAACCGCTTTCCTTTGAGCACCATTTTCGATTTTGGGAGCATGCAAAAGTCGCAGGGAGCTATGTCTGTGGGACTGTAAGGAGGCTTGTGAAGCTGTACTACCATGTGTTTCGCCTAAAATCACTGCAGGAAGGTTCGATGAATGCGCTGGCGCGTTATCGTGGTGAAGAAGCCAGTCACCGCTTGACCAGAGACGCGGTCGTTTTCTTCTCACGGCATTGCGCAATATTTTCAGAAATTCAACGTAATATTCTTTGTTGATCATCTGACCTCTTGGAGTAAATTCGTAGTGCACAATACCCTCACAATTAAACAAATAATTGAAAATGCAGGTCAGATACCTGTCGGACGTACCCCGTATATAAATTTTCAAAAAAAATTAAAATATTTAAATAATCTGTTCGATGAAGTCCGTATATTGCGGTACAATCAGTTACGTTACGTTACGTTACGTTACAGATGTTGTGAAATCTACAAACTTTCTAATTCTTCAAGACATTACTACATAAGGTACGAGCCGGATACAATTGAATTGGGGGAAGAAATCTGTTCAAAATGTTTTCTCCAGAAATCTGGCATTAGTTATACGGAAATAATATGTTTTCACTGACGATATCGCAACTTACATGAAAGGCCAGGTTAAACACATTTTTAAGGAAAAATTACCGGAAAACGTCTGCGTATAGTGGTATTATAAAAATTTCTTTTAGAAAAATCGCTCTTTTGAGATGTTTCGGTGACATTCCTGGAAAATAAACCCATCAGACCGAAGTTTCGAAAAGTCGAAACAATTCGAAGTTTGGTTATCAAAGGAAAGAGTTCGCCTAATACTAAGCCCATCTGCTTGTGTAATTCACCTATCATGATAGGGGGACCAGTTCCGTCCCCCTGTGTTTTCTCAGAAAGTCCTGGTACCCGAAAACACACGCAGCTTAGGTGAAGCTAAGGGTACCCAGAGGCGGCTGCCGGAATCGAACCCGGGTCCTCTGGGCCCAGCGTTACACTCACTCGACTACCTCGCCTTTTTCACATAATATATCTGCGATAATACGTTTGACTTAAGGGCGGAGTGACTTGAGGAGAGATGTTTCTAATTCCTCGCTTCCTCTATCGTTGCTTGTCTGGTCTTCATGACCTTCCATTGCTTCGGAGCCCACCCTAAGGGCAAATCTGGACATATACAACATTTGCCTCCTGTTGAACAAACAGGAGGCAAAGGTCGGCGTGGATGAGAGTTGACCTTTGGCCTCATTGTGGCCACAGTTTTCTTCTTTTAAAATGGAATGTATGTATCATGTTTCTCTTCCTCTCTTTAATTACGGTCATATTTTATTACAAATCGGTTTTAGGGAATCACTTTGCGACTCTAAATAAGAAATATTCTTGATGGTAAAATAACCTTAATATTGTCTTGAGCGTCAGATAGGTAATTATATAGTATGCTCTAAATTCGAGCATTATCCGTGCCCTACTTCGCCATTTTCGGCTGCCTAGACACCATTTTTGCGTGCCAACAACGGGACGAAACGTCACCAATTCAAGATTTTTCGCTCCGATTGTATCTGAATCCGCCTTCACTCTGGCCATGTCGTGACTACGTTCTCCGGCAGAGTTGATTGATACGAAGCAGATGTAGTTTAAAGGTTTTGCAGGTTTTTCTTTGCTTCGAATAAAATATCGTATTCCTACGTCAAGATAATTCCGTTATTTTTTTATTTTATTTATTATGCTACTTTATTTATTTTTATAATTTTATTCGTTCGCAAGCAGTCAGGCCTTCCATTCGGAACAATGGGATCGGACCCGCCGTAGGGGAAAGGCATTAGTGAATGACCAAAAGAGCGGCGATTGTGGACCGTGGAATTCGTCTCTCCGTTAAGGACCACAATGTTTCTCCGCCGCGAATATTTTGCTTGCTTGGTGTTTTTCCCAGAAGATCACCGCGTAGGACTGAGCGAACGTTTGTATCCATTTGACCAGGTTTACGAATCATAGCAAATAACTTTACGGTCATTGGTGTTATTACCAACTGGACTTCGTGTGACTGGTAATTTTCTTTGTAGATTCATTAATTGGTGACGGGAAAGATTCAAAGTGTCCTCTTCATTCCTCAGGAAGGTCCACGCATCGCTCGCGCGCAGGACATCGCCCTCTGCCCTCAACTGTCAACCCTCTGGACTCCGTGGAGCGGCCGTTCGCCGCCAGGCGGCAGCACGGTCGGCGAGGGAGGCGGAGAAGGGTGGGGGCGGGCGGAGGGGGCCTCTACGGGCGTCGGCGGTGTCCCCGATGGTCGCGACCAAGGAGGCTGGGATGATCAGGCAGTCCAGCCTCACCAAGCTGGGCGTGATGATCAACACGGCTGTCAACAGCAAGAGACATGGTGAGTGGGTTCGCACCCGCTGACGCCCACTCCGTGCTCTATTTGGGGTCGGTGCGGTCGCCGAATTCCCCTCCCCTCGGCGCTAGGGTTCCAATCCTGCCCGTGACAAATTTACTCGGTCATATTCGGGTAAAAATTAATCTGCTGTGTATTCACCCCCTGCCGCACACCCTAGTGGTAGCTAGCAGGGTAGTGAAATAAATAAATAAAAATAAAATAAATAATCAATACGCAATACCTTGGTTACCAAATGCACATTGTAGCTGAATGGTTCACGTCGAAGCAATAACTTTTAGTACGAGGGCTATCCAGAGGGTAACCTTCGTTTGGATGTAGCGTGAGAAGTAGTAGAGGGAGAGCCGAATGGTTGCTGAATTGACACACGCACACACACAAGGGCAGTACGCCTCGAGCTGCAGTGGTTGGAAGGTCGCACCGCTTTTCGTTTGCTTACAATGGCGAGTCAAAATGAACAATATAATTGTAAATACCGTCAAATATGAAGTTCGTCCAGTGAAAAGGTTTTTATCGATAAAAAACCTTCAAAGCTGCTCACATTCATCATCGGGAAACTTACGCTATGTACGGATCAAATTGATGAGTGATAAGATTTGTGCATTAGTGTTGTCGTCGTTTGTTTAAGAGTGAACACAAATGTCCTTGATGATGACGGAAGGGGCCGCCCTGTCTGTGGTGAGAAATTAAAAGCAGAAAATTGACGAAAAAGTTCACGAAAACTGGTGTTATACGATATATGAAATCTCTAGAGAGTTTTCTACAGATTTCCACGACTCTTTTGCATGGAAACACGACTGAAAATTAGGCTACTACGCATGTGTTGTGCTCGTCTCGACGAGGAACTTCAAAGATGTCGTCATCGGTTGGCTGCGATCTTCAGCGCGGCGGTATTTTATACTAAAAGAATTTGAAAACTAGTGCTGGGATATGACATATGATTAAATCTATTTGGCGAGTATGACGAGAAAAAAGTAGAGATATGTAGTTTCGAAATGAAAATAATAAATGTTCTGTGTTTATTCCAGTGTGTTTTGTATGGTGTAATGGAGGTCAATTTTTAGGCTACCCTCGTATTATCAGTAAAAAACAGTAATCTAATGGTAATCCTTAAAAATCACAAGGACCACACTTTCTGTGTATTCAGACGTATTTTACGATCGACCCATCCTCACATCATCTCGGATTTCCTATTCTTTCTCCAAGGTTTACCACGGAATGAATTTGCCATTGCTAATTGGAATCCAATTATTATTTCCCGCAATACTATCACCCTCTTTAATCCTCGCCCATCCCACTCCTCGCTTATCTCCTCGTCGATATCATTGGTCCTTAAAAACCTAATGCTAAAATTGATGATAAAGTTTGAGAAATACACCAAGGTAACTGTCAGAAAAACTGAGTGATTTTTCACTTTGCGAGACATTTTCGATCTATATGATCAAAGTAAATCATTGACAGAATTAAAAACACGTGTAATTAGCAGTGTAAAATAAGCTAATCCCCATTATGGTAATAATATCGACCTTACTTAAAGATCCCAAAACACTGGCAGAACCCAGCATCACAAAGAAATCGGAAGCGCTATTTTCCCGCCCTGGCGGGAAAATACTCCTAAAGAATATCTTTGCTGTCTTGGCCCTCAAAGTGTTCATATAAGTTAGAGAGAATCAGTGAGAGGTCTATCACGTTTAAATGTATGTAGATATGGATTTAGAAACAATATTTTTTTGGAAAATATTTCCTAAATTGACTTCTTAAATCAATAATATGTCGTGTATTATATTGGAAAGTTCCGGCAACCCTAGTGGAATCGGACCTAACTGCGGGGGCTGTCCTGGAAGTAACCTCTGTTAGCGTGTAGCGAGCGTAGTGGGGGAAGCCGAATGCTTGCTGTATTGACACACACACACACAATTACACTAGGGCAGTACGCCTCGATCTGCAGTGTTTGGAAAGCCGCGTTTGTCGTTTGTTCACAGTAGCGAGTCAAAACGAACAATACAATTGGGAAACCCGTTAAATGTAAAATCCATTTAGTGATTAGTGTTTTACTAGCAATGAACTTCCAAGCTGCTGGAATTAATCATTATTGAAATTTGTGCTCTGTGCGGGCAAAATGTGACGAGTGACAAGAGTTGTGCATCAGTGGTGTTTTTGTTAGTTTAAAAGTGAACGGACAAATGTCCATGATGTCCAAGGACTGGTCATTCGTCATTTCATCTGTCAACACAAGGCTTAGACTGACCACTGCGGTCCTCGTCGTGAACATTGGTGCTGTGGCCATTTTTAAACTGAATGCACCACTGCCTCACCACGCCTTCTATCTCCGTGCACCTCACAAAGTTGGCCATAAATTTCAATTGACTTGTGTTAGTTTTTTTACCAAGAAAAATGTAATCACCAAACAAACTTTACAACTCACGGGATTTTCTATTGCGCCGCACATTTCAACAGTTCGCAATGTGAACCAAGTAGAAGAACCACAGTCTGCCACAGCAGGATGAGTTCACTGAGTGCAGGGACGTATAGGCACCAAGGTGGTGGCTCTAGCACTACTCACCGCCACGCTAGGCCGAAACGTAAGTTATTTTCTTGACGGCGCTCTTATTCTGACAAAATAAATGTAATGAAAGTCTTCGCTTATGCGTTTGTTCTGATACCAATGCTTGAAAAACTGCATCGATGCAGGAACGAATCTCTAGGTTCACGATGCTTGTTTGCAAATCGTGAATGCGGTTCGCAGCCGGGGATTCGTGGGCATTACCGTCGCTCTGCCATCGCACTCGGCGACGCAGGTGCCAGCCCATTATCCGGCGCGGGAGGGGGCGGATGTGTGACCTCCGCCCCTCCCCCCACTGGGTAAACATTCAAGAAAGGAGAGCAGGGAAGGGAAGGTTGGACGATATGGATTTGCGAGAAGACCGTGACCCCGTGAACTCAGTTCTAGCATTCTAATTGCCACCGTCGTCCCTCGTCGGCGACGTCTGCGGTGCCGCGCCGAAGAAAACAGGCTTCATCTAAAGAACAGTGGGGGGGAATCATCACGCTTTGAAAAAGCTGACGAAGGGTGTCAATTCGCCGCCCTGGATGGGTAATATTCGGCCTGCTCAACCCTTGAAGCATGTCCAGAATCAGGGAATCTGCTTACATGGACCCGATTTCGGAATTAAAGAGAATTCCGGAGAAATAATGGCCGTTTGGTGAAAATTATGATGAATGGACCGAAGGAACGTCGCACGATAGGAGTAGCACGAAGATCGCATCAGCATCCCTAACCGTAAGAATAATACGAAGCATTCGAGTCCAACTGAGAGAGAGAGATTAGTTGTGACCCCCATAGTATCGGACTGTGCTGGGCGAAACCACAGAAGACTAGTGTGTAAGTGAGATTGGAAGCCAAAAAGACTGTTATACATGCTGATAATTATATGATTGATGTTATTCTTCCGTTTTAGGAAGGTTTGGTAACGACAGAAGTATTATAAATTAGTTTGGAGTGGTGAAAATTAGTCTTGTGTTAATTAATTATTCAAAATTAGCCTGATGTAGTGTTCTCCCCCTGCCATGCACCCTAGCGGTGGCTTGCAGGGTACCAAAAAATACGAATACAAAAATACAAATAGCCCATAACCACCGCTAAATGCCTTGGCCTTACCTGACACGACACAGCGTGATACCCTACGCTGTGATAAACCCTTCTTCAATCCCACATTCCTCACTTCCTGTTCCAATTTAAGTATGCCTCCCTCGATTCCTTTCCCCCGCGAACGAAATTAGTGACCACAAAGCAACAGGAAACATCAAGCAAGACAACTCCCGAATACCCGAAAAGAAAATGATACCAAAAGCCAATGTTAACCATCACACCAATGACTGGTGGCCATGTGTCCTCGTGACGTCTTGCAGAGTAAGGTGTAGAAGTATATACGAGGGTGTATATACCTCGTATGTATATATCTCGAAAAGTGGACGCTTCATGCATGAAGACCATGAGGTGAGCGATATTGTCACCCATAAATGCTGTCAGAGATTCCCTCATAAAAGAAAGATGGACACTCCTGGCAAATGGATTGATATCTTTCGAACTCCCGGCTCAGCACTCTCACTGCGTAAATGAAGACTTGCCGTGCTTGAAGCACCAGAGCATTCGGATCGACTACGCTGCCAATTGTCACGCTGTTCCAATGGACGAGGAATTAGCTCTCAACTCGCACCCCCCCACGGGAGAGGCACGGGTGAAGGGTATATAATTGTAGTACCAAGTCCAGAAATTCTCGTAGCGGATTGGAATCGGGTGGAGATGTTATGATATTCAAGTGTATGAGCTTGGATTAATTATCTTCTATGTGAATAACATTGGCCAGTTGCCTATATTCATTAGTATATATATACATATATTTTATTATAGGATTATGATAGGATATTTTTATTATAGGAAAAGTGGATAAAGGGGGTATTGACCGGCAGTGGGATGTTGAAGACTGTAATAGAGGGGAGAATGTTAGGCAAAAGAGGAAAGGGAACGAACAGGATAGGAATGTTGGACAGGATGAAGGGAGGAAGAAAATACTCAGAGATGAAGAGGGACCTGATATAGAGTAGGATGATGGATTTTGTGTTTTGTTAGGAGTAATAAAATGTTTGTTTGGCAGTTGTGTCCATCGAAAAACCTACCTTAACCGGTAGATTACCTTAAAAAAATAATATATATATATAATACATATATAATAATATATATAATAATAAATATATAATAATAATATATATATACTATTAGGTAATCTACATGTTAAGGTAGGTTTTTGGATGGACAGAGCTCCTAAATATATATTTTGTGACTCCTAGCAAAACACAACATCCTACTCTACATCAGGTCCCTCTTCATCTCTGAGTGCCTTCTTCCTCTATTAATCCCGTCCAGCATTCCTATCCTGTTCCTTCCCTTTCCTCGTTTGCCCAATATTCTCCCCTCTATCACAGTCTTCAACATCCCACTGCCGGTCAATACCCCTTTCATCCACTTTTCCTACCTCCATAGGATTTCTCCCAACAAACCCCTCTCTTCGCCCACCATACCAAGTACTTCATCAATTGTTTTCTTCTCTGTCCATTTCACCTTCTCCATTCTTCTCCACATTTCAAAAGCCTCCAGTCTAGGTCTATCCTCCTGCTTCAATACCCAAGTTTCCGCGCCGTACATAGCTACGCTCCATATCAAAGTTTTTACGAGTGTTTTCTTAATATCCTTACTCAACGTCCCTCTCATCAACTCCCTCCTCCTTGTGAAAGCCTCTTTGCCTAGCGCAATTATTCTCCATACGTCCCTACTACTTTGACCGTGTTGGTCCAAAACACTTCCGAGAAACGTGAACTGTTCTACCTGCTCTAATTTTTGTCCTCCTATTTTAATGTTTAGCTTCGCCTTTTTCTTTCTAGAAAATCGCATAACCTTTGTTTTATTAACATTGATTCTCATCCCATATCTGTTGCACTTAATTTCCAATTCACTCAGCAATGCTTGCAACCCCTTGGCTGACTGACAAACTAAAGCTTGGTCATCAGTACACCTAACTGATTTTACGAATTCCCCGCCCACTTTCATTCCTACCTCGAGTTCTTCCCATGCCTCCATAATCATTTCCTCTGCATACAGGTTGAACAGCAACGGTGATAATGGGCAACCCTGCTTTAAACCTCTTCCTCACACTGCCCATCCGGACTCGCCGTTCCCGACTCGCACCTGTGCAGTGCGAGACATGTACAGGTTGCGGATTAGCCTCCTGTCCCTCCAATCTATTCCTAATTTCTTGAATATACTTATTAGTTTTTCCCAATTCACTCTTTCTAACGCTTTTTCGAAATCTACGAAACAGGCAAATACTTCCTGGTTGTATTCTATATTCCTCTGTATATATACAATGTAACGGATGTTAAACGATGCTTGTTATTAACTCCACGACTGCCACTGTGGTCGCCATTTTCAAGTTCCCAGCTTTTGTTGCGCTAGCCGCACAACGGCAGCGGGACGATGGCAGATTTCGCGGTAATAAACGTCACCACTATGACGTCACATTCATTAGCCGCACCGCCAGCTGATGTCGACATTTTGCATTTGCAGCGCCGGCGGCGAGTTCCGGAACGCACCCTGGAATCAAGTCAATGAAACACGTGGCACATGCATGGTGCATCACACAGACAACCAGCAGTAATAGTATAACATAAAATTAAATTTATTTGCAATAAATTTTTCGAATAAAAAATGTACGATTAAAGATCTTGTGCTAAAAAATGCATCATTACTCTTTAATGAAAAGCTAGGCGGAGATTTTAACGAAACTATTCTTCCGCTTCGTCTTGCAGAGAACAAAATATAAGTATTTATTGGATCCGAGTAAATCAGTGTGCTACCGTCAATTATTTAATGCTCTCCTTGCTAAGGGTCATGGAAAGGAAAACTGCGTGGAGAAAGTGATTTGTGTTGGTCGGATTTATTTTATACTTGGCGAACTGCGGCCCTTCAAGGGCGTTTTTTCCTGGTTAATACTTTAAAAAAAGTTGAAATTTAAATTCAAGCGGACGCGTGATTTAGCGTGATTTAGGCTAATTCCAAAGAAACTGCGGGAGATGCCGCAACAGTAACTTTTGACGGAGTCATCCGCTAATGTATATTTCAATGCAACATGTACGGCATTTCGTCACAACATCTAGTTCCTTTAAAAACCCCAAAATTTCATAGTTTAAGATGACGCCTAGGTAGCTTAAGTGGCTAAAGCACTCGACCGGATTTTGAGGGATCTGGGTTCGAATCTCAGTCAAGGCGAATGATTTTTATTCACTGAAATTGTTGCATTGACATGATTTAGGCACTTTGAACGCTTCACTTTTTATTAAGAGTTTTCAAATAACAACAAAAAATGTAGCAAGGACATTAGAAGAAGACTTGCGTTAGACCAGGAAGCTTAAAAAAAATGGAGGGAATGAATAATGTATAATATGCGGTGCACGTGTTAGTGTCACGTTTGTTTATTTATTTTATTAGTGTACCCGGCAAGACACCGCTAGGGTGAGTAGGGGGGGGGTGAATACACACAAGACAAAATTTTACCGGAACATGACCCTACCGCGGTCGAACAATGTTATAATTATGCAATATCATTCGTGGTCAGGGGTAGACTAGAGGTAGCGGGGCTTCCTGTGAGGCCGCAGGTCGCTGCTTCGATTCCCGACCGGCGGAAGTTTGTCAGCCAAGAAAAAAATTGTTAATTGTTTTATTCTGTTGATCACATTAACAGAAAAACAATAATAATGGTATTTCGGAACGAGAAAAATAGACTCCAACTAAAAAAACTACCCTGAACCCATGGTGGAAGGCAGCAGTTTCACCATTAGGCGCAGGCCGAGTGGCTCGGCCCGGCATCAGTTGCCACAGCTGCGGGCGAGAGTGAAGTTCACGGTATCGGCCGCAGCACTACTGCGATGCAACGGCAAACCACCACATCATTCTCCCTAGAATATGCAGCCGTGTCATACATTCAAACAAAGTAGAAAGGAGGGCTGAAGTAAATCAATCCTAGGATCGATATACTGAGCGAGTGATCTTTCTTGGAAAAAATAACATCTTAAATTTATTTGTTCCACACTTAATCTCTCTAATTTCATTGACTTGGCCTCTCCTACCGTAGAACGATGGGGGTAATTTTACATTTTCAACATCACTGCTAAGGAGATCTCCTTCCAACTTATGCCAGAGCTTCAATCTGTAATTTAACCTTCTCTCAGAGAGTGATTCCCACCCTAGCTCCTCTAATATTTTGGACACACTACTAAGTTTATCGCAACAACGTTTTACAAACCTCCACTACGCTCCACGCGATCCAATTCGGTAATCAATCCAACTTCTTGAGGATCCCATGCACTTAAGCATATTTTAATTGAGGCGTAACCAACGTCAGATAACATTTCTCTTTGATCTTTTCATCACATTCACTCTCCTGATAAATCCTAATTTTTGTTAGCTTTTCCACATATTCCCCGTATGTGTTTCACCCAGGAGAGATCGTGGGTGAGCGTAACGCCTAGGTATTTAATCGAGTCTACACATTCCGTTTCGGTGTTCCAGAAGAAGTAGGCGTTCGGGAGGGAATTGCTCTTTTTCCATAAATGTATCACTTCGCACTTTTTAAAGTTTAATTCTAATTGCCAAGTGTAGCACCAGCGTTTTATAGCATTGAGGTCATCTGATAAAGCTGTTGTGTCCTCAGGATCTCGGATTTCATGGTAGACCACCGCATCGCGGGCAAATAAACGTATTTTACTCGTGACTCCGGAGTCAATGTCGTTAACGTGGGTAAAGTGGGAATAAAAGAGGTCCAAAAACACTTCCCTGAACACCTGATGTAACTTCTACTCAATTCGAGCTAACTCTATATATCACTGCTCTTTGTACCCAACCATTCAGAAGTCTTTAATCCAAATCATATTTTTATCCATGCCATATGCGTCTAGGTTTGCGAGAAGTTTACTATGAGGTATTTTGTCGAAGGCTTTCTTAAAATCTAGAAAGTTCGCGTCCACTTGAACATTGCTCTCTCCCGAAAAAAGAATATCGTGAACAAAAAGCGCAAGCTGTGTCTCTCGGAATCTACCTTTTCGGAAACCGTGACGGAAATCGAAATGATGCGGTGGCTATCGTACTGGCTTCCCACCCAGAGGGCCCGGGTTCAAATCCCGGCGGTGTTGAATATTTTTCAGTGGCATCTCGATCCCTAGTTTAGGTGCTTTGTGGGGGGCACTTTGGGTGAGTACGTCGTCCGTCGGATGGGACGTTATGCTGCGTGACCCCTTGGCGCCTTTCGTAAAGAATAGGCTATTGCCAACGCCGGGTTTCTCTCCACCCTTCATCCTTACCTGTCCATATCTCATGGCGCAAATGACCTCAGCTGTCGGTCGTCTCCCCTATATACTACCAATACCCAATGTACCGAAAACTCAACATTGACTGCCCTGTGGTCACTAATGCCTTTTATAGTTTCTATAGTTAAGACTTTTTTGGGAATACTCGTTGCAAACAATCAAGAATATTGTCGCCCATATTTAGTGAAATGGGAAGTTGATGAAAGGAGTTCGACAAAAAAGAATTCAAAAGCGATTTGCAGATATCTTTGCCTTTACCGCCCCTACTTAAAACTATATATGCCCCAAGCAATAGATGGAACATTGAAATCTCCCCCGATTATAATGCCGCGATCATTTTGTGGGGATAGGAAACCATTGATTTGATGATCTAATTCCACTATTGAATTGTCTCTGTCAAGTTAAGCAATTCTGAAAGCTGAAGCATTGCTTTGGTGCCTGGGTCCATCGAAAACCTACCCGATAAACCGATAGGCAATTGGTAATAGAATAATGAAAAATCCAGGTTTCGTAATGAGCGATCGCATGATATCATTAATGCGATTAATTTTCGACGCCACTGAGAGGTCAGCGCGCATGCGAATCACGAGTATGCTTTCAATCGGGAGTGAGTGATTTTTTTAGATGCCACCTATACTAACACATTTTTATGCAAATTTCCGCGTTCGAAATCTGTGTAACTGTGTATTAATCGATGCTAATTGTTTTAAAAACTGATCTAATGCTCACGCGATACCATTTCGCGAACTTATTCGCCGTTATCTTTAGTTACCGCATGATGCGAGGGCGCCGATGTTTCCCTCTTCACGATTCTTTCAACCCCTCGTAGGCTTTCGAGCTCGATAGAGGGAAACACTCGGCGCCTGGCGACTCTCTCGGGCGACTCCGGCGTTCGTTCGACCCGCCCGTGTCATGAGTTCGTTCCGTTTGGGGATTCTTCCGAAGTTGGCGATCGAAGTGGATAATGGCATGGCATTCGGGGTCTTATTCGCGTGCACTTATTCCGTCTGCTCTGAACGAAGTCACCCACTAACTTTTCTACACTCATCCTAACTAATATGTTATATTAATCTAGAAGTTTTAGTGTTTCTTTGTTGCACACGTTTGCCATTACCCAAGACACAAATCTCAATTGAAAATGTCAACTAGAATGCATGGTTTGTATAAAAAGTACCGGGGAAAGTTTCGCAATTATTGATTTATTTAAGATATTGCTACAATGCCTCTCAAAATTCTTCACACGTGCATGCGTCCCTTGACAGCGTCGACGCACACTTTTACCAGAGCGGATTTTTCACGACTCGAAGACTCCCTGGTCGGCGGATATACCCTAAGGGTAAGCGTGCAAGTTTCTCTGACGGCACATAGGGTCCCATGGTGGTGTCCTTTGAGGGAGGGAGGATTTCGCTTTTGGGAATAGGAAATAGTCTACTGGTGCCAAAACGAGGGTACTGTAATGGGGTTGGGGAATCGTTGCGATGTCGTTTCAGAAGTTCATCGCAAACAGACACTCGACTCTGCTCTCTAGGTCATCCGTTCAAAGACCTTTGGGAGGACGAGTTTAGCGCACATCTTTCGCATCGCCAAATTCTCAGTGAGTCAATGGTGTGGGCACTGTCACTGTCTCATCATTGTCAATACGATCTGCAATCATGCACACACTTAACCGATGAAGGTCTGAAATCAGCACTGCGGGAAAAAATTGTTAGCGATACTTTTTATACAAACCTTTTAGATGAGCGCGTTATTCAACACATGGGAATGTTAACAATGGGAGGTGACATGATTGGGATTGTGGATTGGGATTAGCATGGCTGGTGACCTAACACCCCCCGCCACACGCCCTTGCGGCGGTTTGCGGTGTATTGTGTGGATGTGGAATACATTTTTAATTGATAGGTTATGTTGACGTGTTTCAATGTCATTCAATCAAGAAAATGAAAATGTTCCATGCATGAGCGTTTTCATTCGCTCATTAAAATATGAAATATTCCAGCTCCAGCCGCATGGGAGGAAGAAAAATCCAGATAATGGGCTGGAAGCTCATTTCGTTCATTTTTTCGTATTTCAATCGAATATCGGCAATAATTTCATTTATCCGTGTTTTTTTACGAAATTCATGTACTTCCTTGTGATTGATCCCAATGCATACGCTTCTATGGGCACTGCAACTTCACACCGTGTTGTAATCTGGAACGAAAATCTTTCAATGCCTTCAAGTGATTTCTAATGAGAAGAACGATTCTGAGATCTCAGGTGTAGTAAGTGATTTATTCGTCATCAGGTAAAACTGTCTTGGACGCTTCAGGGTCTAATTGTGTTGGTCTGACCCCATTCCCTTACGTTAATCAGAAGAGCAGCATTCTTCCAGATGGGCCAAGGAGCTAAAGCATGCATGAGGAAAAGAAATGAAAATGTGTCTTATACTTGAGTTGACAGCGACTTAAAACAAGAGTATTGCCTCTGGATTGGACGCTGTCGAGGGCGAAGTGAAACATTAAAAATTTCAACAGGACTGAGTGTCAACGTAAGAAATACACAACTCTATGAATGAAATGAAATCATTGATAAGATGTTAGAGGAATTTGATGAGGAGGTACGTATTGACTGATAGTGAATCCATGGATTAAAGGAGAGATGCTATAAAAGATGGAAATTAGAAGACAAGGAGTGGTCCACGTATTTCAGATTTAAAGAATAGGTTAAGACGAGGATGGGAAGGGTGCACTTCAACTTGTGCTGAAATCAAAATACTTATCGTAGATTGGGAGAAATTTTATCGATGGGAAAACATTGACTTCCCATTTTTTAAAATATAAGATAGCTGTGAAGTAGTTTCAAAATAAAAACGATACCAGTTGTTAAAGGCGACATAAGAATTAAGAATTTAGGTATTTATGGCATTTAAGGTATAATTAAGGTGGGTAAAAAGCATGATGAGCTAAATAATAAGTTATTTTAATAGCGCGCATGGGGTCTAAGGATATTTTGTATCATGTAATTTAGGGTTTTGGGGAGCAGTAGTTTGTAGCCTCAAGGTCCATCAAAAACCTACCTGAGGACGGCAGACTAATTATATGTGTATATATATATATATATATATATATATATATATATATATATATAAAATATCTTCGAAATGGAACGCTCTTCGGCGACACACAAATATATAAAAAACACAGATGTAGATTTTTAGAATATAGAGACACAAAGAAAGGACACTCACAATTTGTTATTTCAAATAACAAATTGTGAGTGTCCTTTCTTTGTGTCTCTATATTCTAAAAATCTACATCTGTGTTTTTTATATATTTGTATATATATATATATATATATATATATATATATATATATATATATATAATGGGTTGACACAATATAGCATGTTTGTGTTATATTGTGTCAGCCCATTATTGTGCCGCTCGTGTGAGTTTTTCCGTACAATCGTTATATATATATATATATATATATAATATATATATATATATATATATATATATATACATATATATACATACATACATACATTCACATGGAAATAGATATAAGTAAAAGGGATGGGAACACATACAGGTATAAAGGACGAACACAGGATATCCGTGGTTCAAATCCCGGTTAAGGAAATATTTTTGCACTTGTGATCTCCTCGATTCCGCCTTCCCCACCTCGCCTATATACATACATGCATACATATGTATACGCACACTAACGCACTACAGTAATTAGGGAACATGGTAATCGAGTGGATAGGTCGTTGGACTACTGACGGAAGGGACCCGGTTTCGGATCTCGGGCATGCATTTAAGTACCCTCTGCTTCAGTCTTTGCTGTGATTTTTCGGGTACCTGATCTTCCTAGGAAGATATAGATGGCACAGGGGATAATGAACTGGCCCCCCTGTGAACCTCTTACTACCCGCACCTATCAAACTGGCCTTCGGTTTGATAACTGCGGCTGGTTTGTTGATTTAGATGTGAGCACTTTTCCCGCCGCTTAAATTAGTTTTATTAGGGATTCATTAAAAGGAATATAGAGAGACTTTTGTGAGACTCACTAATGTCTCGGGACTAAGTGACGCCGACCCTTCATCAGCTGTCGAAGAAAAGAAACATTTAGTTATTATGTAATTAGCGGAAGAGGAATCAAGTTATCAGGAGAAAGAAACCACGAATACATTTCCGGACTTTTTATCACTGTCTTTTGGGCGATGAAATATTATCACTTGTGTTCCTCTACATGATCGTCATCCGTTTTGAATCAGTAAGCCATAGTCGCGTTAACAGTATTCATTTCTAATTATGGTCATGAATTCTATGCATTGTAATATCCCCTGTTGGACTCTAATAGGTATTTTAGCCAGTCGTTGGTATATGGAGAAGTAATAAAATGTCATATACTTACCATTGCTCACGAGGTGGCAAAGCATTTTGTAAATTAATCAGTTATTATCTTTTTTTAGTTATTATTTTTAGTACCCTGAAACCACCGCTAGGGTAATTGATGGTTTCTGGCGTAACCTTATGGAACCGATTCATTATAGATAAATGAAAGGACTAACTTTGTAGTTCCACGCGAACGATTTATTCACACGACCCGGGTTTCGAAGTAAAACTTCATCATCAGGTGAGCTCTCTACATTTGCAGCCCTGGCTGTATATATAAGAAGGGCTGCAAATGTAGAGAGTTCACGTGATGATGAAGTTTTACTTCGAAACCCGGGTCGTGTGAATAAATCGTTCGCGTGGAACTACAAAGTTACACCGCTAGGGTGTTTATCAGGGTTTGAATACTACACACCAGACTAATTCTTACCGAAATATGACATTAAAACGATCGGACAGTGTTATTCTGATCCCTTATTTTTCGTGGAAAAAAATACATCTTGAATCTTTCTCTTTTACACTTGAGCTCTCTAATTTTAATGACATGATCTCTCCCAGCGCTGTACGATGGGGGTAATAATACATTCTCAACATCACTGCTAAAGAGGTGTCCTTCCAATTTTCCAGCATCACGACTAAAGAGAAATCCTTCCAATTAGTGCCAGAGATTTAAGAATTTATGATTTTCGTCTTGCGTCGCCACATTGTAGCATCATCACCATACGATCCTGCAGAGCATCGAAACCAGTCGACAATAATAAATTCTTTCCCATGGAAACGCAAAGTCTTTGATTCTTTCCTCGTGCTTTGAAGGCACGCCCCCCGCACGTGTTTCTAGGCCTCGCTTCCCTTGGCTGAGATACTTGATTTTTGTTTGTATCGCCGTCGCATTTTATCCATCGCCATCACTTTCTCTTGCATTGCGGTGTTCATGTTTCTGTGGTATATTCGATAGGAATAGATCGTTTAGTTATCGTGTACGCACTGAATTCTTCACAAAGAATGTCTTGCGCAAATTTGTGTTAATATTTCTCAGGGAAGTTTGTGGGAGCTTCCGCTCCATGTCCTTCTCCGATTCCCAGTCGTGTCACCGAAAATCGCGTCTACCCAAATCAATATCTTTCAATCACGCAAGGGCCAAATTAAGTACGAAAAACAGAGAGCTTCATCGAGCGGGTACAATTTTTGTCGATTAGGAGATACAGTTCAATCCTTGCGACGCCGGTGTGCCAGTGGTCAGTTAAACGATTGGGCAGAGGAATTCAGCAGGGCGGCGCTTATACGAGTATCCTTTTTGGCCAGCTATTCTCGCATCTTCAGCTCTTGGCTGTTCATATCAGTATGTGTCGTGAAGGGCCTTTGGCGTTTGCCGTCTACAACGAGGCTTTACCCTGCAATCTGCTGTGAATACTTGTGGTAGGGGTTGCTAGATGCAGAAGCCATTAGGACAATGGGTATTTACTCGCATCGGTACTATTATTTTATTTCCATGCAGTTAAAATTCCCGCTCATTACTTTCCTCAATGTTGTCATCACGAATTCTACGAGGGGAAAAGGTTTCCTAAAATCCCTGAATTCAGCATTTATTTTCCCTTAAATTCTCCGCACAATCCTGTCAACCAATGTACGAGGGCTGTCAAAAAAGTATCATACGTTTCGGCCTAGCGTGGCGGTGGGTAGGGCAAGAGCTACCATCTTGGTGCCTAAACGTCCGTACACTCACTGAACGCATACTTCTGTGGTAGTGTCTGCAGACTGTGGTTCTTCTACTTTGCTCACATTGCAAACTGTTGAAATGGGCGCTGCAATAAAAAATCCCGCGAGTCGTGCAGTAAGATCTGTGATTAGGTTTTTACTGGTAAAAAACTAACATAAGCCAATTGAAATATTCATGGGTAACTGTGTACGGAGATGGAATAGTAATGAGTGTAGGCGTAGTGAGGCAGTGGTGCATTCAGTTCAAAAATGGCCACAGCACCAATGTTCACGACGATGATCGCAGTGGTCGGTCTAAGCCTTGTGTTGACAGATGATCAGTTCTTGGGCATCATGGACATTTGTCCGTTAACTCTTAAACTAACAACACCACTGACTCACAACACTGACACTCATCATATTTGGTCCGTACAGAGCACAAATATCCCGACGATGAATGCCAGCAGTTTTGAAGTTTATTGCTGGAAAAACCTTATCGCTAAACGGATTTTCCAATTACGTTGTCCGTTTTGACTCGCCAATGTGAACAAACGACAAGCGGCGAGGCCTTTCAAACACCGTGGACCGAGGCGTGCTGCCCTTCGGCTCCCCCCACTGCTTCGCCCGCTACACGCAAACGGGGACAGCCCTCGTAATATGCATTATTCCCTCGTTGTCAGCGTTTCAGTCATTCCTGCGATTTGGATGCATCTACCTAGTGATACGACTTGCGCCCAATTCTCTTGAATCCAGCGACTCTCAACCCTAGATATTAAATAATTTTGTAACGCTTTTTCTTCGTTCATACAATTGTTTACGAAACGGGAATCATTCCTCTGAACGAAGGGACAATGAAATACACACTGAATCGCCTTACACAATTCTCCGCCATCCAATATAACCACAATTTTCAATAGGAGATCATACATGGAATTGCAGGCAAAAACCCGTTAATACTGTTTTGAGCATTTCAATTTTTTTTGTAATATTACACCATCTCATTCAGAAGCGCTAGGATTTACCGATCCAACTCCAGTTTCTCATCACTAATGGAGTTCTAAGAATCCAGACTATCGACATTTCCCAAGTTTCCTGAGATTCAAATCCAGAAAGTTATATTTTCATTTCAAACCAATAACCTCATCCTGAGTTCTGGGTAAAATCGAGAAGATATAACAACAATTCCTAAAAGGAGACAGTGCTGATTTTTATTTAAGTCCGATGAATACATTTAGATGCGGAATTTCATACTTTTCTTGAAATGTTAATAACAACGTGGCATTAGCGCGTTTAATGTTTTTATAACTATTGTAGGCTGACGAATTTCCGAATAGAAATACACATAGGGCCTGCGCCATTCCGGGTCATCGTCACCTCGTAATGTATGTACATATAGTATGTATGCACGCCCGTACGACATGGTTTCGTTTAGACGTGCCTCTGTCACATCCGGGGAGATGAAAAGATCGCTTTCCATTTTGAAACAGTTGCCATGGGCAAAGGAACGGATTTTTTTTGTTTGAACTTCAAAAAAGCGTTTTATTTTATATTTCTGTAGCTTTGCGAAATTGGAGAACTGGCCATTTTAGTTTCTATATCGTAAAATCAAATTTTATCTTCGAATGCTTTTAGCGCATATTGTCTATTAAGTTAATTCATTAAGTAAATCAACTGAATAATATTTTAATATACGTGTATACTGGAGCATTTGGAAAAGTTCTCGTATTTTAACAATATTTTCAAGAAAAATGGTCGCGGAATAGGGGTCGTGCATTGCGTCAACGAAGCAAGTATTTGAAAGATAAAGGGTGTTTATGGCAAGTACGCTAAGTCAAGGACAAAAAAAGAATTATGAATATGCAGCATAGCCATCTGTGGATCCTAAACCTGGTCTTTGAGGCAAGAGGATATGTTGTTTGGAACCTTATGAAGTGCGATAATGGAGGAAGTAAATTGGGACGATCTGAGGACGAAAATTTAGTATGAATTATGAAATAAATGAATCTATGGAAAACTTCAAGATTGGAATCCTTTTATCAACGTCTAATATATTACCCACAGCAAGAAAATACCGACGGAGGAGCGCGAAAGTTTTGAAAGCCTACAATTCATAATTTCTAATTCAATATGAGTGTGTTATTTTGCAAAAATATAAATAATATTTTTTTTTAATCAATAGTCACCATGTGTAATATTAAGTCAGGACAAAATGCACGGAAAATTTTCCTGTAATTGATTGTATGATGTTTGTGTTGAATGAAATCACGTCCGTCGGAGTTGAATTATTATTGGCGTATGATGTGTGCTGCCTTTTCGGTGGCTTATTTCTCCGTCTGAATGAAAAGAGCGGTCTGTGGGAAAAATATCTGATATTGCGCCATTTAAGAGAATGACTTTCAATATGCTTCACTCTTGTTTGTTCCAGTGTGACAAATCAGTCGTAACAGCCAGACTTGTTGCACGTAAATGTTCTGTATAATAGGAATGGAACCATTGTGGTTCCTTCGCGTGTTTGTTTTATCCATAATCTGTGCATAAAATGGTGATATAATTCTTCTGAAGTTTTCTAGCAGGTATTTTTCCATTTCAATTTGCAGAACTTGATCTTTTAGCATAGTGTGTACAAGATAGTTCCTTTTTTTTGAAATCGTCAATGTGATATTATATTTACCGGGGAAAATTAGCCTATTGCATGCATTGAGGAAGTTATGGGGCTTTAAAGTGCACATTAAATTTATTTTAAATCATTAATAAATGTATGCACCAGTACCTAGGATTAATGACTAGATACTGACATCGAGATTCCCGTCGTAGCTGGTACCTAAGTACTAGTAAGTTTTCTTGCCCCAAGTACCAACTACTGGCATGTATATGCACATTTTAAGAAATAGTGTTGCCTCAAAATTGGCTCAGGATAAGTTGGCAGCTTTTAAGCTCCTTTTTCGCTTCGGAAATGCATTTTCTTCTGCAGGGGTGCTATTTGGTATTGAAGCTTTCGATTTTTAAGCGCAGGTGTGTTGCGAAACGAAAGAGATGGGAACTGTGAAATTCTTTTCAAATAACTAACGATTGACAATTTGGATGGTCTCGATGACTTCTTCAACGGAGGAGAGACTTCAAAGGAAATTATGGGTAATAAAGGCAGTGAAACTAAGATTGCGAGGATGACCATGTTATTGGAAGCGAGTTAATTCCTTCACTCGTCGAGGTGCGCTAATGGCAATATTGAAAAGAGTGCGTCGGAAATGAGTTTTGAAAGCAAAATTTGCATTGCAACAGAAATATTAACTGCTATAGAAGCATTCTATATGTAATTATGGCTGCCAAATACCCTATCACCTTCAACTATAGCGAATGACCCTGGGTTGTGACTGTTAATGGCAAAGTCCATAGAACTTCGTTATTTCAGCTAAATAATGCCAATTAAAAAGGCTTTTACTCGTAATTACAATCATTTGAAATTTTTATTTGAAATACTAAGTAATTTGAAAATATTTCCTGGATAAAAAACACATTTGGAATATTTATCAAAATAAATAATTCTCTTTCTTAGGCAAACTTATTAATTATGATATATTATATGAATGGCATACATAATGAACACCTTTATATAAGAAGAATAGAGATTTTCTTAATAAATATTACCAAATAATTACTCCCGATGAGTTGTTTAGTTTAATTAAATATGCTACAACTTTGTAGCACATTTACAACATGACACGAGCTGCAACTTGCATGACACGTGCATGTCATTTAGGCACAGCCCTTATTTATTTGAATGAATATATTTATTAGTTTGAAATTTCGATTAATTTATTATTAGTCTCTCATAATATATGTGAATAAGTTCGTACGAAATAATTCTTCATTTTAAAATCATAATATTTCGCGCTTTCTTTGAACGCGGAATTCGTTTGTCATTTCACTCCCAAGTTCTCATGGTGTGACGTCATAACCGTTGTTATGCACTCGTGAGTGCCGCCATTGTGTCCGCGTTCTGTAGATGGAAATGTTACGAATCTAATATCATCTGACACCCTGTTTGTCACAGATTAATTATAATCTGTTTTTCTAAGCAGGAAAAGAGCACAGTATATATACACGCACTTTCTTCCGTTGATATGGCCGGTTAGTTGAATTGCTAGGGTTAAAAATCTCACCTTCCCGCGACCTAAATGTGATTCGTAACAGTCAACTGACAGTAAAAATTTGAATTTTAGATGTTGAATGTTTTGTTATAAATGACGTTATTGTTATTTGTGTTAACTAAATTTGCCTCCGATTGAAGTGTATTTCATTGAATTTTGCTTGGTTTGCAGCTTATGGGGAAATTCAATGGTGCTTTTCGCAAGTCAAGGGGACGCTCGAAGATGATGTGACAGAAGGTAAGTTTAATTCCTAAGGGTTAACATTAAAGTCAGCATTAAATATTAGCTATTATTTGATCTATTTTCATGAATTTGATTTTTTGGCGTACACTGGCTATATGAAATGAATACTTAATGAATGAGAGTCTTCGCATCTGATATCTTTCAATCTTCATTCCTTGCCACTATTTGCTGTTGAATCGGTAATTTAGCAGAAGATAGTATTGTTTAATCAAACTTCCTACATATGTGAAGTTTCAAGCCGATTTTTAATTGCACTGAGAATTTTATAGACGTCTCTAATGTGTTGTTGACCTTTGAATTTCGCAACATATTACCCTAGGTGCCGGATATAGCACTGACGTAGGTATTTAAAATGAAATTTAATTCTTTCCTTAGCCGATATAATATCCTGTGTGGAATTCAACCACGATGGCGATCTTCTTGCTACCGGAGATAAAGGAGGCCGGGTGGTTATTTTTCAAAGGGATCCCATTGTAAGTTCTGAATTTATGTTTACATTTCATTTTAATATGTATGTCATTCTTGCTAAACAACATCCTCCAGAATTCTTGACTTTATTCATGTAACGACACGTACTGACGACAGTATAGCGTTCACCTTATCTGAAGATGTTCTTTCTAGAAAGTCGTCTCAATAAAGTCATTTATTTTGGAATGGGTATCATTTTAACATTACTAAACAATGTTATGGTTGAAGTTTTCAAATGAAATTGGATGAATAGGCCAGTTTCGTTAGGTGTAATATTCTTTTTTTCATTTCTGGCCCATTTTGGATAGCATGCCTGCAATCCAATTATATTTTTCAGAAAAGTGAGTAAATACAGTTATGTTATTTAACTTCCTTCCAGTTAATGGCTAGCCATCTTTTTATTTGAATTATGCACTTCTCTGCCCATGGCAATCTGAATTCAAAATTCAAAGTTTTACAGTCATGATTTTCGTTCCTTGTGACGTTAAAATCAATACATACTTTGAATTTTGAGAAGCACTGAAATTTTTTTAAAAACTCTTTATTACCTTCTGAAATTCTCTTGTAACAGTTACACGTGTGTTACTATGTTTTAATATAGTATGATGTGATGCATAACTTGGGCATTCCAAAGTTCTAGTTCTGATGAAATAAGTCGTTATCCCAAGAAATTATTGTCATACATTAACAGTTAATGTACATGGTTGTCCAAATGCCTTTATTGCTATGTTGTTCTGTTATGTTGATTTCCTAAAGATCCGTGTGTTTGAATTACTTCCTTTACACCAATGAATTGCTCTCTCTCTCTCTGTGTAAGAATGTATTTTTGATATGGCACTGGAGTCACATGCCAGAGCTTTTGTGTGGTGTAGTGAGCACTAATTGCTGAATTTGATTTGAACTATTAAGAAAGCATTTAGTGTGAATTTAAATAAAATTCCCCTTTCATGCTGAGTGAGGCATTATTAGTTGTAAACGTTATCTTAATTGCCCTCTTCTTAAATGTTATAAAGCAATTCGATGACATGTAGTGACACGGGTCCCAGTATTTCAAATTTATCAATGTCCTCTAGGTAAAGCTTTCCAACATAAATAATTAGTTGACCAAATCGGTCTTAAAGTTTCAATCTTAAATATTCTAGCGAAGCCACTTAGCTTGCTTATTGGAATTTGAAACAGCATTTACCCAAGACTTTATCTGGAAGGCACTGTGTGAATTTTATCTAAATTATTTTTTTTTACCTTCCTCTATTATTATTCTCAAAATGGCTACTATTCATTCTTTTTCTCAAATGCTTGCTCTACCAAGTTTCCTCTGTGAATGTGCTTCATCACCCACTTCTTTTTATGTAATAAGGACAGAAGAGGGGACTTAAAAGTGGAATGTAAAATTCTTCTGGGAAAGATTTGTGTTTGATGTGTCTGTGCTTGTGGACTTGGTAATGTGTGCTTGATCTAAAAGAAATTGTGGTTATTGGTTATTCTTTCGTTTTTTTTAAGTCTCGCATCCTCTTTATTCGCAGTCCAAGAGCACCATGCCTCGCAGAGGGGAGTACAGTGTGTACAGCACTTTTCAAAGCCATGAACCTGAATTTGATTATCTGAAGAGTCTAGAAATTGAAGAAAAAATTAATAAAATAAGATGGTTGAAAAGAAAGAACCCGGCTCACTTTTTACTTTCAACGAATGGTAATGACCAATTTTTTTATCATTCTGGTAATTATAAATTTGATGTACGTAGGTGGTTGTTGAATGAACAAGTTAGTTCTAGTGGACACCAGCTCACAGCTATTGCTAAATCTTATCTGGTGCCAAAATAAAGTTCTTCATCATAGTCATGTGCATATATAGCTAATACATGCAGGCAAAAGTCATTATGATAAAAGAAACTTTGTTCAACTGAAACAATAAGGTTGATAGTTTATAGCATATTTTATGTCAACTGATAAAGTCAATCAATATTTCCTATTTGTCACTTACTATACTTGGATTTATAGTAAATATGGAAATGACATCACTAACCTAAACACACTATATGCACTAAATGAACCCATGCTGTGCAGTGATATTTCATGATTCCTTGTTCTGAGAGCAGAGGATCATCATAAACTCCTCCATGCTTTGGCAAACAACGTCTGCTTTATGGCATTGGAAACGGACGTAACTAGTCATTAGTTACATTTTTTAAGGACAAGCAAACTCCTTAGATCTTGTGTGCAGAACCAGTTATATACCATTATAAGGTGTCTGGGACTATATTTTACCCAGTACAGGTGCAGATTAACTTATTTATCAAATTACTCAATTCTGCCGATTTAATTGAACCGATAAATGGGAGTTTTAACCCATTTATAGACTTAGTGTTGTTAATTAGTTCAAGGGAAAGTACTTCATTGCAAAATTACTTAATTCATGATAATGATGAATTAGGCAAATTTAATCAATTCACATGAAACTAGGTTTATATTTTTAATTTTCAATTCATAAAATGCATATTGATAGAATGCATTGGAAAATTATTTGATGTAGTTTCATTATATCCCGATTTGTAAGGGAATTGCGCAAACCATTTTGCGGGAAGTCCTGACTGCTCTTATGCTCCAAAATGTGCGCTTTATATTGAGCCTGCTTCTCATGGGTCAGGGGGGTGTAAAATTCTTATTATTGGGTATTTTTCATGCATCAGGCTGAGAAATGGTGGGTGCATTGATTACAAATTTAGATAATGTCACTGTTTTGACTCAGTAGTAAGCAATGGAGCAATGTGGTGCATTTAGTGTCATCTCGCACTCAGTGCTGCTTCAAAATTAATATGCGTTAGGCTCCAAGGGATGTTTCCCCTCTGCTAATGCATGCATAAATTGTATCTCTCCTGATAAACTCACAGTTTACAAGCATTCAACCTAGAGTAGTATGAGGGTGTCGCAAAAGCATCGAAAAAGGTTGCTTTTGATACAAATGTCAATTATGTTAATATAATTACAGAACAGTGTCCCATAAAAAGTTGAAATGATATCATGGGGTCTTGCAGGAGAAAGAATTATGCTTCATAACACAGAAACAAGGCAGATAACTGAAAGGCATTTGGCCAAATGATGATGAATTTCTGGGATTCTATGATGAATAAACATTGATGTACGTGTAGCCGTTTATATTTTAATTTACTTCATATTGAGTGTTACCATCAAAATACTTAGATTCTATTCTGTCTGATCCAAGCATTATTCATAAATTCTCACGTGAAAAATCAGGGTGCATCTTATTGGCCGGGAAATGCCATAGGTGGTGGAAGTTAGTCCAATTGCAGGAGCCTAAGTGAATGTATCAAGGTTTTTAAGGTTAAATTTGTAATTAGAATTGCTTTCTTTCATTTTTTTCCAATGTGAGAAGTTCATAGCATTCATTCGTTAGTAATTTAGGATATATGTATCCTTTTGAATGAAGCAGTAATCGACCCATAGACCCGTTTTTATTTCTTTACAATAATGAGAGAATTTGATCAGGGTGGTTTACTTGATGGATATTATTCATTTAATGATCCAGCACACGTTGGTAGTTTGTGCTGCGCGTCCAATATCCCAATAAGGCTACCACCAACCATTCCTTTCAACCTCTCTGGTGTAAAAAATGGAATTAAAATCTTCTAGGCGATGGCACCAGGTAGTTACCACGTTGTGCTGGAATTCCCACATTCCTTGTAGTGCTCACTGCAGTCCAAGAAGACGCTATTTAATTTTTTTAAGTATTAAAAAAATGAAAATATTTCATGAAATTGAGATAGTCTTTTTGTCAGCAATTATGCCTAAAGTTAAACCTATATCATGGTTTTACAAATAGCAAAATAATGTAAAAGTTCAATTAGGTCACATATCTCTTTGCATATGATATTGACAAACATTTTGGTTGAAAATATATTGCTGAAGAAGTTTTCTAATCAACAATCATTAAATTATGGGTTAAATGAAGGAAGGGGCCATTTGGTGTAGATTTTGCCCAAATAAAGACATCTTATCTTAGCTACAAGATATTATTAACCGTGTTAGTGGTGCATTAGTTTTTTCCAACAATGTCCGTGTCTCGGTAATTCATTGTGTAGTGAAGGGATGAGGAAGGGCAAAAGGAGGGTCTTTGGTAGGTTTTGGGAATGAAACGTATGGAAAGTGAAAAAGACAAAGCTATTTGCATCGCGTGCACACTCCACTGCCAAACATATTTTCACTTCCGAAGACGCCTTCACCCCCTTAAGTTGAGCCATTCCTTGCTAATATTTCCCTTCTCCCTGTTTGCAAGATGAAACTTGAATTATTTCCAACCGACTGTGACCGGCAGTTTGTACCTACTTAATTTATTTGAAAATTTCGTTTTGAAATTTAATCCCTCCAAAGAAAGAACCAGGAAAAAATGATGTAGTGAAAAAATTTTCTTGTTCTTTTTTTGAGCCTCATTCTAAGGATTTTCTTCTTCATCAGTAGATTTATAGCTGTGATGTAAAATCTATTGTAAGCCAACCTTTTTTCTTCATGACAGCCATTCAAATTAAGCATTCTGCTTCGAATCAAAAGTATTGAAAAAATTGAAGAAGGCTGTATACTTCCCACAGTGCAACAGCCAGCAGTTAAATTAAATTTGAAGAGACGCGAGTGTATTTGCATAGGAGAATTATTAAATATGTAATCAGGTGAGAATGATTCAGTGCTTCAATAGAGCAAATAAGATACCTCAGTAAACAATTGATGCATCAAAACCAATGGAAATTTAATATTACACCTCAGTATTGGTTGTGAACTGCAGTCTTAATTTATATATCATGATTATATGGTAACAGTAATAGCATTTGTGGAAAAATAAGTCTTTACCTGGTATGCCACTTTCATTCACAACATGGTGGTGACTAAGAAAATGAAATGTCTGAAATGAGTTTTTTATAGTTTAAGTGAAGCATGGCACTTGTGGGTCCCTAGTTTCTAAGTTGCAAAAGGACAGCTGTTAATAAGTGTATTTTTGTTTTATTAAACTTTAATGTAAAGCGGAGTTCTCTGCATACTTCAATCCTTACAGGAGACATAACTTGGACAGGTACTGGATTTTAGTTGTAATATTGCCAAGCACAGTAAAACTATTCTACCATTGCAATGTTTGTAATGAAAGACTTTAAATACTAAACAAATTTAATATGACTTGTGTTTTAGTGGTTGTGAAATGGTAATGGGTATTAAGGTTTGATATTGCGTAGTTGAATGAATTTGAGTTTTTATTTTGAATGTGGAAACGAAAGTTATTAAAATGCTTTAATAGTTGTGTTGGCAGCAGGTTAGTGAAGGGAGGAGGAGGTTAGTGAAGACTGTTTGGGAGGAAGAAGTAAAAGCAGCAGACAGCATTCCCATGGAACCACTTCCAGGTTTAAGAAAATCTGGGAGGAAGTTTTAATGAACTAATTAGTTGCATTTATGGAGGAGGAATTTGGTCAGATGATTTCATAAGATGTTGGTTCCTTTTCTAAAAAGAGGATGGAGAAGAGGGCAAGGGATTGCTCAGTGGATGTCCTGTTTGGGTTCAGAAAAGAGAGGGGCTTATGGTTCATAATGGCATAGCGTACATGCTTCATACTTAAGTCTACCATAGCTGTGATGAGGTCACTAATAGAGAGAAACATAGAATGCAATCAGGATGTATTTGTCTGTTTCATAGATTTTGAAAAGGGCTTAGATAGAGTGAATTGGGAAAAGTGAATGAATACATTGCAGAAAATAGGAATACATTGGAGAGATGTGAGGCTAATCTGCAATCTGTACATGATTCAGACTGCTCTGGTGCGAGTGGGCGACGGAGAGTTTGAATGGGCAGTGTTAGGAAGAGGAGTAAGGCAGGGTTGTTCATTATCACCAGTACTGTTGTACGTATATATGGAGGGAATGATTATAAAGGCATTGGAAAAATAGGAGATAAGAATGAAAGTCAGAAAGAAAGAATGGTGGATTCTTAAAAAAGGTTAGGTTTGCTAACAACCAAGCTCTAGTTAGTCAGTCAGCCAAGGGGATACAAGCATTGCTGATAGAATTGAGAATTCAGTGCGGTAGATATAGACTGTGATTAAATATAAAGGAAGAAAGATTGTGTGGTTTTCAAGGGAGAGAAAGGCCAAGTTAAATATTAAGGAGGGCAGAAATTAAACAGGTGGAACAGTTGGCCTACTTCCAAGTGTCACTGACAAAAATGTCCGAAGGGTTGTTGAAAAGGAGGAAGAATTACATAAGGCAATGATGCTTTCACAAGGATGGAATTGATGACTGGACCATTGGGTAAGGATTTTAAGAAAAGTCTCATTAAAAATTTTATCAGTGTGGATAGGCTAGGCAGTATGCATAAATTGGAGACTATTGAAATGTGTTAGTGGAGAGAGAGAGATGGAAAATGTGAAATGGGCGGAAAGGAAAACAAACGAGAAGAGGGGATTGTTGGGAGAGACCCAAAAGAGGTTGCAGCTAAGATTGATGCCTAGCATTTTTATTGGCGATGGGATGTAGAAGATTGTGATGGGAGATGGATTGGATTAGAAGTTGGATGGAATAAAGAGGAGGAAGTAGAGGAATTAAATAATAGGGGTGCATTTGCAGTCGTGAATGCTGGGTATTATTTGATTAATATATGGACGAACCATTGCTTAGTGTCTTCCTCTATAACCTACACTAATACAATGCCAATAATAATAATATCATGAATGATTATATGGATTTGCTGGGGAAAAGCTGCTTTTCAATTGTATTCATGACTAGTTGGTAACAAAATGTGCCATTTTTGATAAACATTTTACAGACTTAGGCCAATGGGAATTAATTAGTCTGCAACCATTTGCAGATTTTCATTAAACTCCAATAATCCTCATTGTTTAAAGAAAGCATAATTTAGACATTGTATTCATATATAATTAAATCCTTAATAATTTGAGCTAAGAGAGTTTATTGACTTCAATATGAGAAAATTTGAAACACACTGTGCTTTGAGTGGCTTCATGCGTGATGTGGTGGAAGTCAAACATAATGAATAACTGATCGAAGCACTTTTCCACTTGATAAAATTTTTATTTTACGACTAGAGTTTTCATGCATTACACTGTGATCACCTGATGATGATGTCATTCATCGAAACCCGGTCGTAAAATATAAATTTTATTGAGTGTGGAAGTGCTACAATCAGTTATTCACTCTGTGCTTTCCTTCATTCGACCGAGAGACAATTGACACTGAGGTGACCTGCAAAGGCAGTGCACCTGAGGACACGAAGAAGTTAACAGACTTAATTTTTCTTTTCCAGTCTAGGTATGGATTAAGACTGCCTCCCGCCGAGTTGTGCCCTGTTCTTTTTACAAGAACTGGGCGGAAAATGTTTAAAAGATTGATAAGTGGCCACTAATATTAATAAGTAATTTTTTATTTCATTTGGTGTCCTGAGCTTCAGGGATTTATTTCTGCCTTTGTGATTGTATGTATAGATCATTTTCTTCATGGTCACTTGAGCAAGTGTTTGACCAATGCAAACATGTTGTGGTAATTGTCCAATGAAGCCACCCCATTATTATCTTACAGATACTGATGAAGGTAGAAGAAGAACTTTGCACTTTAGCATAAACATATAATACTTAACACGACTATGGTTTTGATGCTGCTTATCAGGTGATGGTCATTTGAAGTATTAAATCTTGACATGGAAGTCCAAAGTTTCTTTTTGCACCCTAATCATGAAGTAATTCCACGAAGTCAGGCCTGAAACTGTTATGTGTTCGTCCTGATGAACCTTAAATAGCTGCAAAAAGTGTGTGTAATGTGCACGTTTGAGATATTTTCTAACACACTTCAAAATCACATTCACCTCTCAAACTAGGCGAGCCATCTGTCCAAGAACTTCTCCTGCTGGAGTTAAAGAGGAAGATTGGATTTGCATTCCACAGACTTCATCGAAAGAGAGATAAACAAAGCTTGAGTCAACAAACTAGTTACAAAGTAGCCCACGCCTCACTGAGTGGACAGGCCAAAGGCATGCATGGCTGTAGATGGACCCAATTACGGGAATGATTCTAAAAAAGTGACTCAATGGTGTAAGCTGCCATAATTAACTACAAAACAGGAGATAGCTGTGGACTCAACCTAATGACAAAAGTCATAGTAAGAAAACAAGCTATTTATTTCTGGGATAGGTTTACCTCAACTAATGAACGAGAATGGGAATTGAAGGTAAATTTGGAAATGACTGTATAGGGAATAATTTGAGAGTGCTGACATGTACTCCAAATAATAGTCCATTTAAGTCATTAAAAGTCAGAGAATGCAAATATTTCCAGCTATGAACTGTAATATAGCGTATTGTCCGAGAAAGTTAAGCACTCAGCAGTGGTATATGTAACATAGGCTGAAATGTACAGAGATCAAAGGTCTCAATGCTCTTCTAAATAGATAAAATTACTGTTTTTATTCTCCTTTCACCTGCATTGAAAATCTTCTCTGACATGTCACCATATGCGTGTACTTGTATGCAGCTAATCACTCCTCTGGAGGGGCCATTGAGAGATGTCCCTGCCGGATAGGAATTTAGGCAACATTTCTCTTTTATTTGCCTCGGCCATAAAAACCTCACCATACTCTATTAACTGCATTTTTTATCAATCATTTTTGGTCATCATTGTTGCTAAATAAATTTTAAATAGAAATTGTTTCCTAGTGCCATGTTTTTAATCACCTGCGTTTCACTTCCTGATAATCCAGTAGAAAAGTGGGTAGAAGTTAGTTGTAAGAATGTTTGTTTGGGTAAATGCCCTAAAATCTGCGCCAGAGCCAGGTTCTGACGCATTCTGTCCTGAAAGTATATAAGGGCGATGAATTTCAAAGTTATGGGGAAGTTGTTGAATGAGAAGCACTGTTAGCGGTGCAAGTTTTTAGTTGCATTATTTGGTTTTATTTTGTGTCTTCTACTTCGATTAGGATTAGTCAAATGAATGATTTTATATTGCTAAAATTATACATTATGCAAACTAGGTTTACATAATTTTTAACCGAATTATGTGTCCATGAAAATAGATCAGTTATTTCAATTTTCAGATTATCTTTTTAGTGATAGCATGTTTTCTTTTCGAATTGATTTTTCTTACCAAGGAGAACTTAAATTTTTACCCTTTAATATGTGCGCGTGGAATAGTTCCAGCATGCTCCAATGATTTTCCATTTTAAGATGGCTCCGAGTGCCTTTTTGTTGTGCCTTAACATCCTCCACAAGATGGCTGGGCCCTTCAAGGGTCAATCAGTCAAACTGCATCACTGAGAGATCCCTTGGTTCTATATTGGCTCAGCATGTGTGCATTCATAAACAAATGCCTCTTTTAAATAAGTTTTGGTGAGGATTTTTATACACTTATCCTGAGGTCGCTTGTTGTTCAATGATGCATAATGAGTTTGGAGGGTGTGGACGTTAAGACTTTTCCTTAAATGAACCATAGTATGTTCAGTAGCACCTACTGTTTCACATTGGCATAATATTTTAGAATGAAAGTAACTAAGTTATGTATTTATACTATCGCAGACCAGAGTATTTGCGTGAGCAGATGCAATGCTGTATTTTTAAAATACTCGAAATTCCACGTGACATGTACACATTAACAATAACTTCAAGCATTCAATAATATTCTACTAGGAGTATGGGTCCATCATTGTAATGCTAAATTGCGGTACTATTTATTGAAGTCTGGAAACACTGAGCATAATTATTCCACTGAGAAGGTCCATGTTTTCAAGAAATTGTGATAATGGTGCCCTAATGAGTTTGTGCAGAGTTGATTGAAAGCCCATCCAGATGAAACAGAAGACGTGGGGCAAACAGCAAAAAGATTCCCAAGGGGTTTTCAAATCTTCAGAATGTGCAGTTCATAATTTTCCATCAAAAGCCGAAAGACTTAATTCGTGCATATTCATCTTACTTAGGTGTGAAAATATCAGTATTATTTCAAGTCTTCAAGCTAATTTCAGAGCATTGTGACTAATATTGGCAAGAGCCTGGTTCATCTAGGACCTCAATTTGAGTTTATTTACACCGCGTTGAACTTTGCAAAGCGAAACAACCATGTTGCCTGTTTTACTTGCAGTTAAGTCTAACGGATGATTTATCCTGAAACCATTAACTGGGTGTTTGACTGATTTATATTTCTGTTGCACAGTAACCAAGGTCCTGCAAGGTCAATTGCTGTAATAATATTAGGTTCCATTTTTCTGTTACAATTCAACATCAATGTTATTTGTAAAGTTATTAATGACATGTGGAAAGTGTAGTGTGTCCAAGTTTATGTAGATTCTGCGAGTGGTTGGCAAGCAATTGTTTAAGTGAAATCTTGATGATGACTCTTGAGCGTTGAAAGCGGTTGTACGCTAATAAAGGACAGTGGAAAGTCACTTTGTATTCTTGATTTTATTGAGTGAAATCTTCTTATGCGAGGTCCGCTTCACTGGCTTATTTGTTTGCGCTAGAGTAGACAGTTCTCTGGCTTGGAATGGGAGATGCATTTGCAGGTGTGGCAGTGCTTCTGGCTTGTTCTCCCCTCCACCAGACAAATGCCTCCCTGACAAAGGCTGAGCTATGCCAGTGGGTCATGATTGGGCAAAGCCTACCTTCAGTCTCCGATATAATTTGAATAGGGTAGAGTCATCAAAACTTCCACCATCAATGCTTAAAGAGGAACAACTAGTGTATTGGTGATGATGCACTTGAAATATATTGTTGCCTTGGTGTTATTTTTTTTCCTTTTATTGCCTTCTTTCAGGAAATTTTCAAAATCTATCAAATGTATGTTTATGCACGCATTTAATTTTGACAGAATAGTTTCATTTGTTATTTTCATCCATGGACGAGAGTTTAGGAACCATGCTATTGAATAAATATGAGTGAACCAATGACTTAAATGTTTAAAATAGTAGTTGTTGGTAACTAAATGGAGGGACATGAGCGTGTGATTGCAGGAATGTATAAAGGGATGAGTACTATTAAACGTGTTGTTGCTGCTTCATTTTAACTGTTGAAGTGGGAATGAAGTGATGTCATCCTTGTTTGTGACTGATTATGGAAAGCATTCCCGTTTCATTAAGCTAACTCCTCAGCTTTAAATGACTCCTTTACCACATTTGACTGAACAGTGAGATCTATGCTCATCTTCCATAAATGTCTTTTTTTCTTGCAGATAAAACGATTAAACTGTGGAAAGTGTCGGAGAGGGACAAACGGGTGGAGGGGTACAACACCAAAGAGGAGAATGGGCAGATGAGGGACCCGTCATGCATCACATCCCTCAGGGTAAGAATTCAACTTCCCCCCCCCCCCCCCCAGTTGCTTGTCTATTTAACAGCCTCTGTTAAATAGCTAATCATTAAGACCTTTCAGACAAGGACAAACCAATAATATGAACATTTATAATCATGCAAAATGAAACAATGCACAGTAGTCTGCTGATTGGAAAGCATTGAGTGGAAATGCTGGGTATTATTGCAAATGACGGATGACATAGCATAAGATTTACAAGCTATTTTGGCCTTCTTTTAAGTGGCACTTTATAAAAATATTGTCTGTAAAACTGTTTTATGGAAGAATATGGAATGTTATCCATGGTATGTCATGTTATATCTATTGATGGACCCAACTGTTATCAATGATTTGAGCGTGAAAGATTAAAATGTTTTAGAATTATTGGTGACCTTTAGAAACTGTTCAGGACTTACCGTATTTTCCCATCGATAATGCGTGTGTCATCTATGCAAAAATGTTCAGATGATCGAAAAAATAACGATGCTCGTTATGCAATGAAAATTGAAAAAATCCAAACATAGGCGTATTTTTACACGCACACATCCAATTTAGACATATTCTTACTCACACTATATATAATTTTTACACACTATATAAATATATGTATATACACACACGTGTGTGGCATCTATACACGTTCAAGAAAACTTACAAGACCTGGGCTCATTATCTTTTTAAGTTCATCATAACTACAAAGTTCCGTGTGTGCGTTGTCGATGGGAAAATACGGCACTTTTTGTTGATGTTAACCTTTCAATATTGAAACTGGGAAAAGGGTGCTGTTTGCAGTGGTTGCCCTACCTCTCAACTACATTGCTAAGCACTCTTGTGTTTAATATGCAGTTAGTGATTGTGTTGCAAGCACACAGGCCAAATTGTAATATTCTTTTCTATTGAAGCAGTCGCCTTAGGATTTGCACGGGCCGTGTGAAATGTGTAGGGTCATTGCAGCGACATAGTTATGAGCATTTTCATAAAACCTGTGTTGCTAAAGGGTTTTGGAATCCCTTTATTAAAAGTAATGCCTTGGGATTTGACATTATTCCGCAGGATCGGAGTAATGAATTTGAAGAAGGAATTTACTTATACCAACTACGAAATATAAACTGATGAAAGAAATCTTATCTAGATTTGCAATCAACTTCTGGCAAATTTCAGAATCTCCCATGGGCATGCCATAAAAACATATAAGCCGCAGAACCGTGCTCATAGAAGCTCTTCTGCCATGTGCCTGATCCTTCTCCTTGCTGTTGCTTTTCAGCTAAATGATCATGACAAATTTGCCATTGAAAATGGTATAATAATGTTGTGCAGAGTGAAAAATGTCTCGCAAACATATCCTCCATACTACAGCCCTCTTTATTAACCTTGCCCCCCACTTCTGATGTGGACAGCAAAGGGGGGGGGGGGACTTGACAAGGGAATGATGTTTTTCTGAATCGATAATTAAATTAATGTACACCAACATCCAAGGAGAAAACATTGAATGCCATTGGATAATGCAACCCTGGTGGTTGATGCCATAACCTTTTAAGCATTTCCTTTCATAATTGCAATGGGGTCTCTTGTTTCTAATTCCCCTCTGAAGGTATCTTGTTAATTCTAATTGTGTTAGAAATTTAGAGTACCTGTTTTACAATTTTGGATTGATAATTTTCGGTGTAAAACGTTAGCGGAGGCATGTGTTGTGTGACTAGTGCAACTTCTGTGTAGTCTGTAATACCAAGTGGTCAACTTATTGATTAAGATTAATTAAAAATAGCAATTTTCCACAAAAATAAAATTTAATGCGACCGGTTTCAATGTTACTACATCATCATCAGGTCTCACCTGATGATGATGTAGTAACATTGAAACCGGTCGCATTAAATTTTATTTTTGTGGAAAATTGCAATTTTTAATTAATCATGATATTCCACCATATCACGCCTGAAACGTCTCTTTTTATTGATTAAGATGTTTGTAACGTAATATTTTAGCTGGAATTGAGCTGAATAGAAAAAATATACCAGAGCAATATTCTTTCTAGAATTTGCTGTGCAAAATGTAACTCTGTATTCTCTTTTATTTAAGGTTCCAGTTATAAAACCCATGGAATTGCTAGTGGAAGCATCCCCTAGGAGAATATTTGCCAATGCACACACTTATCACATCAATTCAATTAGTGTTAATTCTGACCAGGAAACATATTTGTCTGCTGATGACCTTCGGATCAACCTTTGGCATTTAGAAATCACAGACCAAAGCTTCAGTATCCTTTTGATGTTTCACGTTTTTAGTTCTCAATTCATTTTTTCACCAGTGAAATATTTCTCTCGTTTTACTGGGAAATACAGTTTGGCTTGCTGTTATTTGTATAAGGAATGCACATTGAATTAATGTTCACTTAAATTTGACAGGCATGGATCAATTTTGTGCTCGATCATTAAACTTCCAATTGCATAAGTACAGAGAAGTGTGCTTCAGCGAATTGAGCAACTGCATGAAATGGAATTAATGGGGGAAAGATGAAACTACAACAATACTTGCTTATGGTAAATTCTGAGCAGGAGGGATTGAATGTGACAGCATAATTGTTTTTGAAGAAGCAGCATAACAATGAAGCCTTGTCTTAGTAATGTATGAGAATCCCTGACTTGAGGATTTACAGTGATCTAAGATGCAGATAAATGATCTTGATTAATGATTTAAAGTAACTTCACAATGCATGCGGCATAAATTGAGAAATTGAAATGTGGGTCCACGTAATCATTGACCTTTAATTTGTATGTTTTTGTGTGTGGATAATGAAAGTGTACCAGAATTGAGCTGTATGTGTACTTTGTTGTTAGAAGGAATGTTTTATTTCTTAATGTTTTCTTAGACATTGTGGATATTAAGCCAACAAACATGGAGGAGCTTACAGAAGTAATAACTGCAACTGAATTTCACCCTACAGAGTGTAATTTGTTTGTATATAGCAGTAGCAAAGGTTCAATTAGGTTATGTGACATGAGAGCTGCTGCATTATGTGATAGGCATGCAAAATGTGAGTAATTTGGAAATACTTGGGTTTGTGATGTTTAACATTTTCAGACATTTGAATTGGTGCTTCAGTATTCTTCAGGGTGCATTGACCATTTTCTTGCTTGGTGCATGCTTCAAATGTCAAACTATTTCCTTGTTCTTTTCTTGCCGTCAAACTTGCATATTTGCTGTTTCAGTGTTTGAGGAGCCCCCTGAGGATCCAACTACTAGGAGTTTCTTTTCGGAGATCATATCGAGTGTTTCAGATGTAAAATTATCCAATTCCGGGAGGTATATGATATCCAGAGATTATTTAACGCTTAAAGTCTGGGATTTGCACATGGAAACAAAACCAATTGAATCTTATCCGGTGAGTTTTTGACAAGAAATTTATTTACTTAATATTTGTTATATTTGGCACGATGCAAATGTTTTTGTCTGGATGAATTAAGTTGGTATTTATATGCCAGGTGTACAAGTGTGAAATGCAAGAGTTTTTTCCAAAAAATCGGAAGAATGATAAAAACAGCTTTATTTAAAATATGTGCTCCATTGCTGGTTCGACATTTTTCATATCTTTTGGGCAATTTATGGATGCCACGCCAGTAGAAGTCTTTCCCTTCTGCCACAAACTATTTATCGAGTCAATTTTACACATCTTTGTACAAACGAAAGCACTGATCAGCAAGTGTGTGACCCATCAATGCTCAAAAATTGGTAATTAGAAGGAGCCAACCCTGGTGGGTAAGCTGCATGGGGTGGAATTGCCGAGCCTAGTGCTTCTGTTTAATAAACCAATTTTGCCATATGTGATGGAACATTGTCACGAAGAAAAATGACCTTGTGTTGCCTCTTCTCTTATTTTGGTCTTTTTCAAGCAGAGAATGGTTCAAATCAAATAATTGATATTGGTAGCGTCAGTATTAACCATTTCACCTGATATTAGGAGCTCGCTACAGCTTTTTCTGCCTATGATTTTTTTGTGCTTGGGATTCTCAAAATAAATCCACTTTTCATCTCCAGTAACGAAACCATACGAAAGCGTCTTCCTTTTGTGTAGTGCAAGCAAAATTTCACATGTTTTTGAAAGGCAGATGGAGAGGTATGCAAGCACTTACAATTTATCACTAATGTCTATGTGGCACTTGTTGATGGCTTATCAAAAAATGGCATAAGTGTCAAATCTTAATAACACAGATTGGTGGTGCGCCATCTGTTGTCTGAAATCCCCATTTCATACTTTCACACCTGGTAAAGTTTGTAAAGTAGCACAGGAAACACTATTGCCGTGGACACTGCCGTGCAGTTACTTGTGAGAATATGAGCAAATTGATATAATATGCTATTTTTCAATATTACTTGAGAGCCCTCCTTTGTACTTCCCATTCGTTTATAGTAATATTCAACCCAAGTTCTGATGCTAGGGGATTATAATTTGCTGTGATTACTTGATGAGGCCTAGGCTTTGAAGTGCGCTTGGTAGGTTTTATTGAAGAAGTGAGGGGATCGAGATGGTGCGGGGGCTAACGTACTGGCTTCCCACCCTGAGGGCTCGGGTTCAAATCCCGGCGGTGTTGAATATTTTTCAGAGGTATCTCGATCCCTACTTGAGGTGCTTTGTGGAGGGCACTTTGAGTGAGTACGCCGTCCGTCAGATGGGACGTTAAGCTGCGGACCCCTTGGCACCTTTGATAAAGAGTAGGCTAATGCCGACGCCGGGTTTCTCTCCACCCTTCATCCTTTCCTGTCCATCCCCTATGGCGCAAATGACCTCAGCTGTCGGTCGCCTCCCCTCAAAACTACTACTTGAAGAAGTGAGAAGCACCTGGTCTTCGTCATGTTGACTCATTATTTTTATCCCACCTATTCGAAATATGGTGTGAATCATAGTTAATAGTGATTGGTTGGTCGCTGGTATGCAAAAGTGGATTGATTTTTCTCTTAGATCACCCCAGTTGCTGGCTCGAACAGCAAAAACGTGTTGTTGTTCTTTTTCATTCCTTCAAAAGATCCATTCCCCATGCTTGTCCCAAAGCACTGTTGAAACCTCAGCCTGTGTCTGCAATTTGTATCAAGGCTCCCGTCCATCTCCCTCCTGAAAGTCACAAGTGGAAGGAAAGAGCAGCATTTGACATCGACATAAATACCTCGCGATCCACCAAAAAAGGTGTATGGTGGGCAGTGCAAGTGCCAGGTGGGAAGGGTGAGTGATAAGGAAGGATAAAAAAAGAAAGGGAAAAATATTCATTAAAACAGAATGAAGTAATGTGAAAATTTGCGTAAATGCTGGAGGAGGACTTATTTCTAAACAAAGGGTTGATTCACCTAGTAAATTAGTTATTTGTTAAACGAAAAAAAGGGAATAAAACGAACCAAACCCATTTATATGACAGGCCTCCACCTTTTCCTGCAAGAACTTGTGTTCCTTTGCTTTCTTTTTATACCCTTCCCTCCCTCAATTCCTGCAATGAATGTGAATGCAATTGTCCCCTTGCCGGAAGAGCCAAAGGCTTAGGATTATGTAGCATGCAGGGAGCTCATCAAATCCCACTGCCCCATAATTTTAATAGCGTACATTGTTGGTTATTGAGTTTTTGGGATGCCCTGATTACTGATCACCTGTGCTCGAAATTTGTTTCACAAAAATTTGTAATGTTTCAAAGAATCTTCCATGTCCATGCTGCCAGTCGATCATAAATTTTCGGATGCATACTTAAAGAGATGGCTATGGACTCTGAGCTGGATTGCGATCTTTTTATGAAACTGTGGCCTGCAAAGTGTGTACTTTGCACATTGAGTACTTCATTGTTTTCCATAGCCATGAGAGTCATTGTACAGTTTGCTGTATCCTTAATTCTAGGATTATAATCATGGATTTGGAGACTACTAGAGTGGTTTACTGCAGTCCGGCGTTCTTCTCTATTCAGTTTTAATTTCCTCACCCTCTGATAGATTTTCTGTTTTTGCCCGGCTTAATTTGTCCTATGTACTTACCTCTTGGCCTTTCTTCATAGTCTATGCTCTTAAGTGACCACTATTTCTCACTTTATGCTGGAAAAATTGTAATTGTGGAAATAATTAATCTTTAAATTGCTGAAATAAAGCAAAATAGATAAAAAACATTTTTCTTTCCATTTGATTTATCTGGTAAATCTTACTATAATACCAAAATGAAAAATCTATAATTGTAGTAATATATCAATTGTCACTATGTAGATTGCACTAATGCAGTGATCAGACCAACAGCTGCTATTGCTATTCTTCTACATCATGTTGCACTCATCATAAGATAAAAAACAATCCATCCCTGGATACTTGGCTGGGTATATCTGTTGTTTGACCCTTTTCCACTCGGAATTTCCCTCGGCCAAATTGCTGTGATCAGTTGATCACGAATAAATCAGGGCATGAGGATTCTGGGTATAATTACTGGGTGTTTTACATTGAATCTACCACTTTGCAAAACAGACAGTTCACATGCACACGTGTGATGACCTAGATGTCACATGATCTCTGAGCTTAGCTTAACCCCTAGAGGCATCCCAAATGCTCTCTTCATTTTTCAGGCATGCCGAGAACCAAATTGATTGCACCCATTCTCTCCCTCCATTCTCACTCGTTCTGTACTTCTGTTTGTGGTGCCAGAGGAGCATGGTTTGGCATAGCTCCTCAAATCTCTACCCAAGCTCATCTTTTATGGTGTTTAATTTCTAGTGCCTAGGGGTTAACTGTACACATATATAACAGATTAATCACACCTAATTTTACCAAGGTTATCTCTTAATTTTCATTTCAGGTGCACGAATATTTAAGGACAAAATTGTGTTCACTGTATGAGAATGACTGCATTTTTGACAAGTTTGAGTGCTGTTGGAAAGGGAATGATTCTGCTATAATGACGGGGTCATATAATAACTACTTTAGGGTATTTGACAGAACTTCAAAGAAGGATGCTACTTTAGAAGCATCAAGGGACATAGCCAAGCCTAGAACGGTTCTCAAGCCAAGGAAGGTGTGTACAAGTTTATTTTTTTAATAGCTTTTGTTGTGAATTAACATATATCAAGTTGTTCAAGTCAATCAAGTCCGTGAGGACATGATGCAGCTGTGTACAGAATGAGCATGGTGTTTATGTTTCTCCCCTCACTCAAGGTCTGCACTGGATCGAAGCGTAAAAAGGATGAGACAAATGTGGACTGTCTGGATTTTAACAAAAAGATTCTGCATACAGCATGGCACCCCACAGAAGATATAATAGCTGTAGCGGCCACAAATAATCTCTTTATTTTCCAAGACAAGTTCTAGCTGAGAGAGGTGCATCACACAAAAGGGAACAGGTGAGGAAACTGCTCTTTTGTCTTAGTGTCGTGTTTTCGCGTGCATCTTTATCCGAATAATAACTCCTATAATGTAGCTGAGACACCCTATTGATGATGCACAGTTGTGCAAATGTAATGACTGGAGCCTTGGAACCACAGGAGGGAGACCATTTTATCCACATTCCTTAGGTCTCATTCTGCCACCCAAATTTTCACCCAGCATAATAAGCATCTTCATGTCTAATCTGTCGAATTATGTTGCCATTTGTTCGTGTGTGATTTTAGTGAACTCCTATTACTTTTAAGGGTATTATCGCCATTAGCGTGTGTATTTTACATCGTAGGCTTAAGAATGTCATCCAGACAACCTTTAATCATAATTTATCATGCATATTTGTGACATTGGAAGGGTCACTGCCGTATTTTAATGATAAGTGTAAAACGTTTTCGCTGTTCTTCTTAGTTACTACACAAGTTTGATATCATGAGCACAGTGTCATTTATTGGATGCTGCAGGTCACATCTTGGAATCAGTTGATAATATGTTCTAATGCAAATTCTTTGAACTTTTTCATTTTCGTCTTAACTTTAGTTTTTCATCGGTTAATACACACTTAAGTATTTCTTTGGTGTAACAGATGTAGTCATTCCATGTATTTAGTCATTTCTGGGGCAAATACCAATTACGTGTCTACATTTGTTTACAGTACATTAATAAAAAACTGCATGGAAAAATTCTATCAACATATGGAAAAACTGAGGAGCTAATAAACTTAACTCAAGCAAATTATGCAAAGTGCATGTCATGTTTTGATTGCTCAGATCCTTTGTTGAATATTTTTGTTGTTAGTGCCATCTGGTGAAAAACCTATATACTTATTGAATACATAATGTCTTACCAAAGATAACAGACAAAAACATTGAAATGAATAATTAATTCCGTCTTGCTTCAACTTTCCGTGTAGCGTAAATGTAAGCACATGTATCCAGAATTTGAAAGACATTCTATGGCACTCATCAAGCTTGATTAAGATGACGTTTGGAAATTCTTTTGTCATGACACATTTCTCTCTATCTCTCTTTGGATAAGGTATCCTCAAGTTACTTTCCAGAGGGAAAGTATCGTCCCCTACTACTCACCTATGGTGCATCATTATTTCTGCCAGGCAGTGGCTTTCTAGCAGGGATTTTGAGGCTGCTCTTAGTGTTGCAGTCTGTGAAAATCTCTTGCGTGGTTCACTCCTTCATTTATCCCAATGTCATAGCATACAAATCTGTAATTTACATCGCCCTGGACCTACAAAATAATGCTATGAAGGCTCTCCAGCAAGTAACTTCCTTTAGGCTTTAAAAAAAAAAAACCCTGAATTAGATTTGGGAAATTTATTATTTATATCTTAAAACTGCAAATCTCAACTATTTTTTGATTTTCAACTATTACTAGATTTGGGAAATTTATTATTTATATCTTAAAACTGCAAATCTCAACTATTTTTTGATTTTCAACTATTACTAGATTTGGAAAATTTCTTATTTATATCTTAAAACTGCAAATCTCGACTATTTTTTGATTTTCAACTATTACTAGATTTGGAAAATTTATTATTTATATCTTAAAACTGCAAATCTCAACTATTTTTTGATTTTCAACTATTACTAGATTTGGGAAATTTATTATTTATATCTTAAAACTGCAAATCTCCACTATTTTTTGATTTTCAACTATTACTAGATTTGGGAAATTTATTATTTATATCTTAAAACTGCAAATCTCAACTATTTTTCAATGTATAAGTTAAACAGATCTAAGCATTTGACGTATCTCTGAACTAGTTTCCAAATTCCCTCTGTGGAAATTTCTGCCGCATGAGAGTGCAGCCAACTGATGACAGCATCTTTAAGTTCCTCGTCGAGACAAGCACAAAACTTGTGGTAGCCTAACTTTTTAGTTAGAATTTCATGCAACAGGCTTCTATAGCTCTGTGGAAAACTTAATACAGAACTCAGATATTGTAAAACGCCAAGTTTGAGGGACTTTTTCGTCACTTTCTGGAGCCATTGGTTGTTCACCACAGGCTGATGGCCAGTTGTCATGATCACGGTGTCCGTTCGCTCTTAAACGAGTGACACCACTGACGCGCAACACCGTCACTCATCACTCAGTCTGTGCACAGCACAAATTACCCGATGAATGTCAGCAGCATTAAAATTCATTGCTAGTAAAAACCTTTTCGCTGAATGGACTAACATTTAGTGAAATTTCCAAGTGTATTCTTCATTTCGCTACAGTAAACAAACGACCGGCAGCCTTACAAACCCTGCAGGTTGAGGTGTACTGCCCCAGTGTTTGTGTTAATACAGCATACATTTGCCTCCCCCCACTACTTTGCTTGAGACATTCAAACAGAGGTTACGTTCTGGACAGCCCTCGTATGTGAACCCGTGAAATTTACAAAGATGGACCCATTTGCTCTGAAAGCTGTAAAATTCGCTTGTCCCATCAATGACCCTAATGCAACGAGGAAAGTTCAACTGTCTTTGAAAGCCTCTCCAATTCCATGTGTGTATTTAGTACCTGTGAAGAATCAGTAGTGGAAATGTTAAACTTAGCTGCTTAAGCTGCATAGGTACTTGGGAAAATGCTAAAATAAAAATGATAGGTTCAGTAATTAGAGCATTATATTTTTGGTGTGAAAATGTATTAGTAGAATTGAGTTTTCTTTTATTAAAGGTTGATAGTATATAAATGGCTACAGAAGGTTTACCTTCGAGAATCTTCTTGGGAGAGATTTGCGAATTGCTTAACTCACCTCTGGTGCCAACAAGGATGTGGTGTTCTGTGCAATCCCACTTGAATATTGCAGGCTCTGAAAGGAATCACTTCATTCATCAAAATTCGTAGCGTCCTTGCTAATTTATATTTAGCTGGTATGCATTAACAAAGATTCAGATCAGTTTCTTTGTATCGTATCCAGTTATCTAAAAACATTCCTTTGGCTTATAGTTAAATAATTTTTGAGTGACCCCTTCACTCGTCACTTTTCTCCTCTAGAAGTTCCATCACTCCTCTTGGCCTCCTCCCTATCCATTTCATCTACCAATTATCTTCAATATTCCCTTAGCCTCTCTTCTAAGCCACAGCTGGAACAGTGGGTGCTATTTTTCCCAGGGCTGCCCTTCTTTTATTCATCTCAAGTGTTTGATTTATGTATGCTCACTCCTAATTGCACGTTCAGCACTTGCATTGGTCCATACATAATAGGTACATTTCTAAAAATGTGATGCTCAATTGTCTGATGCCATGGGGTTTTTTTGTGAGAAGAAAATTAAATTTTTTTATGGTTTGCATAAAAATTTGCATTCTTTTGCTAGTTAAGTGGGATGTTTTTCTTGAATGGCCTCTGAAGATGTTCACCTTCAATGCTCATGTTCTATGATGATTGAATAGTTGTAAATGGCCATGCCATTCCTGATCTATTATAATTGTAAATTATGGAGGACCAAAAGATTTATCTCAACCAGTACTTGTTTTATCAATATTCCTGTTATGCCATGCTCCTTATTTCAAATTTACGCTGTACCATTTTCTTCTGTGTATAACACTCGCTCCCAGTATAAGGGGCACTCGTTTTTTCTTAAGTAAAACATAAAGATTTTCTCATCAACTTTTCACAATGTGCATATTCTCACAGAATGGACTTGTCATTCTGTAATGGATTTATGACATCACTTCCAAACTTTTATCTTGCACTTGCTCACGTCCATTTCTTCCGTGAGGTTGTGTTTAAACTTGCAATCAGTGGAAGAAGGTTTCTCCTTGCGTTACTTTCAAACAAGCTTATTGTGTTTCACTCAAAAAGTCCCGTGTGCCAAAGATGGGGTCTCTTCACTGCAGCCAAAGGGGGTGCCAAGGAGGATGAAGTTGATGTTCTTACTGATGGAATGTGCACAACCAGTGAGCGTGTCATCCATATCTAAAATGAACTTTTTGTTTCAAGTAACAGTTCGACAAGCCTTCTTGCTGAAACAGTGTGTTTGAAGGAATCATTGTTTTTATGTGGTTTACGTTATGATTGCTTCTATCAACACGACAATTTTAAGTTTTTTGAGTATGTATAAATTTGTCACTTATTGCCGATGGAAAATGCTCAACTTAATTGGATTTGTCACTAATTATGACCAGCGTACTTCTCACTACTTCTTTCTGAACTAAGAATACTTGATTCAATGAGGATCTTGTTCCCCAGATTACATTTCCTTAAGAGGTTACATTTTAAAACAAGCCATTCATGTTGTTGTGATTAAATGGCAATGCTTTTGTTCACCGTGTTTGCTCGTGCGTTGCAGTATGTGGAGGTGCTGTGTCATGTGTATGTAATGGGTTTTTCCATTGCTTTTCCAGTATTATGATTGAACGGCGTTGCGGATAGCTGTTTTCCTGATGAGGTGCTTGAATCCTAAAGCCAGCCGTGGCGTGCATGAAAAGCCATAAGGGAGAGAGGGAGACAAAGTGCCGCCACTGCTGAGCACACACACGAGAGGACAACACTCATGATTCCATTTGCGCGTGTGCGTCTGCACTTCCGTCTCGTCGTCTATGTACTGTTGTTGCTCGTGGAAGGTGCATGCACGCACACAATACCAACACCGGTGCCGCCCCTGGGATCGACTGGTGCCGTGGTTGCATCAGCAGGCTGTGTGGCATGTGGATTGCTCTCCTCTCGTTCTCAAGCTTCAGGCTCGGCATGTGCGTGTGACCTCAACAGTGTTGACTTTTATGACTTTATTTGAGCAGCCACAGGCCACTAAAAGGGTTGCGTGTGGTTGGTTGACTTATCAGGGCGTGCTGGCCATTCATTATCAGTGTCATTGTCAAAATGTTCCAAGGAATAGTGTATGATTATTATCGTGCTCTTTTTTTCTCTCTCGATTTTTCTCTCATCATGTTTGGGAATCATGTTATGTTTGTCAGTTGCTGTCCACGGACGATTGATTTCTCTCCTTATCTCACCCATTCTCTAATTTTACATCCCAATGTCATCAGTGTGTAATTATTTTCTTCCTCGGTCTTGTGATAACTTCCTGTGCTTAGCTTGGCCTTCCGTAAAATTTTGGGAGGCTTGTAAATCCACTGTGATTGGAAGTTATAATGGGACTGTTGGGTTGTCTTAGTGTGTGTTTTTTGGCTCCAGTATTTCAAATCATTAGTTGTGCCCAAAATACGTGTGTCCAATGCTGTTTTGTGTTCTCGGATAACAAATGTGTTGTTGAATCCTATTCCATTGGTAACATTGGTACTTAAATCGTCTCATTTTTCACCTAAACGAACATCATCGGTCTTAATTTACTTTGGTTTCAAAACGTATAAATAGTTCATGGTCAATTTTTTTTTTTTCAAAGAAAAAGCTCTCAAAAATTCGAGTGAAATTGTTATAATCTTGAATCCTGTACGTGAGAATTAGTGGGTGTGGAGTGTATCAGGGAAGGAGCCTACTCTTGTTATCTTGTACAGCATTATGTGAACTCCTTGTTTATTTTCGATACGCTCACACACGAGTGCACATGCTTGCGAGGAACTGACCTTAGCTTGCCGTTGTGGGAAGGAGCCAGGCTTCAAGACTGCTTTATGAAACGGCCCGTGCCGTCACCCATTATGCACAAATGTTATCGCTTTATGAGTTTGAACTCGAGAATGTATTGTATCAACAAAAAAAATCGACGGTCTCCTTTTTTTCGTTTATCAAGCATGAGAGAGTGTGAGTATGAGTGATTTAGCGTGCGCTCATGTTGCGTTCCCGGCTGTTATCCAAGCATGTTTTGGGCTGCATATAATTATAAATATATACATATATGAATATATATTTAAAACAATAAACGCTTCCTTTTTGTGTGTGAAGGAGTGTATGCGCATGAAGTTGTTGCCAGTGATGAAAGGGAGGGGGTTTGGGTGGGAAAGTTGCGCACCTCTGGTAAACGCATATAGGCTGAGGAAAAAAAAGGAGTTGGCTGTTGATATTATTGTATTTCATGAGGGGGGGGGGGAAGGAAAGTTGTTCTCATTTTGGGGGCGTGTTGTTGAGTCTCCTTGGAGAGTTGGGTGAGCGCGGAGTAGGATCGATCGAAATGGGAGGAGAGGAGGGGTGTACTTGGGAAATGGTCGGATTGGTGGAGCATTGTCACTCCCTCCCTCCCCCCCCCCACCCCCTGTGGGGAGGGAGGAGTCGTCTAGGGAAAAGTGGTGGTGGGAAGTGTTGCATACGTAAATCTTGATTGTGTATATGTTTTTTGTGAAGGTGCTGCCTCGATGCAAAAGAATGTGATTTTTTTCTCTGAAAGGGGTAACATGTTTCACTCGGCTGTGCTCCAACAACACGTTGCATTCCCACCACCCTTGAATTAAAGAAGACAATGCCATTAAACCAAATTCGCCTTCCTCGCCAGTCTTCAGAAAAATATGAGAATAATTTGTAATATTTTTTTATTGAAATCGTGTAATGCAAGACCAGCTCTAACAGAAGTATATGTACTGTAAAAGTGCGAAAGGGGTTCATGCTTTGTTTTGAAGTGAACTCGCACTTGTGTGTCTGTGGGTACATGTGTTATTATAAGCGCTGGTGTGTGTGAGTGCTATGTTTGCGTTCATGTGCTGTGCGTCTGTGTATGCGTAGGCATGTGTGGCTGTGTGAATCCTTGTGCATGTGCACTGATAATGATTGGGCATGAAAACATGAGGCTAACAAAAAAATATTACAAAACAAAACTGTGCTTTCATTTACTTGGTTATAAGAAAAGAAGAATATGTTTGTTGATATTCTCATCTAGACTGTTTTCTTTGGAATTTTGATTGACACAATTTTTGGCCTGTAATAAAATAAAACAAAGCTCTGAATAACCCATTAACCAACACAAAGACATTGGGTTTAAAGTGTTCTCACAAAAAAAAATTGCTGAGATTTCTTTGGAGTGGTTGGTCTGTTAAAAGGCAGATGGGGATATTTACTTTCATGATGTACATTATCATATAACCTGCAAAACTTGCAAATATTCTGAATTCTTTCATAATAAAACATTTAAAAAATGACTACTGAAGGAATGTTCCCAGTAGTTTTTAAACCAACTAATGTGTATAGACTCAAAACGACTCTTGAATCAGGAGCAATAAAAGATAAACATGCTAATTTATGTTAAAAAGATTTCTTCATTCAGCTCTCTTGTTTTCTGTGAAAACCTTAAAGATACTTTGATAATATTCTATGATAATCTCTTAATTGCACCAAGAGATGCCATAAATACTGCTGTTAAAGCATTTGCCTGGATAAGTAGCCTTAAGTTGCTCCTTTGAGTGAATTCCTAATGTGTCTATGTTGATGGGCAAGTGAATATCATCCCTCGGGATTGTTGCGTGATGCCCAATACTGAGTTTTGCTGACTTAGTTGCTTTTGTAGTGCAGCAGAAATTCCTGTGAGCATTTGATTAAATTTCCCAGTGGGGAAGAACCTTGAATGCTAATAGTAGTTTTTCCATTCCTGTTTGCCACCTCCTGCTGTGATGCATTTGTTTGGCTTGTGCATAAATGCTGTGAAGTGACAGTATCTATTAATCACGCTGTCAGCCAATCATCAACTGGGCATGTGCCTGGAGTCAAAGATCGACTCCAGCATGGAGGTGGGGCAAGAATGGTTGACTTGAAGAATTCCCAATGTTGCCTCGCCACGAGGTAAAGCTTAACTCATGTCTCTTTATCCTTGTGTTGTGGTTGCTAAATTGTCAAAGATTGATTGCAGAAATAAGAATTACTTTTTAGTAGTTGAATTTAACTTATCCTTTTTTACTTTTGTGAGAGCTTCAACAGCTATGCAAATTTGTTTGGCTCTTAAATGGAAGCTGTACTGAATGTACAAAGGCATCCTGTGGGACAAAATAACTTAAAATCTTGTCCATCACGAAGACTTCAAACTTTTACTGGGATTAAGACTGGCTCCTGACTATTTTTACGTCATGCTGAAGCCATTATTGGTTTCCCACAAATTGAAAGGTTAGCTATTATTGAACTAATATCCTCATTTTTTTGTTGCAGTCTTTCAAATCCAATGCCATTTACCCTCCATTTTTTACCTTCTGTGTGCCAACCTTACACTGGTTTCATTGCAGTGCTCTCTAAATTCAGAATTCAACATTTTTTATACATTGTAGCGAAGATCAGTTCAAAACCTGGAACTAATGATAATCAGAAATAGTAGAATGTTCTTGGGATCTAGCAAAATACATGCCAAATGCAGTGTGATGTATACAACATGAATCAAGCAAATGTTTAATGAGTTCGAAGATATTAATGGTTCCATTTAAAATGTTACATTGAGCAGATAGTTATTTTATCAGTAAAAAAGTAATATTTGTCTTTACTATTCAGTCCTGATACTAGGAAAAATATTTATGGAAGGAATTCGACGACGCAGATTCGTAGAACCTTCCAAAAACCTTATGAAAGGTGAAGGCAGAAACTGCCAATTAGTTATTGTCATGTGCACAGTGGTTGGGTAGCCATTATGGCCAAGTGCTAAAGCATATGACAGAAAATCAAAAGGAAGTTTCAGAGGAACAGAATGGCTTCAGAGCCTGACAATTGTGTGTGGGTGGTAATATCGCGGTTAAAAACCTTAAGAGGAAGACCTGTGCATGTTGCTTTCATAGGTTTGGGAAATGCATACAACGCTATTCCATTAAGTTGTGGTGATCAATGGAAAATGCGATGGTACGGAAAGCCTACATCAAAGCAATAAAACCTATTCCATTGATGCAGTGGCAGAGTAAAAGCGAACGAGACGCTATCAGAATTTTCAGGTACAAAAGAACTCATTGACTCAACTTTCATTTCAAATTGGGGCAGATGGAAGTCCTAAAACAGTGGAAACAAAAACATATAGGATATCTAGGGTGGAAACTAGTGGGTACTATAAACGGTATTTGGTAGAAAAAAAGTATTTGCGCTTATGGGTCAGCCACTTAGGGAATAAAAATAAGGTAAGGCTGTCATCCCTGATGAAGAACTAGGATATCAAGGAAGAGGCCCACGCGGAATAAAGAATTAGAAGAATAATAACTGTAGACTGGAATATGAAAGAAAATTGAAAAATGGCCATTACTGTAGTATGGCCACCTAGAATGTTTGGAAGATAACCGATGGCCAAATAGGAGTTCCAATTAATCATAATTAATATAATCCAAATATCTATGCCCGTCAACCAATATCAAATCTGATAAAGACAATTATTTCGAGTTGTGAAATATCTTGATTTTTTTTAATTCGGTGAGAGATAATGGAATCAAAACTATTTGAATAATTTATTTTAAGACACATTTGTGACCTGCGAGTAATGGGCATCATTATCTAAATGTTTGCCGTTAAAGTTTTTCATACCAGTTTACAAAGCGTTCCAAAATGACTGTAGTAAGCCGTACATTTTCGCGGGAAAGGCTTCACAGCTCTGTTGCTAAGGGCTTCCTGTTAGCATTAAGTCGTAACAACAGGAAGTAATGGAGGATATTGGTACGCTTATTGATTTCGTAATATTGTGATTTTATGTATTATAATTGAAAAACCAGGTTAACCTTGCTTTCTAATATGGAATACCTTGTCCTCAGATCAAATTCTATCGTGGTCCCCCCGTGATTGGGAATCAAAGAGAGCAGAATGTGCACAGTTGTTAAAAGACCATTTGCTGTGGGAAAAAGTATGTATATGTCGAATGATTATTTTCTTTTTTTTTGTGATTTAGTGATGTTTCTAATATTACCTTTTATCAGATACCTTTAGTCAATAATACACCACTGCATAACCTTGCGGATAAACAACTGGTCCGATTTCGTGGAATGGTGCAAGATATGTTTAATCCAGAATTTTATTTGAGCACTTATGAAGTATTGAATAAGGAAACGGGAGATAAAAGAGTAGAATCTGGAAAATACAGAGATACTACCTCAATGAAGGCAAGAAAATTATATATCTATATACTTTGCCTGGTATAAAGTAAGGTGACATAATGACAACTAATGTTTGGTCTACTTCATTATAGCCAAATGAAGAAATATTTTACGAGTCGCCGAAGAATGTAAATAGCGAACGTCAAACTTTTTACTGTGTCTCAATCCCAGGAATGAATAAGTGGGCTGTTAATTGTCTTGAAGACACTAACGATCAAAACCCATATGCGCAAACTTCGGCTAAGTCTGAAAGTGTTGAAGCAAGCACCAGTAATTCCGGTGGAGCAGTCAGTTCTTGTCCCTCCCAGGCCTGTAGTGGGGAAAACAAAAGTAGAGAGCTTGAACCGCCAGAGACTAATCGTGCAGTGAAAACGGCAAAAACGGACGCATGTCAAGGAAAAGACAAAGAGGCAACCTCGTGTGCTCCAGAGTATCCTTTGAATTTCCCTATCCCCGGTATCGGTGACAAGTCGTGTCTTCTTAAGGTTAGTGAAGTGTTTTAAACTGCTCTTAGCGGAAGTAATGGACTACGCCCGGCCTTCTACTCGCCCATCTTGGCATCTGTTAAGATTACTCTTGGTTTCATCAGTTGCTGAGCATAATTTTGAATTGCTCATTTATTCATTTTAGGTTTACGATGATGTGGACGCCTTCTTGCTCAACGAAATGGTTGAAGTTGCTGGTTTTCTAAGCGTGGATCCGGCAATGGTCTCGTTTAAGTCTAATAATGAGGGTGGTTCGGATGGCACTGAAGCAATGGATGTTGATTATCAAGAGGAAATGGCCTTGAACCCACCACCTTCTTTAGTTCCTAGGGTTCATGTTGTCGCCGCCAAGAAGTTATCGCATGCAAATCCTCTCCTTCCCACGAAGTGTCATCATACATGGAGCACAGGTGAGAATCGCTGTCGGGCAAAATTTGAATGCTCAATTTTATCAAACCAACTATCCATCGTTTTTGTAAAATTTCTGAAGAATATGCTTCATGTAATGTAGTATACATTTATTCTTAAGTTTCTTGCCTGTGCGAAATATATACATATTTCAAATATATACATATTTCAAACAGTGGATCAATAGCCAATTAGGGTGTGTTCGGAAAATAATATGCTCTTATCCAAATTTGAGGTGGAGTTTTGTGTTGATTTTATTTGGATATCTGTGACTGGTCCATTCCATCAGGCTTCAAATTAAATCGGACCGCCAGCATGAGGTGGATTTAGAAGGGACAAAAAATCCCCAAAAATGTTTTATAATTTATCCCAATCTAGTTGATTCATTAATTCTTTATCAACATCTCCTGCTGGTGATCTAATGCATATAAGTCCTATGTCAGGATAAGTTGTTTTATCTGAAGCACAAGGGCAGTTTTTTCTTTGGCCATTCAGTGTGCATGCCCTTTGTTATCCCAATTTCCCCACCTAGTTTGTTGCTTGGTTTCTTAGGGGCCCAACCGCCGTTAGTTGTGCAATATAGAGTGCAAGGACCTAACCACTTTTATACACTGGTGCCCATTAGGTCACCAAAGGTAGGCAAAATTGGGCCTGGGTGAAGATGTGGTTGGGAATATCGACCATTTAGTTCCTTTCCCCCCCTTGTCGGCCAGTGAGAATCAGGTTAAAAGTGGTTTGGGGCATTAGACCATAGGCCTTCAGTAACCAGGGTTTCCGTTTAAGGCCTCATCCACCCAGATCCAATCTGTCTATTCCTACGGAGTACCTAGCCTAAGGAGGAACCCAAACAAGGGTTTGCAGGTGGGTGTGCTGTTTTTCAGACTAAACCTGGGCAACCTTTCAAATGCAAATATTATGGATTTATCATTATTTATAATTAAAAATTCGTATTAGTCCTTGAAATGGGCAAAGTGTAGCCAGAGTATTTTATAATTTTGGTAACGGAACGTGAGATACATGAGTGACAACAGTTAAGCTCCCTTTATTTCTGAGCATCTATGATGGCAAGTAGGTATGTAAGAGCTAGCTGTTAATTCATGCCACCCGAAACTACGCTGTCTGCAATTGTATATGTTTCCCTTTCTTATAGTGTCCTCGGAGTTGCTACAGGAAGCAAAGTCTATCCGGGAGGAGCTCATGTTAGTACTGACTCAACTGCTTCTTGGAGATCAGTTAGCCGCTGAATATTTGTTGTGCCATCTTGTCTCCACAATGTAGGTCTGGTTGTAATATTTTCTTGGTTTGCTTTCGTTCAATATCTGTGATTGCGAATCAGACCTTTTTAATTACCTCATTTTTCTCCACAGATATCTAAGGAATGACACCATTTGCTTGGGCCAGCTTTCTGTGAATCTCTATAACATACCCACAATGAATAATTATGCAAAGCAGTTGTATGATATGCTGAGCATGTTCATTCCGCATAGCCATTACCTCCCAATGACCATTACCAACATGAACAAGCTCTCTTTTAGACCAAAGTGAGTAGATGGTGCTTGTAAGCGTACTTTTGTTCAACTTTAGTGGACATTATATTATTGAAAAATTCTAATTCTAGTCTTTAACTTATACTATCCTAGATTGTCTGTGCTGGTGTGATGATGAAATTATGTGTGACTCACTCACATACTCTTCATTGCACTGGAGTAGTTTTTATAATATCTGGGAAAGAAGTAAACTGGATTCCAATACTGATTCTTGTGGAACTCAACCATCCATCATAATTCCCTTAAAATAAACTTTCATGTAATGGTGAGGCTTGATATAAAATTATTTCTTTTGAAGTGTACTATAGCTTTTGTAGTCACTGAACAGAGGTAAATATGTAATCGACTAAGTGAAATTACTGCACAATCTTGTTTTCCAAGGGACGTAGTGCAATGAGACCATCTGATGTAACCGTAATTCGCCTTGCCACTCCAGATTGCGTGGAACCTTTCATCAACAGGACGTATTCCCTTGCTCCCTTCATTCTGTCCATCATGCAAAGTCATTTCACTTCACCCCCAAAATTCTTCCCTCTGTACGTGAGGGTTGAACAATCCATTTATTTATTTGTTTGTAGTAGTCTAAAAACAGCAATTCAACCTTAACGTCGGACTTTGATCATTGATATAACCATTTGACAATTACATACACCCAAGCCCTAGGACCTCTGGGTTGGCAGACGAGGACGTTACCCCACCACCTCGCTCAATATCCCCTGCATCCACTTTGCCCCATCATTCTTCAAATTTCTCCAGACATAACCACAGTAATCAACCCATTGTGGTCTGCAGCATACAAGCCATCTTACATAGCACAAGCAAGTAAAATTCACTTTTCTGAGTAATTCCTTGCCTTGTACTACCTCAGGTTTCCTAGGGATATCACATTAAAATCAATAGCTCCGTTTCTATTCCCTGCACATGTAAAATGTGTGTTTTTCTACTAGCTGGAAGTCACCAGTGGAAACTGCTTGCAAAACCTACTTTAGTCTCATGCTTTGATCTCCACTGCTGTTATGTTTACTTAAAAAAGTGAAATATTTGTTCATGTCAGAGGAATAGTTTTATCCTCGGTTAGATGGATGCCTAGGAATATTCTACCCTGGTGAAGCATTTTTAATTTATTTGTTTTTGGATTTTCAGGAAAGATTATAAAACGAATAGGCTCACCAGCGGCATACTCCAATTGAGTTCCAACACGCATCTTGTTCTAGATGAAACTGCACTGAGTCCTGGCCAGCTGGACTCTAATGGTGAGTCTACTTTCCTCTGTTGTTTTTCACCTATTGCCTGCTATGCATTCATTGTTGCCAAGTATTTTGACAAATGACTTTGGCTCTTATTGTTCTGTGGTATCTAAAATGCTTGCTTGCTCAACTTGAGAGCATTATGATCGAAGTCTCTATTTGTCCACTACGGGAAAAATCATACTAACAACTTCGTGTGTGTACCGATCTGAAGCATTTTGGCCAGTTTAGAATGCCATAAGAACAATGACGAAGGGTTGTCTCAATGCAATGACCAAATAAAAGCCTGATACTCTGCAGATGATCAAACTATTTCAGCCAGCAGTGCATTATCGTTGTTCCTTCTGGCCATTTTGTAAAATATAAGAGAAGTTGCCTGACATTGGCATCCGCTGTGAGTGGCCACTGCCTCTTCATTGCCAGACTACGCAGTCTGGCCCACTCAGCGATATGTATGAGCATGTTCTTCTGATTGTTTCAGTTCAAAAGAATTTATTTATGAAGTAATTGAAATTCAAGAGCTGTAAAGAACAGTAACTTACATCTTGAAATAAAATATGAACCTAGTGGCATGATGAAGTTTGATTATAACCATTTGAAAGGCAAATTCTAAAACTATTTTTCTACCTTCTCACCATTCAAATTAAACCATAACCATTAACACAGTAATCAACCCGAAGGTCGGTTTTGTAGGTGATGGTAGAGATCACCTAGTACTAAGCCCTATACGGCGTGTGAAATTCACACATCAGGGTAGGGGGGGGCAGTTCCTTTCCCTGTGCCGGTTATGGTTTCCCAGGAAGACCTGGTACCCGAAAAATCAAATAGCTTGGGTGGAGCCACAGGTGCCCAGAGTGCCTTGCCCGGGAATCGAACCCGGGGCCCTCCGATCAGCAGTCCAATGCTCTACCCTCTGGACTACTGCGACCCAACATTCAAATTAGGGTATTTACAATAAATATACACTAGCCTTTCAATTCAGTCTCCGAATAAATCTGCTGCCTTACAGCCTTTTAACCATTTGTTTATCACAGCATGCAAATGTGCGTCACATTCAAAGCACTTTGTTGCAAGCCATGACTAGCGAGAGATCCATAAGCATAAATCGGTAATTTTTACAAAATCTGCCTTCATTCATTATTCCATCTCCATGCACGTTACAAAGTTGCCATTGAATTTTAATTGACTTGCGGTTTCTGCCTGTAAAAACCTAATCGCAGTTCACAACTCGCAGGATTTTCTGGTGCAGATTACATTTTAACAGTTTGCAGTGAGCAAAGTGTATAAGAACCACATTCTGCACCATACACTACCCTAGCAGGATGCGTGCTCTGAGCATATGGACGTTTAGACACCAACACGCTAGTCCGAAATGTGTTGTTTTCTTGACATCCCTTGTAATCAAATACTCCCAAAGCAGTTCCCCAATGTCATTGAGTCAAGTTCTATGAAACTCTCTCACCTATTCTTTGTTAGAATATACTATTTCATGCCGTAAAATTTCAGGAATTTGGTTCATTTAGAAACGGCAGGTGTGCCACCAAGAAAAATTTGTTAACCCTAGATAGACACATACTAGTTCCTATGGTTCTGCTACTTGACACCCTTCCCACCAAACACTCTAGCCTAGATCGTATTTAAATGTTACCTAGAACCCTGGGGATCGGAGTCGAAGCTCACAACATTTATCTTTAAGGGTGGCTCTAGTTTCAGAGGAAAAATTTTTAGAATGCTTCTTGTCACCATTTACTCAAAACCTCCTTGTTGACAATGAAACCTGTGCGTGCCCCACTCACACTCATGCTGTGATTGTTTGGTGAATTTTATTTCCATATGAACTGTTTATGGTTTGTTTTTTTTCTTATCAATGCAGGAGTGCACAATGTAACTGCCCTAGGCAATCTCATCACTCAGCAGAGTGTTGACTATGACTTCCAATTTTACAATATGGAATTTCAAGCGAACATACCAGTGCTGATTTTATCCGAGGGAAAATCTCTACTTCCGGTAAGTTTCATGGCTTCGGCACTGATCCGTGCAATGTATGCCTCCCCCGCCGGTAGAATCACCGCTTAATGCACTTGTGATATGAAGTAATATTAAATGTGTATCAATTGTTCAGTGTGTATAGATATAAGCTTTCTGGGAGCATTAGACTGTGGCCCATGGAAGGTTTGAGAAATCTTGTCATGAATCTGCATTCCATCAGCTGGAGTCCAGTGCTCCTCTTCCCCTAACCGCACTGGAAGGGTGACATTCTTTGAGCAACCTAGAGTGTGCAAAACCTCAGAAATATAGCACTTTGAACCAATTAATGCTATTTTCATTCTTGTAATTTAAAAACATGTTTAAATAAGGTAAATGATCTTTCAGTATGAAAATTGTCTCTTTGGGCTGTGATTAGGATTTTGAAAACTAATAGATGTTGCTTGAAGGAATTTTTGTTCTTATTCTGAGGACTTAAAGCCTCCTTTGTTGATGGTGACTTGGTCATCAATTTCAATCAACCGGGTATGTATGACTTTAATGACAGTGGCAGTTTGTTTAGCACACGTCCCGTTATATTAAATATTAAGTTATAAAATGTTTCCACCATAAACCCAACTTATAATGATGTTATTTTGGTCAGGGCACTGTTGACACACTGAAATTATTTTATTGTTTTACCCAAATTGTCATCACGCTTCTTAATTCTCTCTTTATGTGGGGTGCTTGGTGCTCACGGTTTCAATTAGAGCTAGTATTTAATTTATATTGTAAGTTAGTATCTTCAAATAACTTAAATCATACTGTTTTGCTGCCTATATCTTAACCTCCAACCATTGGAAACCTTTTATTGGGATAATTTGGTTTCTATTGGGATATCCTCTAATAAGCAAGAGGTGAATTAGCCATGAGTAAGCTATGATGCATATGTTATATTTGTGTGCTTTTGTCGACTGTGTCTATCAGTTAACGAAATTCTGTCGTGATCTTCTTTGGTCCTCATGAAAGAGCAGTGACAATTCGCCACATTCCTTTTTTTTCCCTTAGACATTGAATGAGTTGGAAGTAATGATTTCTGGTGGCACCTGTGCACTTGAAACTGTCAGGAAGTGAATTGAAAAGAGGCTTAGCCATCTTAATTATTGTAGCTGTTGTGCGCTTGCATTTGTTGCTTGCTTAGATTTGAGGTGATGCATTGTTGTGGATGGCCTTGGGCGATCTTCCCTATTCTAATAATGAGTAGGGGAGACGTTGCTTGACAGGCCTAGAGCAAATGGTAAACCAGGTGGGTTCAGTTGGTAGTTGCAAACTGAGCCTGTATGAGTTTTCCTACATTATAAATAAGCGACCAATTCTCAGAAACACTTTTCTATTAATGCATTCACTTCCAGTAAGATATCAGGGTTTTAGATCTTAAAGAATTAAAATGACTTGGCAGTATCTTAGTTTAGTGGAAAAAATATTTGCATGGTACTATGCACAATAATTCATCATCATGAGTTAGAAATAAAATGCTTCAAAATTCATAATATTAAAGAAAGACATTGTTCAAACTAATACTATTTTAAGATCAAGCCTTGTTGGGTAATGAGTTTACGGAAATACCTATGTTAGTAATCAAACAGCCTTCCTAATTGTATCCAAAAGAGCGTGGCTTAAAGGCAAAGGTAGAGAATAAACCTCAGTGAACTACTCATAGCAGGAATAAAAAAAGAAAAATTTGTACCATGAAATAACTGAAATAGAGTCCAATGGCGAGATATTCATAGGGTAAAATGAATGGGCCAAGACCCAGATGGCCAAATTCACTGAAATGAATTATTTTCAACTGAGTCTGAAGTGATAATGAATGCTCGATCTGGGCTAAATGCCAAGTCTTCCGTCTAATGCTCCCTTGCGAATGCGACAAACATCTTCCGAACATTTAAAGTAGTTCCATGGGCACCACATGGTGTAGTTCAGTTCCATTTCAATGGCTTTTCTATTTCTCATTCAATTGTGCCTGGTCCTTAGCTATCTCTTCTCTCTGTGCCTAAACTTTCCGATGAAAAATCATTATTTTATAACCTTTGTATGTATTATTTACATTTATCATGTATATCTCGTGTTAGGTAATAATTTTCGTGTCTAATCTTAGATCATGTGTAAGTGTGGTTCCCCATCTGCTAGATCCTGGCAGTGCTTGCACTTTCCCATGCATCACACCCATTTCAGCCTTCTTCTGTCAACTTCTCGCTGCTTCTTCTTCTCGCATTTATTTCTCTCGTTAGTTAATTGCCATAAGATACATTTTTGCTGAGTTTTCCCTGCCACCAAATTTTGTGTTTACGTTATTCCATTTCTAATCCTACTTCTTCATGTTCTCTGCTTTAATCAATGCATTTTGGACCCTTTCCTATGCACCTTGTCTGTTTTGTTTCATTTTTAGCTGGAGAGATCCTGCTTTTTTTTTAGATTCCATCATTTTCTACCCTTCCTCGCACATATTCTCCCTGCCTTCTGGCAGCAGTCCCTGCTTTTGTCATGGTCAAAGCTTCTTCTTTCCAGTTCCTCATCTTCCCTTCCTTCTTTCATACTCTTGAATTGCCGGTAGATATCATTTCTGATGCATGCTCAGCTGAATCTGCTCCATGGAAACAGCACGTATGTAAAGTCTTGTTCATTCATAAATCTGTGCCTATCCATAATATATATTTATCTTGCTATCTCTATTGAATCCCCTGACACACCCCACTTACGCTTTATATGGTGGTATTTTGGCAACATCATTGATGCATTTATTTATTTCATCTTGTTATTTAAAATGGTAAAATAGAAGACATCTCATGCAAAAGCACAAAATGTATTCATCATCACTGGTCACATCAATTCTAAGATTGGTTGACTGCAGCCCTTCACCCTACCCTATCTGATGCTAATTGGTTTACTTCTTGGTTTTTTTTAAGTAAAATGTATTCATACACTTTTATAAATGATTATAATAAAGTTAATGCTTGTCTTACCTTGACAAAGAATATTCATTTATGTGCAACAATTTCAGAGTGTTACAAATCGTTTGCCTTGATCGGGATTCGAATCCGGATCCCTCGATGTCTGCCCTAGTGCTTAAGTAGCCAGTTAAGCTATCGAGGCGTCCTCTTAAACTCTGAAAAACAAATCTGAAATTTTGCTTCTTTATTTCTCTCTCAATCGACAGATTGAGTTGAAATTTGCTATAGACATGGATGGTGCTATATTCAGCACTAGGGAATATTCAAATTTCAATTCATCCATCAGACTTGATCCCTGAAACATTTGTTTTTCTAAGAGAAATAAATTTTCATACAGAGTACTTTTTGTCCACTCTTTAAAATCTGAAACAATTAGCTTACAGGCATGGGCTGTGGACAAAAATGCATCTCAATTGCTACCCTTTCAAAATTCTTTCGATGATTTTCATTAAATTTCTCAAGATTGGTTTGTGTAAATGCCCTTTGTTTCCTAGAGTAAATTAGTCCATAGTGACATTTACATTAAAACCTTTGAAAGCCGTAATGCTATTACTGTTGTGAAATTACATGACTATTCAAGGCTCTCAGTAATTTTCTAAGGGCGCAACAAAACTCAGAAATGTAGGTCAGTTATTCATCGATAGATGAAACTGACTTGAATTTTTTAGGGCCTTATTGTGGTGGTGTAGCCCTATTCCCTTGTCTTAATCAGAAGGGTAGTATTCTTACAGGTAGGCCTAGGAGCTAAAGTACGAGGTCTGTTAAAAAACTTCCAAAAATTTTTGAATAGTGCACACCTCCAGTTGGTTATTTTTTAATCTGCTTGGAGTCTGTGTGTCCGTGGAAACTTCCCGAATAACCACCTTCCCCCATTTTGATGAGGGTAAAGAGGGAAACTGTGCACTTCCACATAAAGATTTAATACTTCACATCACTATGGTTTCAATGATTCGCATCATCATCAGGTGATCATGACGCACAGCATCGAAACCATAATCATGTGGAGTATTAAATCTTTATGTGGAAGTGCAAAGTTTCCCTCTTTACCCTCATCATGAAGGCATTCCACAAAGTTAAACCTGTAACTGTTATGTTTTTCAACCATTTTGTTTATATCTTGTTTTGTTGATTAGTTATGACTGTTAATGTGAAGGGATTTTTATGGGGTGCAGCAAAAATCGGATCCGTGAAAAATGAACTCCTTAATGGAGCGGTGATGTTCTGTGAAATTCTGCATCAAACCTTTGCAAATCTGTAACGTAAACCTTTGATTGGATTCCTAAGGCTTATGATAAGGATTTTATGAAACGCACCATGTAACATGAGTGGTTTACCAGGTTTAAAAAAGGAGCAGCAATCGGTGGAAGATGGCGAATGTTCCATAAGGCCATCAACATCGACTGATGATACTCACATCTAGAAAGTTGGCAATCTCGTTTGTGCGAATTGAAGTTTGACTGTTAGGGATTTTGTAGAAGAGTCTTGGCTTCTCAATTGGTTTATGCTATGAAATCCTGGCTGAAAAATTGAGAATGCAATGAGTTGCTGCCATAATTATGCCTCGCCTGATGATAGCAGACTAGAAACAGCATCGAGTTCAATTCTGTCTGGAACTATTTGATTGAGCTGAAAAGGATCAAACCTTCTTGCCCAGTGTCATAACAGGTGACGGGTTATGGGTTTGTGGTTATGAAATAGAAATAAAAGTACAATCTTCACAATGGATTGGTAAAACATCTCCCCTCTCCAAAGAAGCTAGCCCAGTTTGCTCGAATTTCAATGTGATGTTGACTGTGTCTTTTGATGGAAAGGGAGTTGTGCATTACGAATAAATACCTAAAGGTCAGACAGTCAACTCAGAGTATTACTCGGGGGTTATGAATCACCTAAAGGAGGGATTCAGGCGAAAATGTCGTGAACGTTGGAGGAGATGCAATTGGTTTTTTCACCACGACAACACATCAGCTCTTTCATCTCTCAGACTTCATGAGTTTTTACCCAAAAACAAGACCCCTCTGTGCTTTCCCATACACCGTACTTACCAGACCTGGCCCAATGTGATTTTTTCCTGTTCTTCAAACTAAAAGCCCAACTCCAAGGAAACAGATTTGCCACCATTCCAGAGAAGGAGAGAAATTTGACGGAGGAGGTTATACTAGTAAGCATTTCGGAAGAAATATTCCAAGAATGTTTCAGAAAGTGGGAACACCATTGGAATAAGTGTATGCATTGGGGAGGAGACTACTTTGAAGGGACCCTGTCCAATAATTTGTTAGTAGGTGGAGTTATTTTTTTTAATAAAAAAATTTGGGAATTTTTTGAAAATACCTCATTTGTATGTCTAAAAGAAATTAAAATTTTATTTTTACTTGAATAAAGCAGGGTATTGGCTTTGGATTGGCATGATGTCCATGGCATGGTGAAAAATTGGGAGTGAGACCGAAGGGAATGTTAACTTTGGAAATACAGAACTCTATGAATGAAATGAAATCATTGAAAAAAAATACAAGGAATTTTACAGTCATGCCTTAATTTTGTGTGTTCGTAATTGGTATTTTTACTATTAGTTGTAATTTTCCTATTTCCTTGAGTGTTTCAAGTTCTTAATAGAAGGGAAATTAATAATTTCAGAGTGATGTACGAGTGAAACTCAAACCAGACGATGCATTCATAAATGACCTGGATGCCCTCTTTGCTGCGGCAAAGCACTACCTCAAAGATTCTATGCTGGATCGCATTCGGAAGTACTTGACGATTGTGAAGCTGGCTGACTACTCACTGAGTGAAGGAATGCAGAAGGTAATTTGTATGGAGTTAGCGTATTTTAGCCATTGGCACCAGGGCTGTTATTTCTCTGAGACCTAATAAAATTAATATTTGATTCAAGGTTGTTCAAGAAGATTTTGTTGAAATGAGAAAGAATAGTGATCCATCAAAGATCAGCGGAGATGATCTTCATACTCGCTTGATTATTGGAAGGTTAGTAATTATTATTATTATTGTAATACTTTATTTATTTTGAAAAATGGTACAGCTAAATTAAATGTCATCGTTATAAATTTTACTTATTATTTTCTTAAATTCTCAAATGAGAGAAACATTATCACAAAAGAATTCATTAATTGAGTAAAGTGGGTTTGCAAGTAACCAGCTACATACCCTATTCTTGAAATTCAGGTTACAGTCTGATTTCAAATGAGTTGGCAGATTGTTATACAGTCGTCTGTTTACGTTAGCGAAACTATTTGTAAGTTGATAACAATCTACAGTGAGTAGTATTTAGATTTCCTTTACCCCTTAAGGTGTACACATGGATTTGAGATGTTAATTGGTAAGTTTTTATGTCAGCTTCCATATGGGATAATATACAAACTAAATGGAGTCGTGATTCAATACTTAATGCACAAAGGTTTGCAGGAATCACTTAGTGGTGATATATTAGCCAGAGAGCAATTAGATCTCTTTTGTAGTAGCAAGATTTGTTTGACATGTGTGGAATGACCCCATAACTCAACACCATAATTCAAATGACATTGAAAGAAGGCATGGTTAAGTGTCAAACGATACTCATTTGAAATGAGAATGTTAGCTTTGTTAACATTTAAACAGCTTTACTCAGTTTATTACATATCTAACTGATTAGGGTCTCCCAGTTAAGTTTTGTGTCAGTATCAATTCCTAGTGTTATAGCAGTTTCAATTTCAGTTATTTTTAATTCAAGACTGCATACAACATGCTGGGATTTACAGCATTTAAATGTACCTAGTTAAAATTAAACCATTCCTTAGCCTTGTCTTTGGACATCACTTGATCGTGACTTTGCATCTTCTAGATGTTGATGTTTTTGTACCAAAGTGGTGTCATCGGATTATGAAACAGATTTAGATTTCATATTATGGGGAAATCATTAATCATGATGATGAAGAATACTGGGCAAAGTACAGAGCCCTGTGGGACACCACGTTTTACTTAAAGAGATGCAGATCGGTGGCCATCAAGTTCAGTCAATAGGTGGCAAATCATCAAAATATGACTTCATTAGTTTCAGAGCAATTCCCTTGACACCATAATATTTTAGCTTTGAAAGTATTATTGAATGATAAACACAGTCGAAAGCCTCACCAAGATCTCATATTGTCACAGAGACTGGTTCCCTCCCTTCGAATGCATTAATGGCATAATTAACTATGGACTCGTGAATGTTATGCGCTTTGTTGTTTTAACTTTGAATGAACGAATGAAATTCCATATTTTATTTGGGTGGATTTGCATATTTTTGTCTTCAGCATTGAATTCAGTCTGCTCAGAAAGTGGCTCAAGTGTTAAATATTTGTTCCAGGCTGTTATCTCTCAGCCAGGGTCTGCATTCGCTCACGCCAGAGGTTTGGAAGCACGCTTGTGAAATGGAGACCAGGAGGAAGGCCAACATGAGTGCAAATGCTTAAGCGATTGAGGAGGTACGCTAAAGCCTTGTATAACTGTAAATAAGTGGATGTTTTAGAATCTTACAGAAAATGTTTAGCTCTGAATACTGTGTCTCTTTATTCTCTTTCCAATCGTATTTAATTGAGTTTGGCCATGACCTCTAAGTTGTGTTTCTTAAATGGATGGAAGTTAATGTTGTGTGGTTTTTGTGTTATCTCCGCGTTGATATCTTTTGCTTGACAGCCACTTTGTTGGCTAACAAGCAACACCAGTTTCCTTCTTCGAGTGTCAAGTGCATCCCATTGCTTGATTGCTCTTTAAGAGTTACCTCTTCCCACATAAAGAGACTAGCTGGGAGGCCTATGGAACTTAAGACTTGGACAGGTTACATGAGAGTAATTGAAAAACCAAGGCATCGTCCTAAAAACAGTGCATAGGCCTTTATAGCGATTGAAACTGAGTTTGTATGAAATTTGTGGCATGTGAGTAATTCCTGTTATTTCAATTCCATTTTGTGTCTTTGTTATTGTATTTCATTGATGTTTTCTAATATGTAAGAATTGTCTCTCCCAGTTTTTTGTATTGTGTGAACAATATATAATTGCGTTATCCTAGTAGGACCAATGGGCTCCTCTGGATTTCTGCGCCCAATCCAATTTGAATTAATATTCATTGTCATTCTGTGCGACTTCTGAGGAGATTGATGGTGACGCCATTACTTGGAGAATTTTGAATGGGATCCCACAAATGTGTGTTGACAGCAATCGAAAGCTCTCCTGTCATTGCTTGATTTGAAGTATCCCGGCATTGTACCCGAGGGTATCATTGTCCATGAGTCGTTGATTTGGCAAGTGGTCAAAGGGCGCAGTTGCACCGGCTTGTGAAGAAAGATATAATTGGTTTATCCCGATGATCGTGTATTACAATGCAGTTAAAAATAGGGATACCCTTTCGTCTTTGTGTGTTGAAAAGTGAAGGTCAATGGTTCTAAATCATTTGGCTCAACTTCTTTAGGGATTCATTTACATCTCCAAGTGAAATGCATTGTTCAAAAAAGCTTTAATAGGATGTCAGCCTACAATTTCATCAATTGGTGATCCACTTTCATCTGTAGATGTTTGTTTTCCAGTGGAAATCTTTTTTTCCAGAGGTGTATTACAATTCTAATAACGGTTTGTTATTTGATAAACAATAAACATGCAATATTATTGGTTGAAAAATAAAGAGAATTATTTTTTAAGAGATCCATGTTTGTATTTCATAGTGTGTGGTATAAAATTGGTGCCCAGTGGGTGATTAGTGGTGTGCCATCATCGAATGTATAATGCGAAGGTCAAACTGATGGCTAATCTTTCATGATTTTAACAGTGGAAGGCTGTATGTAAGGTGTCAATCCGATAGCTATAAATGAGAATTTAAGAAAAACTCTATACCGAAATATCGGTGTAGAGTTTTTCTTAAATTATATATATTTTATTATATTTTTTTTATTTATATATATTTATAAATTTCGGTATGAAGTTTTTCTTTCTGACCATCAGCTGGAGCAGGAAATTTGGCAGTAGGCAAAGAGAACAGTGTCAAATGACTACCTGAGGTCAAGTGAAAGGTTTGGGGAAGGCTGACTCATAAACTGTGCCTACCTAATCCTACTCCCATCCAAACATGTTCCTTGGCAAAACCATTAGTAGATAAGTTGTAATATTACCAGTGATCTTGCAGGAAGTGTTGTGATGTGATAGTACAAATTTATTTCATTGCTACATTAAGGTATGTTTTGTTGGGAAAATAGCCTCAGTAGTGAAATCAGATTTCGCACCAGAGACAATGCTCATTGTATTTTTCTCATTTTACTTCCTGCCTTATCAACTAGGGCTGTCAATAAATTAACGTACATTTCGGCCTAGCATGGTGGTGGGTGGTGCTAGAGGTGCCATTTTGGCATCGAAACGTCCTTCCGCCCGGTATTGCATCCTGCCGTGGTAGTGTGAGCAGGCCTCTGAGGTTCTTCTACTTTGCTCACATTGCAAAGTGTTAAAATGTGTGCTGCAATAGAAGATGCCACATATTGTGAAGTGCGATCTGTGATTGGAATTTTACCGGCAGAAACACAAACACTAATTGAAATTCATGGATAACTTTGTGAAGTGTACAGATACGGAATAATGAGTGAAGGTGGAGTGGTGTAGTGGTGCATTCAGTTCCAAAATGGCCACAGCACCAAAGTTCAAGACCAGGACTCCAGTGTTGGGTCCAACCTTGCGACTGATGAACTCTTCCAATGAAATGGATTTTACATTTGATTGGATTTCAAATTGCATTGTTCATTTTGACTCCGGTAAACAAACGACAAGCGGTGCGGCCTTCCAACCACTGCAGCTCGGGGTGTACTGCCCTAGTGTGTATGTGTGTGTCAATACCGCAAACAATCGGCTCCCCCCACTACTTTGCTGGCTACTCCTGAACGTAGGTTACTTTCTGGAAAGCCCTCGTAGATGCGTTACATCTTCTCATTTGTAGATCACGGGGGTGTTGGGAGAAGGTGGAGGACAAGGGGCCAACAAATGGAGTTGGCAAGGAATCTTGTGGGTTGTCTTTAATTATTAAATGTACACAATTCTAGGAATCACTGTCTCCTCTGAACTGATGCATCCCGTATAATGTTTAACCCTGAGAAAATCAATCTTTGCTTGGTCCAGGGGGATGGTGTTAGATTAACTGTCCATGAAAAGTTAATTTTGCCATGCCATTTCTTAACCTGTATCGTAATAAATCAAGATCTTCAAGATTAGTAATTTCAGATGAATGATTCATTTCATTATGTTTTGCTTCAGCGAGAATATTTGGCTCAAAATATTATTCAAATTGAGAACTCAAAATGGAGAAAGTGACCCAGTGATGAAATTTGTCTGCTTGTCAGACAAAGAAAACACATTGATCTGTTATTTAAAGTGAATTTTTACACCACCGCTCAGTTAGTTTACTCAAGAGTTGGGACTGAGGTGAATGAGCTTCATTGCACCCAAAAGTTGTATGTTGAACTGATATCATTAACATTTTTGGGGATGAACATGTAATCAGCGTCACATTGTCCATTATTATCGTATTGTTAATTTTGGTAATGCTGCTCAGCATAGTTGCCCAATAATATGAGATTAATTGGAGAAATGCATTCTGGTGTAATTTAGTAATTAGTTTAAGGTGGAGTTGTCTGCTCTGTTGTATGGGATAGTACTCTCAAAACTAAAATGGGAAATGATGTAGAAGATGTTAAGTGTACGAAAGGTAAACGAATACCGATATTCTATGTATGATGTGATTTGATACAAAAGTGGTCCTGCAGTGAACTTCCCAAAATTTAGATGTAGCTCAGTAAATTTGACCTGACCATAAGCCGCAAAAAAGAGTTGTATGAAAATCCCTATAGCATTCTTTTTTAAATGTTGTTAAGTATTCAATTTGCGATAATGCGTTGTGGTCAACAGATTACAATATTCCTTCAATGCAACAATTTTAAAGTGTAAAAATCGATCATTCGTCTCGACCGGGATTCAAACCCGGATCCCTCGATGTAGAGGTCCGAGTTCGAATCCCGGTTCAGGCGAATGATTTTTATACTCTGAAATTGTTGCATCGAACTGCATATTAGTGGATGACTCCGTTCAGTTGCGGCATCTCCCGCAGTTTCTTGGAATCACAATATTCCTAGTTTTATTTATTAAAGAAAAACATTGGCCCTCTTAGTAGATTTATTACATCCTTTGGTTATGTTTTTATCGAAAGCTGATATCCAAGTGACCTTGCACCCTTAAACATTTTTTTAATCCCCAACCAATAAAATTTTTGGGCATTAAAAAGGTCCAAACTTCGGTCGAGAAAGTTAAGCAGCCAAGTTATCTAGTTCTCTGTATCATTTCGAAAGAGTGTACTTCTAAACCGTTGGAAATAATAATGGAAGTAAACCTTTTATTCAACATCGAAGCACAGATGAGTGATCTAGTTTATTTTGTTTTCATTAGAGTGAGGAACATATTGACAATTTTCCTTTTCTTAATCATAAAACTAGAATCTTTGCCTGAAAATCTTGTATTTGTTTATTTAACATAATGAGCACTTAAAGATCCTTTTAGCCAGATGTAAAAATCATGCTTCAACGAGTTTTCCCGGGACCGAGGCAATCTAAGTCGATCTCTGTCTACCGGAAACATACGTGTGCCAACGCAATTTCATCAAAATCCATAGAGCTCTTATTATATTTGATAAGCAAATATAACGATATTTCATCCGCTTGCACACTATGAAGCCATGCTGGATAACAAATTACTAGCAATAGTGTAAATCTCTGTGATACGATAGCGCGTGTTCGTATGGCTAACAAATATCCGTGTGGCAGGTAGGTTTTTCGATGGAAAATCTGCGACACAGTCTTAAGTAAGGCGGCTGTTTCTTAATGATTACCAGTATTGTATTTTCAATGCATTGAAAAGATCGTAAACTTACAATTGACTGTACCGTGCATTTATTGCGCAGAATATTCTTTCATTACACGCTGTTTGAATTTTCTAGGTAAAATCAAGAAGCTTTGTCAATTGTAGGTAGGAGTTTTGTTCAAATGCAGATTAAACCCACCGAAGGTGTTTGATCACTTAAAGTGATGGTATTGGAGCAGGAAACCATCGCTAAATACTGGAATTTTTTTTAAATTAAAGAATGATATCGTTAAGCGAGTTAATTTAATCGAAAGTCGAAATACCAGTGATTTAGCGTAAACATTCGAATGTTTGGGACACTTGTCATGTTCTAAACCAGATGAAAGTTTCAAAATACACTTTGTCGGGGAAAAATCAACTCTACGACAATTTCGTCAAAATCGCTAAATAACTGTATTGTGTGAGGCACGCGTGCGATTTCCCCTGATGCGAGGATGTTTTCGCCGGTCAAATCCCCTCCCGTCGTATTCTTTTTGAGTCGTAATCTCACGCCGAAGATGTAATCTGTTATCGATTCGGTGATCCGACGATAGCGGAGGAGGCTCGCCGCTTCCCCCACCCCACCCCCCCGGCACCTGCCCGGAAGAAGGCATTCGGCGATGCCTTCTTCTCCCTTCTTTCGGGTGTGCCCTTCACTACTTAACAAAGAAGAAACCGCGTGGAAAAAGAATTCGGAATGGAAACTGACGTGGATAAGGCGGATGTCAATAGAGCAGGTTGGGACAGGTGAAATCTTTCAAACATTTGGCTAGCTAAGTAGTTTGGAATGAACGGCAGCTGTGAGGCTGAAGCAGCGGAACGTCAATGGATTGGAAAACGTTTGATAAGGCGACAAAGGGTTGTTAACTGCTGAAAGATTTCCAATTGAATGGAGTAGATATTCCAGGTGTTATGTGGAAATTGAAGAAAGGATGGTCGCAATTAATAAATTCTGAAAAGAGATTTGGGAAGTAAAATGGAGGAAGAAATGGAATGCATCGAAAAATTGAGAAAGTGTTGAGGGGAGCGGAAGGAGATGTGAAAGAGGCATGCGTCTTGGTTGGAACGCTGGCAGGTGGGTCTACGCGAGCAATATTCAGCGTAGGACAATTAATGGTAAAAGAGGAAGATTGTAATTTCAACGGGTGCGAGGCGATGGAGGGAGTCCCTTCGAAGGACATAAACCACGGTGGATCCCCTCTCGATATCGTTTCCTGCGTCGCAGCGAACCCCTTTCGCTTTCCCGTACCCAAATTTGGCCTACGTTCACGCCAATTTATGTTTCCTGCGATTTCCCGCCGATTCTTGTGCCCTGGTAACGTGCTCGGGCGAAGAGCAGCGGAGGGTAGGGTGGGCCGATGCCTTTCCTCCTTGATGTTTGTTTAACACTTCAAGCGTCATCGATTCCAACCAATTTGCACGAAGGAGACGAGCTCCTGGAAACGTGATTGAGTTCCACTCCTTGGGAATGTCTCGCGAATCCGTGGGCAGTTGGATCACGGAAATGAGATTCCCAGTCACGCCTCTGGTGTTCGGTTCCTCCGCCGGCGGAACCAAAGTCGGAAGGAAGGCACCACCGGGATGGATCCAGTGGTCGATTGGCGCAGTAGGGGAAGTAGGAAGCCGTTGGCACGATTTGCGCGGGCAATGAAGCGATTTGGATTCGAGGGAAGACGAACGCCTTCCCTGAGATAGGGATCTCCTCCCCTCGGGATCGATTAAATGCTTCCCGAGGTCAAGAGCTCAGCATTATGCAAACATTGACACGCAGGAGGGACTGCGGTCATTAGTGGGCGGGCCGCGGTAGTTAAGAGAGTAGTTGGGTTGATGGCTGTGATTACCGGACGGGGCGCCAGCATCTTTGAACAGCGCCACCCTAACAGGTGGCGCCTTGCTCCCAGCGTCGGAATCGCGCGCCGGCCCTGGACGGGGTCTCTCCAGGGGAGGCCGCGCCACTTCCTGCGACTGCATCTGTTGCTCTGCTAACCGGCTTTGAGGAATAGGCCGCCACTCCACGATACACCTAATGGAAGTTGGCGATCTCATCTTGGAATCTCCCAAGCACTCGTACAAATTTATTGTCTGGTAGTTTTACGTGTTTATCCGTACATATAGTATTCTTGACCTCGTCCCAGAATTTTTTCCTTCTATTCGGATCGTGAGTTCTACGTGGGAAAAGTATCCTTCATCCCTGCGATGGAAACATCAAATAAATCACCTTACTTCTAGCAGTGATCTCGTCTACCTATGCAATTCAGGGCGATAATAATAGCTATGCCCTCGACGTTAGTATTGAAAGCATGTATGTAGAAATTTCATTGTAGTCGTCTATCTTGAATTTTATTCAAGTGTCTATGCACAGACCCGATTTCCATTCGGTTTTTGTGCAACCGTCTTATTATGTCTGTTTGATCAAATCAAGATTCAATCATTCCGGAAGCTTTCTTGTCTCGTCATTCAAGAAATTAATCGTTTATCCGCCATCGTTTAAAATGATAGAGGTGACTTCACTACGGTGTCTAAATACGTTATTCATGCAGCAAAGTATGATGCTCACATTATTAATGGTACTAGCGGGCGAAATATTGACGGAGCCTTGTGCCCATAGGTCATCAATAATCATCTTCCGCTCCTGAAATAAGGTTTCCAAAATATTAGAGGAGCTAGACTGGGGAATCACTCAGCGAGCGAAGATTAAATTACAGATTAAATCTCTTGGATAAATTGGAAGGACGTCTCTTTAGCAGTGATGTTGAAAATGTATTATTACCCCCATCGTACTGCGGGTGGGCGAGGTCATGTCAATAAAATTAGAGGGATTAAGTGCAGAAGAGATAAATTAGAGATGCGATTGTTTCCGCGAGCGACAAGGGACCAGAATAGCATTGTCCTAACGCGGTAGGGGTAAAAAATATTCGGATAATAATTAGTCTGGTGTGTATTCACCCCCTGCCACACACCCCAGCGGTGGCTTGCAGGGTACTAAAATATCATAATCATTCGTTATTTACCCGTGTAAGGTCTCGGACGGTCCTCAATAACATAAGTATTACCTGTCACGCGAGCGTCCCCTAGTTTTCTCTTACTTCGCTGGCTTGTTCTGTTCCTCGTGTTTCCTTCACTCCGCCCAAGAAGCCAGCTCTCTGCCGTCCGTGTCATTCAAAACACTCCCCTTCGAGTCTATAACGGCCTCCCAACACTCCACCGTTTCCGCCGCCTTTCTTCGCATTTCAGCCGCCGCTCAGTGTCTCTTCTCCCGCGTCGTTTAAATCTTTTTCGTTAATACTCACCTCTGCTCAACCTATTGTAGCAGTATTTAGGGGAGGCGACCGACAGCTAAGGCCATCTGGGCCATTAGGATGGACGGGAAAGGACGAAGGGCGGTGAAGGGAAGGAGAGAAACCCAGCGTCGGCATTAGCCCACTCTTGTCGAAAGGCACCAAGGGGTCCGCAGCTTAACGTCCCATCCGACGGACGGCGTACTTACTCAAATAGCTAGCCACAAAGCATCGCAAGTAGGATCGGGATACCGCTTAAAGATATTCGACGCCGCCTGGATTCGAACCCGTGCTCTCTGGGTGGGAAGCCAGTACGATATCCACCGAACCGTGTCGATCCCCTCCAACCTATTTTCCTCATTCTCCTAATTATTCAAGCCTCAAAATCTTTCCACTTACGCATTCTTCTTGTCTCAGATCAAAGATAAGATTTCATTTATTTATTTAGCGGGAATAACCGTTTTACGCAAATAAAGGCCAAAAACATATATTGATTCCACGATTACGAAACAAAGCATTTACAACGGGTGCATATTACATTTAATTATATACCCGTCATTGAGAATTAAAATATAATTTAAAATTAAAGAAAAACGTTGATTTGCAATATATATGAAAGACATTTTCAAATGGTATATGGATAGGTACGCAAACATTCATAGTAAGGTTAATTGGTGTAGACACAATGTCCATATTAAATAATATTCCAATTAGAAAACGGAAACAATATCAGAAATATAGTATTTGTTAGAGGCCAGATTGATGCTACAAAATTATAAATGTTAGTGGTAGCTATTAAATAGACCTTGTGGCATTGATTAAGGAATTTTTCCCAATGGGCATTGGGAGCAAATTATTGAAATTCACAGATATCCACATAGCAATAATTAGCATTCTAAAATTTTTCAGGTATTTTTAATAACACAACAGATTGCGGATCCATATAGCTACGCTACGTTTCTCATTGGAAGATTTAATCAATCCTTTTTTTCCATATACGTGTATGTATAGTCACCGTAAATGTCACAAAATCCATTCTCTTTAACAATGGTTTCTTTAGCCAACGTGATTCTCCTCATGATACAAGCCACAACCCTCGTCTTTTAGAACTTAACAATTATTCTCCACTTTTCAAATAACCAATGCATTTATTTCCACTTACTAATGGTTTACTGCGATCTGAATGCGGAAGAGTTTTAATCTAATAAAAAATGTAAGGTTTTGGATGGACCCTTAAGTCAAACAATACTTCGTGGTCTTCATAAGAAATTTGGAGACCTCCTCAGAGAGTTCGCACCATTGTTCACTGATTTGTTACGCATTCCCGCGTACTTCATCTACATCTACATAATACCCCGCAAGCCGCCGCAAGGGCGTGTGGCGGGGGGTACTTCCCTAACTTCTCCCTCTTATTACTCTACCTTGTCCAGCACGGCTTCTTTTTTCCAATCTCCTTTCCCGCCTTATTTCATCCATATTTCTGCATTTATTTATGTATTCAATGTTTTTTTGTGGATATATGATTTTGTGGTTATTGCATGCTGTTTTTTTTCTTTTTCTTTTCTAAATTACGGGTGGTGTCCTAAACACCCCCCGCCACACGCCCTTGCGGCGGCTTGCGGGGTATTAAGTAGGTGTAGATTTATTTCAGGGGCGCTCATCTTCTTACCCGAAACATCAGGATTCGCAAAAATGCAATGCTATGCTCCACTTCAAAGTTGCCATTGTAGTCCGTGTTCCCTTATATCCGTTCTGCCCATTTCATCGATGCTATCTAAGATTCTACCTGGTTTCATGCTGGACGGGCAGTACGTATTTATGACCTGCAGTGACTGTGATGCGCGAAATAATTGGCAGAGGGCACTTACACCGTCGTTTGAGGACCTCAGCGCGTCATCACCATCGGATTTCAAAGCGAGGATAGGCTGCTCCATCTGCTGTTGTCATATGCCAATGCGCTTACGTATTCCATCACCTGCTTTTCGTATTTCACCCTTGGCCTTTTCTCTCTTGTTCCCTTCATTTCTCGCCTTCAGATTACTATCATGGCTTGGGATGCGCCGCAATTATTTTCCCCATGGTTTTCTCTCTCATTCCCAGTACTTAATCATTTATTGCTGTTCGTCCATTTCATTTCCTTCTGTGAATTTTCAATCGCCTCCATTCTCCTTTTCTCCACACTGTTGCTATCCGCCGTATTTCCCAATAGAAAGTCTTCGTTACATGCGCTATTCAAATCCTTCTTCCTTTAAATTTCGCCTCGTGCTTACTCCCGAAAAAAACGAGCCCTTTGGCCGAGAGTCAAACCGGAAATGATCGGAAAACGAGTTTTCTTAAGCACCCGAGTGACTGATATATTATCGCATGTGAAGGAGCGACTGAAAAACGAATGGAATTATAAACGGGTCAGGATGTCGTTTTCGGACTGACTCAAGCGAAAGGGAGGGGAACAATACAATACTTGGAATGGGACTTGCCGTCAGTTTAACCGTAGAGCTCACGCGAGCGCGGGAGTGGTTCATCATTACTCGGCCCCGCTGTTCGTAAGTGCTCTCTCATTGGTGTAAAGGAATTATTTCCATGGCAACCTCCGCGTCATCGACGCCATGATGAACAATTGGCGCGCGTTGTCCGATGACCATTAGTCGTCGTGTCGGTTAACTAAACCACGCACAATGATAATTCCATTCGTGTAACCATCTGACGCTTCTCTTTTCCCTCGTCCTTATTCGTTAGGTGAGCAGCCCGCGGAGAGGGGCAGTATTAATTTATATTTGTAGGTGTCTGGACACCATTTGCACGTCATAGGCATCGGCTAGACGTCATAGAGCTATAGGCTACTTAGTGGAGAGTGTCCCTAGTTCGATTCCCGGGTGAAACTTTCGACATCCCCTATCGTGCTATATCTACTTTCATTATATGTACGAGGGTCATCCGGAAAGTAGTACCCGTTCGTGCCGCATGAAGTGCTGACGACGCGAGTAGCCGCTGGACGAGGTCAGATAGCTTCAGTGGCTTGTCTGCCTTCTCTGAGCCAAGTTGCGTGACGCTAGCATTGCCTGTGTTGTTTCTGTGATTGTTTACAATGTTTAAAAAAATTGAGAACGCCGCCAGTTGTGAAGTGAGGGCAGTGATTAAATTCCTCAATGCAAGAAACGTTCGCCCATGTGATATTCATCGCCAATTAAAGGAGGTGTATGGAGACAATGTAATGGACGAGTCGTCTGTTCGGCGGTGGTGTCGCAACTTCAACATGGGGAGGGGGAACACACACGACGATGAGCGTTCGGAGAGACCGTCTGTCATTACAGACCAACTGGTGAGCTCAGTTGACGAATTCGTGAGGAACGATCGGCGCGTCACAATTGATGACATCTGTGAGCATTTTCCCAATGTTTCTCGAACAATTGTTCATGAAATTGTTAAACACCATCTGCATTATGCAAAAATTTGTGCAAGATGGGTCCCTCCCGTATCTCAATGAGCTGGCGGCGAAGGACTATGCAGCAGGAATACAGAAACTTGTCACACGTTATGACAAATGCCTTAATTTGCTTGGAGATTATGTTGAGAAGTAGTTTAAAGTATCCTCTTTCAAATAAAATTTTTTATGTTTGTTAATATTTACTTTTGTGTCTTTATTTCACGAACGGGTACTACTTTCCGGATGACCCTCGTACATGCATTACTCGATAGCGTGGCCGGCAATCATCATTATGAGAAAAACGAAATTTGCACTTCACTCCAAGGTTTATTTGTAACGTACAGCGCGTTTTAGTTCATCGAACCATCTTCAGCTACAAGACAAAGTCTTTTTTTTAAAGCATTTTTCTTTAAAAGTCCTTTCAAAGTATTTTTTAAATTTCATTTCATCATAAAAGTCCTTTCTCCGAAAGAGACCAACTGATTAAATGTTTCCCTTCTTTCGCGATTGAGTTGGGCGAGAGAACCTTTGGCCTGCCTCGTACCAGAAGATGGTTCGATGAACTGAAACGCGCTACGCGTACGTTACAAATAAATCAGTGGGAAAGTGCAAATTTCGTTTTTTCTCACAAAGACGAACTTCCAGTACATCTCGCCTGAATATATATACTCATCAATCTCATTGCGCAGCTGGTTCCAATGCCGTCCGGATAACAGGGAAGCTGATGCCTTTGTAGTGTAGCACAGTACGTCGTCACTGGGCTAATCAAATACCTAACATAACCGGAAGATTACTGTTTATGATACTAATAATGATAAACTACGCCTTACGATGTGACAGCTAGAGCTCATGGCCAAACGCACAAGCCTCCTGCCATCCCGTATCTCAGTTTGAACTGCAAGGTTTGTGCACAATGTGTATCAGCTACAATTTTTTCTGACATATGCGTGAAGTGCTGAATCCAGGCCCCTGGTTAAGTGTGCGCATGATCGATGATCGTATTGGCATTGGTAAGACAGTGACAGTGCACAGACCACTATCACTGAAAATTTGGCGATGCGAAAGATCTTAAGCGATAGACTCGTCCTCCCGAAGGTCTTTCGACGGACGACCAAAAGAGCAGAGTCGAGTGTCTGCTTGCGAAGATCTTCTGCAACGGAATCGCGACGATTCCCCAACCACCTTACAGTCCCGACTTGGCACCAGCAGACCATTTCCTATACCCTAAAGTGAAGTCCTCCATCTATCAGAGGACACCACCATGGGATCCTAAGTTCCGTAAAAGAAGCTTACACACGTACCCTTGAAAGTACCCTTCCTTCCGGAATCCGCCCACTAGGAAGCCTTCTAGTCGTGGAAAAGCCGCGAGGGCAAAAGTGTGTCGACGCTGTCGAGGGATAATACACTTTGAAGAATTTTTAGATATTTGTAGCTATGACTGAAATAAATCTATTTTTGATACTTTTTTTACAGGGAGAGTTCTATTGTTGACATCGAAAACAAAACGCCACATGTTCAATATCTGTCCTTATATTATGATAAAAACTATGAAAGATTCTTAGCGCAATGTGTGTTTCTCCTGTATTACCAATATCAATAAGATGGAAAGGGTAAACATGTGATTCGGAATTCCTCCTTGAGATTAAGAGCCATTGTTGGTGAGAGGCAAAGTTCATGCAACAAAGAGTGGGCTATGTATTTTGCGCCCCAGGCCATAGTTGGACTAGCGAGGCATTTATTTTGCCATAGGTATATTTTCCTTCACTCTGGCATAATATACGTTCATTTTTATCGCTCTCAAATCTCACACGTTTTATAATTTCACCAATGTCAAGATTTTCATCAAAATCTCCAAGAGACCAACTATGGCGTCATAGCGGCGTTAACCGTGCGTTGTAAATATTTAATAAAATATATTTCATACGGTTTAAGGAGTGAAGACTCGATCCCAATGCTCCTTTTCCTCTGTAGACTTCTTGGGAAGTGACAAATGCTGTCTCTCCTCCCATAAGAACTGTCCAAACCACTTCGTCAAGTTAGGTAGGGCTAAATTCAGCGTGAATGGGGTGACGCAGTCCCACCTAAATAGTCGGAATAGGACACAATTGAACTTGTTCTGGCGACATGGTTCGTGACAGCCATTTAAATGCCTTGGATCCCCTTATTTTTCTCGCTCGACTCTAGAATAATTGGGCCGTGTTCCTCTCGGGACTTCGGTGGGTGTCCAGCGACAGGTAGACATTTCCGGCGACCTCTCCCATTCAGTTCATGTCGTCGCAGCCAAGGTGAACGGTTGACCTCCCGAGAATAAAGCTTGTCTCGAGTCCGCACGCCTAAGAATTAATTTGCGCAAAGCACGCCATTAGCCTTCGTTTGGATCGAGGTGTTTGACTCCTTCTGTCATTCAAGTCATACGAGGACTGTACGGAAAGTAACCTCCGTTATGCTATAAAAAATACACTGGAAGAGATTGAGAAAATTCATTATTATTTGCATCTCAAAACTACACATCCGTACTATTTTTCCCAAATATTCACCAAACAGATTAAAACATTTGTTATGCCACTGATCCAGTTTTCAAATTCCTTCAGCATTAAATTCAGCCGCCAGAGATCGCAGCCAACCGTCTTTGAAGTTTCTCATTGAGACGTGCACAAAAAATGTGCAGTAGCCTAACTTATCAGTCCTGTTTCCATGCAACAGAGTCGTGGAAATCTGTGGAAAATTCTGTAAAGATTTCAGATATCGTAAAACGCCGGTTTTCACGAACTTTTTCGTCTATTTTCAGTTGCAGTTTATTGCTCACCACAGACAGGGCGGCCACTTGTGTCTTCATCATGGACATTTGTATTAACACTCTTTAAAAAATGGCAACACTAACGCACATCTCTTGTCGCTCATCACATTTGGTCCGTACAGAGCACAAATTTCCCGATGATGAATGTGAGCAGCCTTGAAGTTTTTTTATAAGTAAAAAAACCTTACCGTTGAACGAACTTCACATTTGGTGGGAATTTCAGAAGTATTGTTCATTTTGAATAGCAATTGTAACCAAACGACAAAGCGCCGCGACCTCCCAACCGCTGCAGCTCGAGGCGTACTGACCCACGGAGTCCCTCAATACAGTGACCATTCGGCAGTAATTCTGCCTCTACTTATTCGCCAGATCTCTTCCCCTGAGACTTTTTCCTATCCCCAAAATGCAAATATGTGATGAGGGGACATATCACTGGGGAGATGTGGGAGGCACAATAAAGCAAGAAACGACGAGATAAGTGTAAAGCCTAACTACCTTGAGGACTTCCAAGGGTGCTTTTAACAGCGGAGAAGAAGAAGATGGATTAAGAAGTGCATAGCAACGATTTGAGAGTACTTTGAAGGGGACAAAGTCGATGTTAACTAAATTTTGCAAAATAGAGTTTTTTTTAGCCTCATTTCGCGTATTAATTGGACATACCAGGTAGTCTAGTATTCTATGGCTCGGAAACTTGGTCATTCTGTAATCTGTCGTCTGAAGCAACGGGAAACGAAATAGCCGAGACCGTAAACTCGATTGACCCTAGGTTTCCCAAATACAGCCAAGTGACCTTACGGTAGTACAACTTGTATGTCTTTCCTATCCTTTCCCTTGCTTGTCACTTTGTTTTTACCGCCTTAAGCAAACCTGTCGCCAATGAAGTCTGCAATCTCGGCTATTTCGTTTCCCATTGGTCATTTAGGCAAGAGAATGAGCGCGTATTGGAGCCTTGCGAGGTGTGGGTGTGGAGAAAGTGAAATTGAAGGAAGGAAAAACAAACGATTAAGTGTCAATAATGATACAATATGAGAGTATATGTATTGTCGGGAGAAATTGAAAGATTGACTCCGGAATTAACGTATGCCTTACAAAGGAATTGCAGCAGACTGAAATATTCAAGTTTTTATATTTTTTCATATTTCTCTATTATCGGAGAAGCCACAATTTTCCTTGACCCACTCATTCCTCATCGTATCTCTCCTATTTACATGGTTTGCACTAAAAGTATCGGGAAAATTTACGGAAAAATAGATTTATTTAAGATATTGCTGCAAATACCTCAAAATTCTTCAAATCACATCCCTTAGGCGTCGATAAACTTTTGCCCTTGAGGCCTTTCCACGACTTGAAGGCTGGCGTATTCGGGATGGTCCTTAAGGGTACGCGCGCAAGTTTCTTTGACGAAAATTAGGGTCCCATTTGGTGGTGCCCTTTTAGGGAGGGAGGATTTCACTCTTGAGAATAGGGAATAGTATGCTTGTGCCAAGTTGGGGGGACTGTCAGGGGGTTGGGGAATCGTCGCGGTTCTGTTGCACAGGGGTTTCGCATCGCAAATTTTCAGTGATAATGGTGTGTGCACTGTCACCTTATCAAATCCAATACGATCACGCGCACACTTAACCGACGATCTTAATTCAGCACTTCACACAATTCACGTTAGGAAAAATTGTTGCCGATACTTTTTATACAAACCTTTTATAAGACAAATACGGCTCAATATATGCTCGTCTCATTAATTTCAAATTACGCTTATACTGGCATGTGTAACAATCACTACTAGGTAATAATTAGCGGGAATTAGTACACTCCAAGTTTTGCAGCCTGGGACAAACATTTGAATGGCCGTTCAATGTTATTTTCCACCCTGCAGCCTTCCCTTTCGTCCTACGGCCACCTTGCTGCCAACCCCTCTCCCTTCATACACTCCGAATTCAATTAGCGTTATTTGTTCATTTATTTTTTTTTATAATGCCATTTTCCAACTCTCTTTCGCGGAAGTCATTTCCCGAGCGGTGTGTTCCCATTTTCGCCCGGGAGGGAGCGACGCGCGTTGCCTTCTTGCACATGGCGGGCTTCGCGGCAGCTAGAGGGTTATGGACGGGAAACCGCGCAAGTGGTGCGCTGTGCACCATTTAATTCGATTTCTCTCCCTTGGGAGGCTCGCCTCCCGACCCTCCGTCGAACAAAAGAAGACGAAACCAGCGCGGCGCTGGTTTCACTCATTGGGAGGGGGGGAGGTTGACCGCTTTCGAGCGCAGAATGTGATTGCTTTTGTTTTTCTCCAAACGGCGGCAGGGCCGGCAGATCCCAAGGCCACGTGCGTCGCGAAGCGATGGTCGTCCCACGACGGCCCTGACGACCCCTTTCGCTTTATTTCATTTTTGGTAATATTGAACTTGCAACTTTGCTAATTACGATTCACGAAGCCGTTTGGGATGTAATGAATTTGTAGGGATGTTTGCAATCCTCCTACATTTTGGAAATGCCTTATAACAATAATTTATTTCCAAAATATTTCAATGATCGCCTTATAAGCACACAAATGACTAGAGACACTCGCAGATTTGTATTTTGCATATTTCGGTGGCTCGAACACCTTTCTCAGCGGAATCTCATGGAAACATCGCAGTTTTCGTGGAAAAAGTGCAATTCCCATCCGAACGACTACTGCATCGGGAATAACGAAATGGAATGTGTAGACTCAATTTAATACCTAGGCGTAACCCTCACTCACGATCTCTCCTGGGCAAAAACATATGAAATATAGGGGAATATGTGGACAAGCTGACAATTAATTATGATTTATTAGAAGAGTACTTGGTAAATGTGATGAAAAGATCAAAGGGATATGTTATCCCTTTTAGGATTTTATTGGTTAGAGCTCATTTAGAATATGCTGCAAGTATATTATGGGATCCTCACGAAGTTGGATTGATTGCCGAATTGGATCGCGTGCAGTGTAGAGGAGCTTGATTTGTAAAACGTTGTTGTGAGAAACTTAGTAGCGTTTACAAAATATTAGATCAAATAGGTTGGGAATCACGGAGCGAAGGTTAAATTACAGATTGAAGCTCTTGCATATAATGGAAGGAGGACTCTTTAGCAGTGATGGTGAAAATGTATTATTATTCCCATCGTACTAAGTTCATGCTAAATGAATTAGGGAGGTTAAGTGTAGAACAGATAGATTTAAGATTTCATTTTTTCCACGAAAGATAGGGGATCATAATAATATTGTTTGACCGCGGTAGGGGTAAAAATATTCGGGTAAAAATTAGTCTATCGTGTAAATCATCCCAAGCGGTGGCTTGCAAGGTATTGAAAAAATAAATACGTTGACATCAGTAGCAGTGTAATAAGGTCTGTTTAAATATACTGTTGCGGCATCTCTCCCGCAGTTTCTTGGAACTCGGTAACTCGTCTGCTCGCACGTGACCACACTGACGGGGCCTCATCCGTGTGAAAACACTACCCTCCGAGGAGACTGTAAAAGGCAGGGAATGCGACCCAGCGTTGCAGGTAGCAGGAATTTCCCCCCAAGGAGAGGGACGAAGGATTGAAAGGGAGACTTAAAACAGATGAACAGAACACGAATGAGGTCATTCAGAAAAAATGGGATATGTTTACAAAACACACGAGGTTAGTGGAAGAGCATGCATTTAAATAGAACTAATTATTCCCTAGACGCTGAGGGTGGCAAGTGGAATTTTTGCTATCTATAACCCTGCAGTTGCTATCCCGTATTGTCCGTGGGAAGAAGGAGTCCTTGAGTCGGCTAGTTCTGGCATCTATTTCCCAATTTTTTTATAAATGATCCCAGCTACCAATGTATGTAGGATTACGAAAAATTTGCGAGACCTCGGTGCTGAAACATGCGGATTTGAATTTATTTAATAATTTCAATCTTCCATTGAATCGTCTTTCTTCTAATGATTCCCACACCAACTCCATGAGCATTTCTGTGACGCTTTGCGTTTTATCGTAAGATTTTTTAACAAAACGGGCTGCCCGGCGTTGAACCTTCTCAATTTCCCGAATGAGGCAGTTTTCACTCGGATCCCACACGCTGCATGCGTATTCTGAATGAGGCCTTACAACGATTGCTTGTGTGATTAGGAGTGAGGAGCACTGCAATAAGACGTTTTCTTTTGTCTCCAAGATGATGTAATGCATCAAAAAGATAGTGCCGAGTAGTGAAAAACGGCGCGAGTCTCGGGAACTACCAGTGGGGCGCAATAACTGCGGCCTCCATGTTATTTTTATTCGATTTCCATTCGACTAATATGAGTCGTGAACGTCAATGCATCAGGAACAGAAAATCTCCAAGTATTTTTGTCCACGTATCCTCTCCGGGAGCAGAGAAGAATGCGGTTCCAATATCTTCGATGGAAGATCCTGTGGTCATCACATCCGGTCATTTCCTGAAATTAGAACGCAATGAAAGACAAGTGCCGTAATATCGTTCCTGGTGGAAGTATAAATTATGAATAAATATGAAACTTCGACTGACAAAATGATTTAATCATGATTATTATTAGTCTCCAAGTACAGTCGTCTTTAAAGAAGAGCATTGAAAAATATTACTTTTGTACTCTTATAACTAATGTTTTTGGAATTGTGCATAATTTACAATTTCGGTTTAAACTTCATCATATGTGATGTGTGAAGAATTGAGAGAGTCAATGCAACGAACAATTAAGGTGATGTGATCTTAATTTTATACAATGGTAGTATTAATTAAAATTTTATAAATGGAATATTCATTCTTGCCCCGCTGTCAAGCCAGTCAGTTCCGGATTGACAGCAGGTGCCAGGTGAACAAATATGAGAGCTTAAAGTATATGCAATTGTAAATCTACATATATTGTGTCACGTTCTGTTCCCCGCCCTAATCCACTCTGTATATTAGCCGCTCTTTTATTCTCCCTTTCACAGCATTTACTGACACTAATATTCTTAAATCTTTGGGGATTTCATTTAAAATTAGAGGCACAGTAACCTCCAATTTTTTTCCACCTTCATTTGTATGAAGTGTTTTTGTTATAAACTTAATATTGTCCCTTAATGGTAATTTCTTTTTATTTAAATCAAGTACGTTATATTTTTCATAAAAATAGTTTCCTGTCATGATAGCATATCTACGAGACAGCTTGTCTACAGGCAAAATTCCTAATTTTTGAAAGATATTAACTCCATCTAGAATATTTGTATTTTTTGATCTAGCCTCAGGTGTAGAATATTTACTTTGCGGTGTAATTCGGTGTGTAACAATATGGCTGTAAAAATATGCTGAAAAATACAAGATAGATACTTTGATAGACTTGTAGATATGATAAACCATGATTGTTTCTATATGGCTAGTTTAAAATCATTTGTAAACAGTTCCTTGTTAAAATCAAGATTCAAATATTTATTTCGACGTGCAAATATTGGCAAGCTGTATTCGCATGATTCTCGGCGGTTTTGTGTTGGTCTGGACGTAGAGTGAACATGCAATGAAGGTAGGTGGTGTGTTTTTTTGAAGGTTGATCAATATAAGTTTTGACTTAAAACGAATCGTGGAGACATCCTTTGACAATTCTTGTTACGGGCGGTGGGGAAATGTAATGCTATAATTGAAATAGTGGTGTTATTTTGCTCTAGTTAGACCTCATTTGGAATATGCCGCAAGTATTTGGGTTCCTTGGGAGAAAATTTGGCCAAACAAATTAGATGAAGTCCAGAGAAAATCCTCCAGATTCGTTAAAAATTGTTATAATAAGAACACAAGTGTGACAGGTCTCTAATGGGAATTTAGGCTGGGAGCCACTTGAGATGTAGAGAGAACAAGCGAGACAGACTTATAGAAAGGTTCAGAACAAACGAGTTAAACGAAGACACTTTAGGAATTATAATGGCCCCACATTAATTTGGTAGATCAGACAATAAAGTAAGTTTGTGGTTCTTGCACGAGCTTTTTTTCTTAATTACGGGTGGTGACCTAACACCCCCTGCCGCACACCCTTGCGGCGGCTTGCGGGGTATTAAATAGATGTAGACGCAGAATTCTCTGTAGAGCAATTGAGGCAGAATAGAAGTTTTCAATGTTCCCTGAAGTTTAGACAGAGGGCTATATTGACAAATTGAAATTAAAAGGTCTTATTTATTGATTCAGATATACTTTAGATACTGTTTTAATTTATTTGTGGAAAAGCGTCTTAACTGATGGCTTAAATTTACCGATTCCGTCGAGAGATTTGAAAATTTGCAGAAAGGAGAATTTATTTTTTTCTGATTTATTTTCCCCTTCGATCTGAAGTAGAGGCTGCCATTAAAATGCCGATGTCGCTGATATCGCCGACGTGTATGGCAATCTGAGAAAAAAATTCACCATTTGCATGATTTTTTTATCGGCGTTTTTTGAGCAAATTCGAGGAGACGTGAATGGCTGTCTTCGGGCAAATCATTGGCGTGGCCAACATGGACATCGATCGCATTTAGACTTTCTAAGTCAGAAACTGACCAATCGAAAATGCTTCCTTCCTCATTTTAGTCGCGACAACATTGCTGGGGAAAAGTTTTCCATTTCTGCTCCCGCACTCCCAGTTTGAGAGGGTCAAATGAGAACGAGGTCGGTCCAATAAATACGCGAAGTGAGGCCATCAAAACTTCATATTGCAAAATTTAGTCTACATCGATTTTGTTCCCCTCAAAGTACTCTCCATTCGTTGCTATGCACTTCTTATTCCATCTTCTTTTCCAATGTTTAAAGCACCATTTAAAGCCCTCAAGGCAGGAAGGCTTATCAGTTTTCTCGTCGTTTCTGGCTTTATTGTGTCCACATCTTCCCAATGATATCCCTTCATCACATTTTTGCATTTTGTGAATAGAAAAAAGTCGCAGGGGGCGAGATCTGGCGAATAAGGAGGGTGATCAAGGATGGTGATTGAATTTTTTGCCAGAAACTGACGAACAATCAATGCTGAATGTGCAGGTGCGTTGTCATGGTGAAGGATCCATCCATCATGCTCGGTTAAAATAGGGTGCACCGTTGATTTTCCTAAATTCAGTTCATCAGCTATCATTCGGACAGTTATTCGACGATCGGTAATGACAAGCCAGCGCACACGATCAATGTTGTCGTCAACACAGGTGGTTGAAGGTCGTCTCGGCCTTCTATCACCCGTGGCATCTTGTCGGCCATCTTAAAAACGCTTACTCCACTTGAAAACGGATGTTTTCTTAACAGGGCATCATCGCCGTAAACAGCTGTCAACATGTCAGTAATTTCTTGACAACTTTTACCGCACTTGACGAAAAACGTTGTGTTGATTCGTTGCTCCGTGATTTTGCCAATTTTCATTTTCGAGAAACGGTAAAAACAAGGACAACAGAAACTAGCACAACTGGCAACTAGCGCCGCTATTTGGTGGGTACATAGTCCGCGTCATGGCCGGCAGATTGCACCAGTTCACGCATTTGTTGCACGGGCCCCGTATAGCTAGTATCGGATGATTTCCAGGCGAATGTAATTGAAATGGAGGACCAAAGGAGAATATTTTGCGCAAGAAAGCGGACGATTTATAATTTATTCTAGCAAGTTTACACACGCACACAGGAATGCAAACTTGCACATATTCGCGAGCACAAATACATTTTTCACTTCATGGAAAATTTTCGACGGCAATCGAAATTCCAGCTCGGAAAGCGGAATATGTGTTTAAAAAAACCGGACTTCCGTTAATGATTTGCTGCGTAGCTGGTCAACGTTGGCTTCACGTCATTGGCATTGATAAAAGGAGACAGTGCACACTTCATTATCACTGGACATTTGCGAACGATCTGCGCAGAACTCGTCACGAAGGCCTGCTCCAAGGTGACCGACTACCTGGCGAAAAACGGCACTGCGACGATTCCCCAACCTCCTTTCGGTCTCGACCTGGTACCAGCAGACTATTTCCTATTCCCAGAAGTGAAATCCTGCCTCAAAGGACATCACCATGGTTTGACCCTAAGGGACGGCAAAGAAGCTTGCACGCGTACCCTTAAGGACCTTTCCGCCTGACAGGGAGCCTTCGAGCAGTGGAAATACCGCTGGCAAAAGTATGTGTCGACGCTCAAGGGATGTACTCCTGAAAATAATTTCGAAGCATTGTTGCAATATCTGAAATAAAGTTATTTTTCCGAAACCTTTCCCGATACTTTTTATACAAATCATGTACTTAGGCATTCGACCCTAATTACTTAACTATGGGAGTGACACATCTCAGCGGAATTGCATTATTGAAGCACCGGAAATGGGAGTACGGAGATCCACGAGGATCGTAGGCAAACCTTCACGTAGTACTGCTATTGACTACAAGTCCTATTAATCTATTGACAACACTACTGACGTAATAATTATCATCGATCAACAACAGCTGCATAATGGCCATGGTTAGACAATAATACGAAGATGAGTGAAATAATCTATTGGTACAAGGAGTTGACGCAACGCGCGCTCAAGTCGTGAATGCAGAAGTTAACAATTGGCGTAGCCGAACAGCATTCTTACCACGCCTCCTTAAAACAACGCATGGGTGACTGCCGATTTCATGAATGGGCCATCATGGTATTTCCCTTAACATCTGGTGTCTCAGCACCACATGTTGCACGTCCCATGGCGGCTGGCAGGTTAATACGTGCGTTTATACCTTACCCTACAAGGAACCACGATGGCGTGTGGCAGGGGATGATAAATTAAGAGTCAACAGCCATTAGAGCATTGGGTATCTTTTTTTGTATGATATTTCTCCTGGCCCATTATCACCGTTGCTGTTCAACCTGTATGCAGAGGAAATGATTAAAGAGGCATGGGAGGAACTCGAGGTAGGAATGAAAGTGGGCGGGGAATTCGTAAAATCAGTTAGGTTTGCTGATGACCAAGCTTTAGTTTGTCAGTCAGCCAAGGGGCTGCAAGCATTGCTTAGTGAATTGGAAATTCACTGCGACAGGTATGGGATGAGAATCAATATGAATAAAACAAAGGTTTTGCGATTTTCTAGAAAGAAAAAGGCTAAGCTTAACATTAAAATAGGAGGGCAAAAACTAGAGCAGGTGGAACAGTTTACGTATCTCGGTAGTGTTTTGGACCAACACGGTCAAAGTAGTAGGGACGTAAGGAGAAGAATTGCGCTAGGTATAGAGGCTTTCACAAGGAGGAGGGAGTTGATGACGGGGACGTTGAGTAAGGATGTTAAGAAAAGACTCGTAAAAACGTTGATATGGAGCGTAGCTATATACGGAGCGGAAACGTGGTCATTGAAGCAGGAGGATAGACGTAGACTGGAGGCTTTTGAAATGTGGGTGTGGAGAAGAATGGAGAAGGTTAAATGGGCAGAGAAGAAAACAAACGAGGGAGTGCTTGGTATGGTGGGCGAGGAGAGGGGTTTGTTGGGAGCAATCCTATGGATGCAGGAAAAGTGGCTGAAGGGGGTATTGACCGGCAGCGGGATGTTGAAGACTGTAATCGAGGGGAGAATGTTAGGCAAACGAGGAAAGGGAAGGAACAGGATAGGGATGTTGGACGGGATGAAGGGAGGAAGAAAGTCCTCAGAGATGAAGAGGGACCTGATATAGAGTAGGATGATGGATTTTGTGTTTTGTTGGGAGTAATAAAATGTTTGTTTGGTAGTTGTGTCCATCCAAAAACCTACCTTAACCGGCAGATTACCTTAAAAAAAAATTTCTCCTGGGGAGTACCTTTTTTCCCACGTTTAGTCGTCTTTTATTACGGCAACGAATTAATTTATTTATTTTATTTATGTAGCCTGCAAGCCGCCGCTAGAGTGTATGGCAGGGGGTGAATATACACCAGACTCATTATTACCCCAAACATGACCCTATTGTGGTTGGACAACGTTATTATGATCCCCTATCGTTCGTAGAATGACATCTAAAATGTATTTCTCGTCCACTTAATCTCTCTAATTTTACTATCCCTAGTGCGATGAGGGTTTTAATACATTTTCAACATCACTGCTAAAGAGACCTCCTACCAATTTATGCAAGAGATTTAATCTGTATTTTAACCTTCGCTCCGTGGCTGATTCCGAACCTAGCTCCTCTAATATTTTGAATACGCTGCTAAGTTTATCATAAAAAAGTTTCACAAATCCAAACTCCTATACGCTGCATGCGATCCAATTCGGCAATTAATCCAATTTCTAGAGGATCCCATATACTTAAACCATACATGTATTCTAGACGAGGCCTAACCAGCGAAGAACAACATTTCTCTTTGACCTTTTCGTCACATTTACCAAGTACTCTTCCAATAAATCCTAATTTTAGGTTAGCGGCATTTTCTACGGATGTGTTTCACCCAGGAGTGGCCGTGAGTGACGGTAACGCCTAGAGATTTAACCGAGTCTACGCATTCCATTTCCGGGTTTTGCAGTAGAACTAGGCGAGCGGGAGGGAATTGCTCTTTTTCCATAAATTCCTCACTACGCACTTTTTAAGTTTAATCTGATTTCCAAGTGTCGCACCTGCGTTGTATAACAACATTAAGGTCACCTGACCAAGCTCCTGTGTCCTCAAGGTTACGGATATTATGGTAAACCACTGCATCGTAGGCAAATAAACGTATCTGACTAGCGACTACGGATTCAATGTCGCTAACCTAATGTAGGAATAAAAGAGGTCCGATAACACTTCCTTAGGGAACATCTGAAGTAACTTCTACTACATTTGAGCTAACTCCATCTATGACTATTCTATGTATCCGGACATTCAAAAAGTATTTAATCTAACCCCGAATGTTTTTATCTATTCCATAGGGTTCTAGCTTTGAGAGTTGTTTGCTATGAGGTACTTTGTCGAAAGCTTTCTTAAAATCTAAAAAAAACACGTCCACTTGAACATTGCTCCCTCCCAAAGTAAGAATGTCATGAACAAAAAGTGCAAGTTGTCTCTCGAAGGATGGAAGGAAGGATGGTCTCCTTTCGGAAACCATGCTGATTTTTCATTGATAACTTCTGATTAGCGAGGTGTCTCACGATCAAACAAGCAACTATAGTATTTTCCATAACCTTGCACGAAATGGACGCGAGGGAAATAGGCTCGGTTCCTCTTTGTCTCCGTTCTTAAATATTGTTGTTACGTTAGCCGTTTTCCAATCCCTGGGAACCTTGTGATCTACCAGCGAATTCTTGAATATTATTTCTAGATATGGCGCTATTTCCTAAGTTAGATCCTTATGTGTATGGGCGGGTATTTCATCGGGCCCGGAGGATATATTAGGCTTAATATTTTTCCGCAAATGTTCTATTCCATTATATGAGATTTCAATTTTGGGCATCGGTTGATCGGCACGATTTGGTAAGCTATCGGAGGTATTCTGTGAGATATTAGTGAAGACGCTTTGAAAGAAGGAATTTAGTAAGTAAGCCTTTTCCAAAATGCTGGTTACTCTTTCGCCTTTATCATCGTTTGAGTGAGTTAACAGTTGACTTATTTATTTTACCTGAACTTCTCTGACGTATGACCAAAAGGCTTCTCTTTCCAATTTTCCGCTAACCTTTTCCTTGTGAATTCAATTAACGCTTTCCGAAGTTCACTCTGGGCATTCGCCCTAGAGATCTTATGATCATAAATGATTTCATTTATTTTGTCGCTAGAGAATTCATCCCTAATATTTCGCATCTTGGTGTGGCATAGCCTTTGACGTCCTAATGCCTTTCTAACATCCACGTCGTAACATCTACCGTAGGTTGTGTTATCTTTTATAAATTTACTAGAAATTAACTTATTGACTGATTTCGAGGAACTGATTCCACGTATCCTCAGAATTACGGTGATTACTATATTTCTTAAAACTTGCAAATTGATTCAGCAGCACGCACTTTAGGCCATTTCCCTTTATTTAAACAAGTAAATTTTACTGCCATGCTATTACTATTGTGCGTGGGTTCTCTATATCGGCCTTCGATTGATTTCGGGGATCGAGATGGTGCGGGGGCTAACGTACTGGCTTCCCACCCAGAGGGCCCGGGTTCAAATCCCGGCGGTGTTGAATATTTTTCAGAGTTATCTCGATCCCTACTTGAGGTGCTTTGTGGAGGGCACTTTGAGTGAGTACGCCGTCCGTCGGATGGGACGTTAAGCTGCGTGACCCCTTGGCGCCGTTTCGTAAAGAGTAGGCTAATGTCGACGCCGGGTTTCTCTGTCCATCCCCTATGGCGCAAATGACCTCAGCTGTCGGTCGCCTCCCCTAAATACTACTACTCCTTCGATCGACTTCTCTTTCGACTTCTCGCTGTGGCTTCGTCGACCAACGCAAAATGCTGGCTAGTAGTATTATTCACTCTGTCAAACTCGGATGATTTGTTTCTATCGAGTAGTTCAAGCGGAGGAATGGCTAGATAAAAACCTATTGCTCTTTAATCTATTGCTATTTAATAATACTATTGCTATTTGATAAAATCTATTGCTATTTAGTAATGTGGTAGTGATGTTTCACATTCTTGCTTGTTGTGTCCTAGCTTGCGTGTTGTAGGATGGCTTTCGTGCTGCATCACGGGGTGCAGTTTTTTAGTTGTTTTGCGGTATATGTGTTTGCATTAGTGTTGGATGAAGGAATTGTTGCATGAGTGTGTGCGCTGCTGTGGATGTAATTTTCCACGTTGTTGTTTTGCATGTGGTATTGTTCCTTTTTACGTTTGGTGACCTAGCACCCCCCGCCACACGCCCTTGCGGCGGCTTGCGGGGTATTATGTAGATGTAGATGTAATCATAGCGTCAACAGCTGACCGTCCTTCTTACGGCGGAAGGTAAGGTATTCCTGCATTAAGGAGTTCTGCTGCGAACAGCCTTTCATATTTGAATTATGAATCGTGCGACAGTGGTCGACGAGACGTGGTCTGTGAAATAAATGCGCCAACTGGTGCAATCTGGCGGCCATGACGAGGACTATAGCCCCGCCCACGAGCGGCGCTAGTTGCCTTGGGCTTAATGAGCCATCTGTGCTTGGCGGATCGTCGAGCTGTGCGTATGGTATGCCAGATATGTTAGTTTCTGTTGTCCTTGTTTTCACTGTTTGTCGAAAACGGAAATTGACGAAATCAGGGAGCAACGAATAAACAAGTTTTTTGGTGATGTGCGGTAAAGATTATCAAGAAATTACTGAAATATTAACTGCTGCTTACGGTGATGATGCTCTGAAGAAAAAATCCGTTTTCAAGTGGATTAAGCGATTGAAAGAAGGGCGACAAGACGCCACGGGTGATGCAAGGCCGGGACGACCTTCAACTGCATGGTGCCAGTTATGCTAGTTTCTGCTGTCCTGGACTCTGCTGACGAGACAACTAATTTCTGGCAAGGATAAGATTTCTGGTAAGAAATTCTCAACAAGCACAATCGCGGTGCATTCAAAGCTCTATATAACATCTACACGGGTGACGAATCTTGGATCTATGCGTATGAGCCGTGAAACAGGACAGCAATCCACTGCGCATATGTGTCTTCCAAGACGATCCAAATCCCACAAAAGTGATTCGTGCCCGAAGCACATCGAAGCAAATGAGCGGCTGTTTCTTCGGAATAACTGAACATGTGGCGGCCTAACTGCCTTGAGGCCTAACTTCCAAGGGTGCTTTAAACAGTGGAAAAGAAGATGGGATAAGTGAATAGCCTACGAATTGAGTGAACTTTGAACAGGGGACGAAATCGATGTAGACTAAATTTTGGAAAATACAGTTTTTATGGCCTCAGTTGGCGTATTTATTGGACAGTGTAGTATTTATTATTTGTAACTGAATGATCCAAAGTGCATCGGTCGCGTGGAGGTCTCGCCTTTCTCACACCTTTCCCACGATACGCATCACCTTATCGATGGTATTTGGCACGCGAGCGAGATGAGGAAGATGGCTGAATATATGCATTCTTCAGCCATCCCTATAATCCTGTTGTAATTATTATTAAGTATTCAGATCGCGACAGCGAATAAAGCCATCGACGCTGCATGTATAATTAGAGCGATTATTATTATTAGCGATGCTATCATCGCCGATTATCAAGAAGCAGGCCAGGAATTTTGATAAGCGAACGAAATGGGATTTTGAAGACGGATTTCCGAGCATGTCCCATTGCTATAAACAAGGTCTGTCCCAAAAGTAGTAGGACTGAGTCTATTAAATATAATATATTGCCAGAATTGATACATTCACTGAAAATTCTTGGCACTTGTGCGTCCACTCACCGCTGCCAGCGGGTTTTCCACGCCTCGTACGCCTTCTGGAAGGCGGCGCCCGAAATGCTGCTTAACTCCCTCGTCACGGCCCTTTGTAACGCTCCAACCGAACCGTTGTGACGTCCTTTCAGCACGAACTTGAAACACGGGAAGTGGAAGACGTCTGATGGGATAACGTCATGGCTGTAGGGTGTCTGAAGCACGGTCAAGAAGCTCTTGGCAGATCCGCGTGCGAGTTTCCTTTTGTTCAACCGAGAGCTCTCGCGACGTTCGGCGTCTTTAATATCTTCTCTAACCTCCGTAAACAACTTATGCTACTCAGAAATATTCGTCCTAACCATGGCGTTATCATCATAAGCTACCTTGAGAATGTAATGAGTCTCTTTCCCGGTTTTGTCCAATTACACGCAAAATTTAATGGAGTAGCGCTCTTCCTTTAACCGGTTCATGGCGGAACGTAACGAGGTAACCATATAGAGGTTTCGCAAACGAGCAATCCGCTCTCCGCCAAGGCTGGGAGCCAACTGCTGCCGACCTCCAGCCTTTCCTGAGACTCCCCACCCAGGAACCCAGCCAGAGAAACCGCCCGCCCGTCCGTCCGTCTATCTGGGAAAAATGTGTCATACTACAAGGGTAGGCTGAAAACTAATGCACACATGCTTAATACCCCAAACAAAATGACCTTCAAAAACACTCCTGGTTGTATGTGGAAGTAACATCCCCATCAACATGTACGAGCACGTTTGAGGTAGTTTTATTCATCCAGTGTATTTCGAGAAGCGGAAGTATGGAGACGTGTTCTAGTGCTATGTCAACGCGAGTTAAACAGCGTGCTGCTATCGAATTCCTAACTGCTGAAAAACTGCCTCCTCCTGAGAACCGTCCTCGTTTAAAGGCCATTTATGGTGACGATGTTGTTGATAGGTCTACTGTCAATTTACGGGTAGTAACATTTCGTGGTTTCGAGCCTGGAAAAGCCATCATTGTTGATGAAACACGCAGCGGACGTTCGATCACTGCCACAGACGATAAACATCGCAAATTCGTCGAATATCTGATTCAAAGTGATCGGCGAATCACTCAAAAGCGTATCCCAAACCATTTTGGAATATCCAAGGAAGAAGTTTGTCGTGTTAAAGGCTTCCTGTCACGAATAATCTCGCAACATGACAACGCTCGTCCACATACCTCACTCAAGGACTCCTTCTTCCCACGGACAATACGGGATAGCAACTGCAGGGTTATAGATAGCAAAAATTCCACTTGCCACCCTCAGCGTTTAAAAAATAATTAGTTGTATTTAGATGCATGCTCTTCCACTAACCTTGTGTGTTTTTCTATAATAACCCATTCTTTCCGAATGACCTCATTCATGTTCTGTTCATCTGTTTTTAAGTTTCCCTTTCAATCCCTCGTCCCTCTCCGCGGGGGCAAATTCCTGCTACCTGCAACGTTGGGTCGCATTCCCGGCCTTTTAGAGACTCTTTGGGGGTAGAGTGTTTCGTGGTGCATTTTCATGTGGTAGTGATGTTTCAATTTCTTGCTTGTTGTGTCCTGGCTTCCGTGTTGTAGGATGGCTTTCGTGCTGCATCACGGGGTGCAGTTTTTTAAGTTGTTTTGCGGTATATGTGTTTGCATGAGTATTGGATGAAGGGATTTTTGCATGAGTGTGCGCGCTGCTGTGGGTGTAATTTTCCGTGTTGTTTTTTTTTGCATGTGGTATTTTTCCTTTTTACGGTTGGAGACCTAACACCCCCCGCCACACGCCCTTGCGGCGGCTTGCGGGGTATTATGTAGATGTAGATGTAGATACCTCGCGCCCAACTGGAGAGGCTCTGCGAAACCTGAAATTTGAACCGATTCCACACCCTCCTCATTCCCCCGATCTAGCGCCTTACGAGTTTTAGTTTTTTTCCAAAATTAAGAGACACCTCAAGGGTAATCACTACGGACTATGAGGTGAAGGCAGCTGTTAAGTCCTAGATTCGAGAAAAGTCGGAAGAGTTTTTTATCGGCGGAATGAAAAAACTTGTAACACGTTGGGAGAAATGTGTTCGCCTTTTTCTATGACTATGTTGAAAAATAAATACATGATTTTGAAACTTAATAAATGCACTTTAATGCTAATTGTATTTTTTGCCGGGTCTTGCTATTTGTTTTTGTTCGCGCTCTATAAGCATGCGTGCGTAAATTTTTAGCCTACCCTTGTACTTTCGGGACTCACCTTTCATATATATTCATTGAAATTGAAAATTGTATTAATATCTGTACTTCGCACTCCTGATTTATCGCAATTCGTCCTCTAAGAAAGCATGCCCAAACTGAGTTCTTAACATGGACGATAATAGTATATTAATTTAGGAAGCTTAGCTAAATATATTAGGGAGAACCCAACTTAGCGACGTCCACGACTGCATTTGTTGTGCCTTTTAAGTGAAATTAAGTTTTAATACTTAGTACTATGTCATCCTTAGATGGACTTCCGCCTTCCCCACTTTCCCTGTGCTCGTCCATTATGTGTGTTCCTATTCCTGTTCCTTATTTCTATTTCCATGTGAATGTATGATGCATAATATGTTCGCCTTATGGCGGATTTTCGTGCTTGAATACGAATATTGTATTGAATTGTATCGTAGTAATTTTGGCATTTTGGGCACAAGGTGTTGAAGAAGTGAAATTCGGTTGTCTCCTCTTGATCTTGATTGGCAAAAAATATGTGTCGGAAGGTGCGTGGTGCTTTCCACGAAACGCCTTACACAATTACTTCCATCCATTGCTTAGACCTGCAGAGTATTCGCTCCTGAGGGGATGAGCAATTATCTGCACCACAACTAGGCCAAATCTTCCCTGGCCTTTGTTGACATCGGAAACTCACTGCTGGAGTAATCTCGTGTGTTGCGCACATTGGATGATGCTCTTATTGGTATACTCGCCGATAGGGTGCGGATAATAGTCTTAAAATCAGTAAAATTCAGATGTTAGTAGTTCTTTATAATTTTATCTAACATTTAATCCGATTTATTTTCCTTTAAACGCGGGGATATTTAATTGAACGGTCCTTGCCATTAGCTCAAATTGCTAGTATAGGGATATCAGCTGATTTTCAGCTCATTTTTTCCGGGCTGTGTAATGATAGGATTCTTTGAGGGGCGGGGATGGGGAAGGGGAAGGGGGGAGATACGATCCAGAGACGGGTGTAATACTTTCGTCTGAGAGTCACGCAACAACGCTGTTCCTCATTAAAATCTTTGCTACGAGGGTTGCTATTTATATTTTGAAACTTGACAACACTAAGTTCTTAAGGCGCCATCTGACGTTTCCATCTGAATGTTGGTCCCTTTTAACGCTAACCTTCTACATCTCATTTTTTCGTTTGATCATCACTTATGATTATCACTCAGACTCTTTGGGGGTAGAGTGTTTCGTGGTGCATTTTCATGTGGTAGTGATGTTTCAATTTCTTGCTTGTTGTGTCCTGGCTTCCGTGTTGTACGATGGCTTTCGTGCTGCATCACGGGGTGCAGTTTTTTAAGTTGTTATGCGGTGTATGTGTTTGCATGAGTATTGGATGAAGGGATTTTTGCATGAGTGTGCGCGCTGCTGTGGGTGTAATTTTCCGTGTTGTTTTTTTTTGCATGTGGTATTTTTCCTTTTTACGGTTGGTGACCTAACACCCCCCGCCACACGCCCTTGCGGCGGCTTGCAGGGTATTATGTAGATGTAGAGATGTTGTTTACAGTGACTCGAAAACTTTGTCTCAGCGGGAGTTAACTCGTGAACACTTTCGTACGATGATTTTTTTACACTTTCGACGTGGATTATCAAGACAGAAGTGCATCGATCAACTTACTTCAACTTTTGGCGATGAATTCCCATCCTTTGCCACTGTAAAACACTGATATAACGAATCCATCATGGCCGCCGTTCGCTCAGTGACGGAAGTGGTGAAGGTCATCCAAAATCAGTTTTTGTACCAGAAAACATTGATGCTGTGCAAGAACTAGCGAAGGGAGGTTGTCATGTGACTTATCGTGAGATTGAGACTCTCTTGGGGATTAGTCTGACGAACATCAATAATATATTGCATGAACATTAAGCTGTGAACAAAATTTGTTCAGGTTGGATCCCGCATAATTTGACAAAAGCTCAAAAAGATGTTCGTCTCAATTTCTGGTAAGAAATTCTCAACAAACACAAACGCGGTGCATCCAAAGCTGTGTATACCAACATCTTTCCAAGTGACGAATCTTGGATCTATGCATATGAGCCTTGAAACAGGAACAGCAATCCTTATCAGCAATCGTCTTCCAAGACGAGCCAAATCCGGCAAAAGTGATTCGAAGCAAAGCGGGAAGCTAATGATCGCGTGTTTGTTCGGAATAACTTGCCATATGGCAACCGTACCGTTAGAGCAACGTAGAACCGTGAATTCTGAAAGGTACAAGAGTATTTTTTTTGCCAGGAGTGCTTGGTAAAATACGGAAAAAGAAGCGGCTACGAAGCATCATTCTTCATCATGACAATGCAAGCTCTCACAGATCGGCTGAAACATCTAACTACCTATTTGACTGGCCAAAACGTCGAATTGATGGGTCATCCTCCGAAGAGCCATGATTTAGCACCAAATGACTTCTTTGTATTCCAGTTTATCAAGTAAAAATTGTATTGCCAACATTTTTCGGTACTTGAAGGAGCTTGTGATGCATTCGAAAACCATGTTTTGGAGGTACATACCTCAATCGGAGTGGAAAATGTCTTGCGAAAATTGGTTCGAGCGCATGCCAAAGTGTATTGATCATCATGGGGAATACTTCGAAAACAATATAGTCATTTTCAAAAATACTGTCTTTTCATCACAAGACTCAAAATATAAATTTTTCTAGTTCTACGTCTTCACTGAGCGTGCCTCATGACCGACTTGGAATAGCTGGAGACCCTAGGCCTTCTCTATTAATTTCGAGGTCCCTCTCATCAGCACATAATCGCACCTGCTTTCCATGCCCATCAGCCTCATTCACAAAGCTGTGCTGGATGTGTCGAAGAAATGGATTCGTCGCCCCGTTCAGATATCCTCTCGATCAACCTATTGTGCACATGAAGTTCGCACGGTGATATGACACGTACTCACATACATGCATATGATCGGATGAGTCTATCGCGGGTGAGATGACAGCAAATACATCATTATGACTTAAAATTAGGCGTTGCGAAATATCTGCGCTGAATTCGTCCTCCCGAAAGCACCTAGCCATGCATCCTTTACAGTAACCGCCTACCAGACGAAAAACGACATCGTGACGATTTCCCAACCGGCTTACAGTCTCGAATTGGCACCGGCAGACAATTCCCTATTTCCAACAGCGAAATCCTCCCTCTCTCTCAAAGGACACCACCTTTGTTATCCTGTTAAGTGCCGCCGAAGAACACACATACCCCTAAGGACATCTACATCCACATTATACCCCACAAGCCGCCGCAAGGGCGTGTGGCGGGGGGTGTTAGGTCGCCAACCGTAAAAAGGAACAATACCACATGCAAAACAACGACATGGAAAATTACACCCACAGCAGCGCACACACTCATGCAAAATTCCCTTCATCCAACACTCATGCAAACACATATGCCATCAATCAACAAACAACTGCACCCCAGGATGCAGCACTAAAGCCTTCAACAACACACAAGCCAGGACACAGCAAGCAAGAAGGTGAAACACAACTACCACATGAACATGCACCACGAAACACTTTACCCCCCGAGGAGAGTAAAAGGAAGGGAATGCGATCCAACGTGCCGGTAGCAGGAATTTCCGCCCGCGGAGAGGGACGAGGGATTGAAAGGGAGACTTTAAAACAGATGAACAGAACACGAATGAGGTAATTCCGAAAGAATGGGTTATTTTCACAAAACACACAAGGTTAGTGGAAGAGCATGCATTTAAGTAGAACTAGTTATTCCCTAGACGCTGAGGGTGGCAAGTGGAATTTTTGCTATCTATAACCCTGCAGTTGCTATCCCGTATTGTCCGTGGGAAGAAGGAGTCCTTGAGTCGACTAGTTCTGGCATCTATTTCCCGAATTTTATATGCATGATCCAAGCGACCAATGTATGTAGGAGTACGAATAATTTGCGAGACCTCGGTGCTGAAACATGCGGATCTGAATTTATTTAATAATTTCAATCTTGCATTGAATCGTCTCTCTGCCAATGATTCCCACCCGAAACTCCGTGAGCATTTCGATGATGCTTTGCGTTTTATCGTAAGAAGGTAAACTGGAGAATATCAAGCGTGAGATGGAAAGGGGAAACAGATATTTTGGGTCTATGTGAGGTGAGATGGAAGGATAGCGGGGATTACTGGAGTGATAACTATAGCGCATTCCCTGCCTTTTAAAGACTCTTTGGGGGCAGAGTGTTTCGTGGTGCATTTTCATGTGGTGTTTCAATTTCTTGCTTGTTGTGTCCTGGCTTCCGTGTTGTAGGATGTCTTTCGTGCTGCATCATGGGGTGCAGTTTTTTAGTTGTTTTGCGGTTTATGTGTTTGCATGAGTATTGGATGAAGGGATTTTTGCATGAGTGTGTGCGCTGCTGTGGGTGTAATTTTCCGTGTTGTTTTTTTTTTGCATGTGGTATTTTTCTTTTTTACGGTTGGTGACCTAACACCCCCCGCCACACGCCCTTGCGGCGGCTTGCGGGGTATTATGTAGATGTAGATATAGATGTAGAATAATATACAGCGGTGGGGACGAGATCCGACGAGGGGTTGCCATAGTATTAAATGAAGAGGTAGGAAGAAGCGTAGTCAACATAGAGCAGGTAACGGATAGAATACTACTAGTGGAGATAAAAGCAGAACCGACGAACTTAGTTATTATTCAGGTATAAATGCCACCTAGCAACCATAAGGAAGAAGAGGTCGATAGGATATCCGATAAGTTAGAGGACATGATCGCGTGTGTTCCCGAAGGGAACATTTGATAGTGATGGGGGATTGGAATGCGACGGTAGGCGAAAAAAGAGATGGTGATGAGGTGGGGGACTACGGTTTAGGCACGAGGAATGACCGCGGGGAGAAAGCAGTTGAGTTCTGCAGGAGACAGGGGTTAGTCATCACCAACACTTGGTTTAGACACCACAAAAGACGCAGGTATACATGGAAAATGTCAGGTGACTCAGAAAGGTATCAGCTAGATTATATTCTGGTTAGACATAGGTTTGGGAACAGTGTGATAAATTCGCACAGCTTCCCGGGAGCGGATGCGGACTCTGACCACAATTTAGTTGTTATCTACATCTACATCTACTTAATACCCCGCAAGCCGCCGCAAGGGCGGGGGGTGTTAGGACACCACCCGTAATTTAGAAAATAAAGAGAAAAAAAACCACATGCAAAAACCACAAAATCATATATTAAAAAAAAAAAACTTGGCATAAATTCATGCATGAACACTTACACCCCACACACATGCAAACACTCAATCTACACCTTACATACACATGCACCTGAAAGTATACCTAACATCTCTATAGTGTTTAATTTTGTTCCGACTTGTAAATTCAATGTTTTTAATATTTCTAAAGTGACTTCGGTTTCTTACTATTATGATTTCTGATTGTTCGGGGAAAGAATGAGTATTTGTACCTATCTGTCCTGGAATCTATCTCCCTTAGTTTATCTTTGTGGTCTGATCTACCTAAGTAGTGTGGGGCCATTATAATTCCTTCAGTGTCATAGTTAAACTCGTTTGTTCTGAACCTTTCTAAAAGTCTAAGCCTCGCTTGTTCTCTCCGCACTTCAAGTGGTTCCCAGCCTAAATCCCCTAAGAGACCTGTCACACTTGTATGTATGAAATGTAGCGTCCGATTCAAAAAGATAAAGCAGGGGCGGCGAGTTAGAAAATGGAATGTAGAAGCATTAGATGGATTAAAAAGGGAGTACCAACAGGCGGTAGAGGAAAGCATGGAGGATGGCAAAGAGCTATCTATCTATTACTATCGAAGAAAAATGAGAAAGAATCAAGAAAGGGTTATCGAAAGCCGCAAAAGATACCATTGGAACCTTTAATGCGAAAAGGACTAAGAAACCATGGATCACGGATGAGATGATTACAAAGATGGATGAGCGGAGAAAATGGAAGAATGTGAATACAGAGTAAGGGAAAATGAAGTACAAGGCATTAAACAATAAATTTAGGCGGGCAACAAATAAAGCAAAAAAAACATGGTGGAAGACGAAGTTGCGAGGATATGGAAGGTTTGCAGAGGAGGGGTGAAATTGGTGCGCTGTACAGAAAAATTATATCTTTATCGGGAAGTAAGAAAGGGAGATCTATGCTAACAGTTAGAGATAAGGCAGGTAAGGTAATAGTTGGCACAGGAAAGATCCAAGAGAAATGGAAGGAATATATAGAAGAACTGAATAGAAAAGAACTTCGACCAACAAAGTTAGACATAGAAAAGGAACATGACGTTGAGGAAGATAGCTTAGGTCCACGCATACTCGACGATGAGATAGAGTGCAAAAGTAGAGCAGGTGGAACAGTTTACTTATCTCGGAAGTGGTTTTGATCAACACGGTCAAAATAGTAGGGACGTAGGAGAAGAATTGCGCTTGGCAAAGAAGCTTTCACAAGGAGGAGGGAGTTGATTAGAGGGACATTGAGCAAGGATATTAAGAAAAGACTCGTAGGAACTTTGATATAGAGCGTAGCTATTTACGGCGCGGAAACGTGGTAATTGAAGCAGGAGGATAGACGTAGACTTGAGGCTTTTGAAATGTGGGTGTGGAGAAAAATGGAGAAGGTGAAATGGACAGAAGAAAATACATGAGGAAGTACTTGATATGGTGGGCGAGGGGTTTGTTGAGAGAAATCCTATGGAGGTAGGAAAAGTGGACGGGATGAAGGGTGGAAGAAGGTACTTCGAGCTGAAGAGGGACCTGATGTAGAGTAGGATGTTGTGTTTTCACAGGAGTCACAAAATATTTATTTATGAGCTGTGTCCATCCAAAAATTAATATATATATATTAATTTATTTATTTATTTTTTTTATTAGGTAATCTACCGGTTAAGGTAGGTTTTTGGATGGACATAATTACTAATTTAATAATTTGTGACCCCTAGCAAAACACAACATCCTACTTTTATTGTTGCATGGTGCGGATAGGGGCGGGGGAGAGTCCTCAAACCGTCAACCCAATACACTACCCTCCCCAAACCAAACCGCCCAAAATGCCCTAATCTTATCACCACTTTCTTCCCCGGGACACACAAAATTAAACATCTAATCCGTGACCTCTTCCCAATTATCAATAACACTCAGTCCACATCACTTTTATTCCCACACTGTCCCTCTGTTTCGTTTAAACGCCCGTCGAACTTGCGAGACATCTTTAAGTCCACAAATCCAACTTCAAGCACCCCCGTCTCTCCCCCGCCCCTATCCGCACCATGCAACCGCCCACGCTGCAAATGCTGTCATCTTTTAAGACCCTCCCCCTCACTCAGTACCAACTCCCAACCACTCGCCACCTGTACCTCAAAAAATATTATATATCGCCTCTCCTGTAACTTCTGCCCTGCCTTCTACGTGGGCGAATGCACGACCGCACTTTCCCTCCCCATGAATAACCACCGATATTCCACCAAATCTCCCACCTTTCTTAATTATCCCATCCCTACTCACACCGCTTCCCACAACCAATCTTTTGACGACTGCTTCTCTGTTTCGGTGATTGAAATCCTTCCCAAATCTGCGAGTATAATAGAGGTGAGAACCCGCGAGATGGCGCATATCTGGGTGGCCCAATCATTCAAACCGCCCGGGCTGAACCAAGCCCACTGAATGCATCAATTGGCTGCCTACATATCCCCCCACCCCCTTGTTCATTTCCTATTGGTCCCTTTACCTCTCCTTCCCCCACCTCTCCCCCGCACATCCTCTCCGCTCTTCCCCGAGAACGCCATTCTGAAGACGACAGCCGTGCTGTCGAAACGTAAAATAACAAATTGTGAGTGTCCTTTCTTTGTGTCTCTATATTCTAAAAATCTACATCTGTGTTTTTATATATATATATATATACATATATATATATATATATATATATATATATATATATATATATATATATATATATATATATGCACACATTAATATGTGTATATATTTATATATTCATTTATTAAATTGATATACGAGGGTCGCAGTGGTCCAGGGGTTAGAACGTTGGACTACTGACCGGGGGGCCCCGGTTCTATTCCCGGGCAAGTCCTTCTCGGCACTTGCAGCTCCAGCCAAGCTATGTGATTTTTCGAGCACCAGGTCTTCCTGGGAAACCATAACCGGCACAGGTAAAGGAACTGGCCCCCCCTGCCCTGATGTGTGAATTTCACACGCCGTTGGGCGTAGTACTGGGTGACCTCTACCATCACCCACCAAACCGACCTGCGGTTTGAGTACTGAGTTAATTTTTAATATGCATATACATAGATAGATATATATATATATATATATATATATATATCTATGTATATGCATATTTGTTATATATATATATATATATATATATATATATATAACTCATTTATATAGAAACAGAAATAAGAAAAAGGGATAGGAACACACAAAGGACGAACACAATAAATGTGGGGAAGGGGGAATCGAATGGATCACAAGAGATTTTTCCACTTGCCGGGCGGATGCTCTTAACCACTTGAGCTATCGAGGAAACGTAATTTACCCTGAGATCCGTGGGTCTAATATGATCCGGTGTTCGAGTCCCGGTCAAGGAAATATTTTTACTCTTGTGATCCGTTCGATTCCGCCTTCCCCACCTTCATTGTGTTCGTCCTTTATGTGTGGTCCTATCCCTTTTCCTTATATCTGTTTCTATATAAATGAGTATTTATTCGCCGTTTGGCGGGATTTTGTGTTTGAATGTATAAATAAATAAATAAATAAATAAATATATATATATATATATATATATATATATATATATATGTGTGTGTGTGTGTGTGTGTGTGTGTGTGTGTGTGTGTGTGTGTGTGTGTGTGAATACGTCCTTCGGTAATACGGGTAATAAGTATGCGACATTCATTAGTCTGGACGATGGTTCGTGACGTCACATCATCCATTGTATTTATATACGGCGCTGGTGCTATCTCTTTTATTCATTTATTTCATGCTCACCAGGTCGATATGACCCGAATATCGATATAATGTCGATATATCGTCATGTCGCCCAGCCAACATGGGAACGACCTTTCTTCCCGCCCACTCCCAGGGCAACGGACAGGATGCGGAAACGATGGAGATGGCACGTCACGAGTTCGAATAATATAACACTACACAGTGTATATATACAGATTGAGCTTTTGCGGAGAATACTTAATTCTCTTAATATTCTCTAATGCTTTATTTTTAACCGCAGACCTTCATGAAATAAGGAAGGCAAGAGTAGTATGGGGCGCGCAGGTGGGCGGGCATGGCACGAGGGTGGGATGGGGTGGCGCAGAAGGGGAAGGGGGCAACACTGTCCGGAGATAAGGGAGGAAGAGCTTTATGTGTATTCCGCGATAGCGCATCTTTGCGCATGCGCAGGACGCCGGGCGTAATGATCCGGGGCCGCTCCTCGGAGGACTGCTCTAGAGGAGGGGGCGGGAGGGAGGTAGGGGTGCCGGTGGTCGGGGGGCGGCGCGGAGATTGTTGAGATGGGGGTGTGGGGAGCACGAGTAGGGGAGGGAGATTGTCGTTGCAGGAGGGAGGGAGGGGAGTTTTCGGATCGAAGCAGTCGTCTGCTCGCCATCGTTGGGGCTGCTGTCGAGGGAGCGAGGGAGCTTGGTCTTCAAGACGACAACACCGCAACCCCCCCCCTCCCAACGCGAGCATCACGGTTTCTTCGTCCGTCCGTCCTTCCTTCCCCGTCGCGAAGTGCGCCCGCAGCCAAAAACCCCACCGAATCTGGTTTATTTCGGTTCCGGGAGGGCTTCTTCACCCGGAGTGAGGCGAGGCCTTTCTCCCCCGTACCCGGTCAGCAGCCGCCGCTTGAATCCTAACGCCCCGCCGGCTTAAATGCGACCACCGCCGCCGTTCCAGCCACCACCCGCGGACCACGAGCCCCCGCCTTCGCCACTCGACTAAGGCCGACACCCCGCGGTGAGTACACGTCAGCCAGCATCAACTCTCTTGAATGGGTCGGTATTTCCCCGCAACTGCTCCACCGAGGATATCATTTCCGATTCAATGGTTCAGGAGAACATCGCACGCTATTTTTGACACCAATTCGCGGGTATCGCGCGTTCATTCTTTGTGTCGCGCTCCGATTCGTCCCAGGCGATAAGAATCCGTCATTGTTGAAAAATGTCTGCCGTAAACAACGTCATGACGGTAAACAGAGCCGAGCCCACGGCGCCGTTCGTCAAATGTTTTGTTTTCGCAGTATCAGTCGAGAGAATCTCGTAGTGAACGTTATTGCTGTTCAAGACTAAATTTCACCTCGGCTCTTAAATCTCCAGAACTTTGTGGATCGGACGTTCTGCCTGATTGGAGTGGTTAATTATTATATGGCGCAGTAACCGTTCCGCTGTCAACGTATGTGCATTTGAAAACAAAAGAATGAAGACAAGGGCAAAATCTGGAAGTTAAATCTCTCTCTTTCGGCGCTATACGGTTGTTCACATCGCCGTGGTTTTTTTGTGCCCCGGTCGAATCAGGCACGGGGCGTACGGACGAGACGAGACTATCTCCTTCTACGAGTTCAATGTTCTGATGTCTTATTTTTCTTACTTTGGTCTAGCGACTTTTTCGGAGGATTTGAGAGATAGGAAGCATAGAACACGCACACATGCGCGCACTCACCCACATCCGACCTCATTCGCCGCTGTGCGTGCGTGCCGAGTGAAATGATGATCACGATGATAGCGGCGCGCGTATGTGACAGAAACATCTGCCGATCGGGCGCATTGTCGGGGCACGCAGGTGAGTCCGTTGCACCAGCACCATCGATGTTGGAGGAAGCACCGAGTTGTGTCGGTGGCGGATTTGACTTGTGCAATGCTTGGGTAGCAATTGCCTGTTTGACTGATCTGACATCCTGCACGCGACAGAATTGGTGCAGTCTAATTTGTCTTTTAGTGTCGACGACGTCTACCGTCGCATCACGAATGTCGTGAGATGTGATGCATCTGTACATATATTTTATAGCTTATCGTTCACAGCCCTTGTCGTAGAGGTGAACATAGCTTTCATTAAATGGTGGACCGTTTTAAAGTTCTACTCCGCGCAACATTGTTATTGAACAATCACGTCCACGCAATAATAATAACAAAATCGAGGCCATGAGTGTGATAGAGTCGGCTTTTTCAGCAGGGATTTAGTGACAAACCTCGTTTGCACGCCTTTGTCTTAAAGATAGTCGCTTCAAAATTCAGTGCAATAGGTTCCATCAAGATACCCTTCGTGAATTGGCGTGTGTATTCCAAATGACCAATTCGCGTTTCTACTAATTTGCTAACATATGACTATTAAATTGGAGTCAATTTGTTACCAAATCCTCTCTTTGATGCTAATATTATTGATTTGACATTTCCTCGAATTATGTTTAAGTCAAATTCGAGTTAGGGTAATTAGGAAAATACAAAATCGGACTTCTCTACCTGTGTGCAGAGAAAGAAACACGAGATGAAATTATGTTTAATCCATTCCGCCTTATCAATCGACGGCATTCATTCAGCGCTATCGATTTAAATTCTCCCTTAGAAAGGGCACTTGATGGACGTGAGATAGGTCCGCATCATGCGAACTCAGGGTAACTCTACGGCTTGGTCCTCTGAGTCGGTGTAACGTTAAATAAGATATTTAATTGGCCTTGAAGGAAGTTCGCACGGTAGGGATAACATTGGAGGTGTATTATTTTTCGAGAAAAATTCAAAATTCCCTCGGATCGCTCTAATGCGTAGTACGACGAGTGATAGCGGTGCGGTATTATGAAATCCTTTATAGCGTCAAGGGTCAACTTTGACGATCGGGTCGCGTGGTGTTTCACAGCGGAAGGGAAAATAAAACGCAGAGCGCTTCAATGCATGTGTGTGTATATATATATATATATATATATATATATATATATATATATATATATATATATATATATATATATAAGTAAGTATTTGTATACATAATAAAAATTTATATTTTTTTAAATATAGATATAACCATAGACACAGTAATCAACCTGAAGGGCGGTTTCGTAGGTGATGGTAGAGATCACCCTGTACTAAGCCCTATACGGCGTGTGAAAATTCACATATCAGGGTAGGGGGGCCAGTTCCTCTCCCTGTGCCGGTTATGGTTTCCCAGGAAGATATGGTACCCGAAAAATCACATAGCTTGGGTGGAGCTGCAGGTTTCCAGAGAGACTTGCCCGGGAATCGAACCCAGACCCCTCCCGTCAGTAGTGTAACGCTCTACCCCTGGACTTCCACGACCCACATTTGAAATAAATATGTGTTTTGCAAAATATGTGCTACAAATTCCAGATCGAACTAGCAGTTAGTTTACAGGTACGAACAGCATGATACCAGCATCTTAAATGTTCAATGGGTCGAACGCATACCATTGAACACATGAGATGTTGGAGATTACGAGAATAAGACCACGCCAATATAAAAACAAACGAAGGAGACGCCGCGTTATTTAATGCATAGTCAACATTGACATTGACGCGAGGCAGCGTGTGACTAAATTTGATTACAAGAAGTTAGTGCACAGAGTTGCTCTACCCACTGGACTACTGCGACTTATATACCTGTATGTATGTTTATAAGGATATGTATACATAGAATTATATACACCTATGTATTTACCGACAAATAATTTTGTGATTATGTCACCAATCCGGGACCCCAGTGCGCACATCAGCTCTTCAGGAGAGACCTCGATTGCAAAGAAATGTGGAAGAATCCCAAGAAAAGGGCTCGAAGCGATGCGTAATAAGATAATGCCGCCAGATGGTTGTTGTCCGTTGTTAAGGGACGTTGCTGGTGGGGTCGCCGACGCGCCAAAATTTTCCGCGTGCGGGAGAACTTGGCACGCGTGCCGTGTTCGTTCCCATCACGGCCGCACGAAGGAGTGAGGGTCCGCGAGCGCGCGCACGCGTTTCCTTGGAAACGAAGCCGGCGGATTCTAAATGGGGAGCGGTAAACAACTTGGAAGGCAATAACGTGTTTAAGCCGCCTTTTTGGCGGCGCTCATGTAGCGAGCGGGCACACCGAAAATACTTAGACGGTGATGATGAGGAACGGATGTGGGGAAAGGCACGGCCCTCGTATATCTACGTGCACGAATGAGTATATTGAAGGAAATAGGAATAGATTGGAGGGAAAGGAGGCTAATCCGCAACCTGTGCATGTCTCAGACTGCTCAGGTACGAGTGGGGAACGGGGAGTCCGGTTGTGCAGTGTTAGGAATAGGTGTAAGGCAGGGTTGCCCATTATCACCGTTGCTGTTCAACCTGTATGCAGAGGAAATGATTAAAGAGGCATGGGAAGAACTTGAGGTAGGAATGAAAGTGGTCGGGGAATTCGTAAAATCAGTTAGGTTTGCTGATGACCAAGCTGTAGTTTGTCAGTCAGCCAAGGGGTTGCAAGCATTGTTGAGTGAATTGGAAATTCAGTGCGACAGGTATGGGATGAGAATCAATATAAATAAAACAAAGGTTATGCGATTTTCCAGAAAGAAAAAGGCGAAGCTAAACATTAAAATAGGAGGGCAAAAACTAAAGCAAGTAGACCAGTACACGTATCTAGGGAGTGTTTTGGACCTACACGGCCAAAAACTCGCGAAAACTTTGATATGGAGCGTAGGTATGTACGGCGCGGAAACATGGTCATTGAAGCAGGAGGATAGACATAGATTGGAGGCTTTGAAATGTGTGGTAGGTGAAATGGACCGAAAGGAAAGCAAATGAGAAAGTTCTAGGTATGGTGGCCGAGGAGAGGGGTTTGTTGGGAGATATCCTTAGGAGGCTGGAAAAATGGATGAAGGGCGTATTGATCGGCTGTAGGATGTTGAAGAATTTAATAGAGGGGAGAAGTTTTGAAAATTATTTCATCCAGGTGACGACCTTGGTGAGCGATGTACTCGTTGAGTCGTTCAAAAGGTTTTCGAAGACTATCTACATCTACATAATACCCCGCAAGCCGCCGCAAGGGCGTGTGGCGGGGGGTGTTAGGTCACCAACCGTAAAAACGAAAAATACCACATGCAAAAAACAACACTATCCTCAGCATATCTTGCGTTCTTCCAGCGATGATATCCGGAACTACCCCCTTAAGAGCTTATCGGGTCCTTGGTTGATCTTTGTAAACCTCAGCTTTGAGATATCCCCGTCTGAGATTTCCTGAAGAAAAAAATCACATGGGCTCAAATCCGGGGTTAGAGGGGGCCATGGAACATCCCCTCGTAAGGAGATCAGGCAGCTGGGAAATTGTTCTTTCAGGATTTGGCATGAACATCGGTTGGTATGAGCCGTGGCACCATCCTGTCGAAACCAAAAGACTTCTTTGTCATATTCCTTACCATGGTCTTACATTTTTGAGAGTTAAAACTTCTCCAGCATCTCACAATAGCGCACGGAGTACACAGTAACAGTTGAACATCGAGATCCAAAAAAGTAAGGCCTAATAATGCCTATGGAGGACACAGCGCACCAAACTGTCTACTTTGGGGCTATGAAGAGGTCTAGGGTGAAGTTCGCGAGAGTTGTCAGTCGCCTAGTAACGAAAATTTAGCTTATTTACTGAGCTGAAGAGTTGAAAATGTGGTTATACCACAGCGTCCTCTGCGTTGCCACCTCACTATCATTGTTCTTAAAGAACGTCTGTACGACAAAGCCTCGATGCTCACCAGATCACTGAAAGGTAACTACTAAAAATGGCGTTGTTTCCCCCGCTAACGCCCCCCCTACTCTCCCGCTCCGCTAATTCACCTGCGCGCTCTTCAGTGATTTTTTTTAAACTAGGGCGTCTATTCTTCCGCATCCTGTACTTGTACGGGGTGGAATCGTGTGCATCCAGAGACACATGCTAGTTTGTTAAAGACCGTAATTGAAGGGCACAAGAGGGGGAAATGGAAGAAGGCCGAGGATGACCCGTGAGGGGCATCAGTGGAAAATATCAGTGCGTGTAGCCCGGAGGGAATAGGGTAAATATTTGATCCTTTGATCATGTTGATCCTTACCTGTGATGGCACCAACTTGACCTAGCTCGCCTTGCTTCGACCTCTTTGTCGAAGCACTCGGGGAAAACTCAGTTCGACTCGTTTTGAGTTTCGGAGAATATTTGTAGCCGTGGATTTTAGCATTTGCAGTGCCGCGAGCGAGCGAAGGAGGGCAAGGCGTCTCCTTCCGCGACCTCTCGTGCGAGTGATTAATTCAAAGATTTCGGGCGAGCAACTTTCCGAAACTTAAATATTATAATTAGTCGGCGGAGCGTTCAACGTCTCACAAGACGTTTTTTTGTCGCAATCACGTCGTAATGGAATCGCGGCTCGGAGAAGTTAGTAGCGGCGGTAAAAAGATACAAGGTTTCCCAGGGGTTGAACGGTGTTAAGGGGCTCAAGAAGGGGTGATAGTTTAATGAGGTGTGTGATTGAAGGAGTGACTGCGAGGAATAATCTCAGTGGCGAAGGCCATGGATGAATTATGAGTGGCGGGTGACACTCCCGCAAGGAATAATAGCAATGCTTGTATCGTATTTTCCACTGACCATGCATGTATCATGTATAGGTATAGCAGTGGTCAAATACATTGAAAAGTGCAAAATGCAGGTACATTCCGATACTATGAACATTTTTAAAAAAAGAGTGTTTACATTTAAGTGTGTAATAAAAATAAAATGCACGGGTTGTCACTTAAACATTCATATAATGAATATAATCAATTTATTAGAACGAGTTTCCTGAGTTTCAATTTGAAATTGAATAATTTATCACTCGTTTTCAATGTGTGTTGTTAATTTGTTTTAAAATCTTGCCCCCATTGCAACTGGGCTTTGCGTGACGCCTGGGATGTGACGATTTCAAATTGAATATGAGTGGGTATATCACTATTTGCGCGATAGAGAAGGATATATTATTTTTTTATGAATCCAGACATGGCTAATACATACAATGTAAAATAGATGGAATGTTGAGAACATTTAATTTTTTTAAATAAGAGTCCTAAGAAGTTTGTGTAACATGCACTCAGATGATCCCCGGAATATTAGTAGTAGTATTTAGGGGAGGCGACCGACAGCTGAGGTCATTTGCGCCATAGGGGATGGACAGGAAAGGATGAAGGGTGGAGAGAAACCCGGCGTCGGCATTAGCCTGCTCTTTGCGAAAGGCGCCAAGGGGTCCGCAGTTTAACGTCCCATCCGACGGACGACGTACTCACTCAAAGTGCCATCCACAAAGCACCTCAAGTAGGGATCGAGACACCTCTGAAAAATATTCAACACTGCCGGGATTTGAACCCGGGCCCTCTGGGTGGAAAGCCAGTACGTTAGCCCCCGCACCATCTCGATCCCCCCCGGAATATTATATTCCATATAATGATGATGGCCAGGAGTAAAAATTTGAATAAAACGGGCATTTTAATACCTCTAGAGACACTGTGTTATGCAGGAACCGAATATGTACATCACTGCGTGCATTTTAGAGAGCACAGACTATTTACGTGAACATTCCACTCATCAGTTTGATGAACATGTTGACCTAAGGACTTAAGTTTCGGATGCAGAAACAATTATTCCATCGCTAAGAATAAAAATTCTCTTGCAATATTGCACGATTAAGTTCACGGACCTGTGTCATTTTGCGATTTAGTTTAATTCGTTCGGCACAGCACCAGTTCCCGACAGAATGAAGAGACCGGGGGGGTGGGGGGTGGGAAGAGGATATTTAGGGGATGAAGAACTTCTAAACACATCCTGGGTAATGATTTCTTCATCTCTCGCCAGTGTTCTCCGTAACTGCGCTGAATTAGCGTTCGTTCTCTCCGCAGTTTTAATCTGGTTCGTTTGAAAGGCCCTCCTCGTAATTTCACAGTTCGAGTGGACGCGTCGATAGATCGGACTGGAAATCGAGGGATCGGATCGGAGAATGACTTGTGTTGCGTGAAACGTCTTCCTTTTGACAACCCTTATTTACAATGAAGTTGTTGGCCAAGCAGCTAGTTTTTTTTATCTCCACGAGGATTGTTTTCACGAATATATTAAAAAATGTTTTCAATTCTTTCAGTCAGCAATTCCGTCCGCTTTCATGTGTTACTGAGGCGTCCGAGAAAAGAGGATTGTGGGGCGGAAGTTAGAAGGGGCGGGGGGGGGGGGGGTGCAGCGAAAGGGCTTCTAGAAGTGCTTAGGTGGAAAAGAATGGAATAGGCAAGTTGAAAAGATATTCAAGTCGCATGCAGAAAACTCCTTTTTATTTCTCGAGAATCTAGCGAGGAATAAAAATGCTGCGGAAAAAAATCGCAATTTTTTCATCGGTGTTTCGACATTTCAGCGTCATCATCCAATGTGTCGTGGAAACGTCGAGGCACGTGTCGTGTTTACGATGTTTTAATGGACTAATTCGCAGCATTGATGAGGAATGGGTTTGGCTGGAAGGCTATGTCAAATAAATCTTAATGTCCCTAATCCGAAAAAGGGAAAGGCAGCAACCGATACGTGTGTCAGTCAGACTGCTTAGACACGAGTGGGTAGAGAGTCGGGATGGGCAATGTTAGGAAGAGGTGTAAGGCAGGGTTGCCCATTATCACCGTTGCTGTTCAACCTGTATGCAGAGGAAATGATTAAAGAGGCATGGGAAGAACTGGAGGTAGGAATGAAAGTGGGCGGGGAATTCGTAAAATCAGTTAGGTTTCCGGATTACCAAGCTTTAGTATGTCAGTCAGCCAAGGGGTTGCAAGCATGGCCGAGTGAATTGGAAATTCAGTGCGACAAGTATGGGATGAGAATCAATATTAATAAAACAAAGGTTACGCGATTTTCTAGAAAGAAAAAGGCTAAGCTAAACATTAAAGTAGGAGGGCAAAAACTAAAGCAGGTAGAACAGTTTACGTATCTCGGTAGTGTTTTAGACCAACACGGTCAAAGTAGTAGGGACGTAAGGAGAAGAATTGCGCTAGGCAAAGAGGCTTTCACAAGAAGGAGGGAGTTGATGAGAGGGACGTTGAGTAAGAATATTAAGAAAAGACTCGTAAACAGTTTGATATGGAGCGTAGCTATGTACGGCGCGGAAACGTGGTAATTGTAGCAGGAGGATAGACGTAGATTGGAGGCTTTTGAAATGTGGGTGTGGAGAAGAATGGAGAAGGTGAAATGGACAGAGAAGAAAACAAATGAGGAAGTACTTGGTATGGTGGGCGAAGAGAGGGGTTTGTTGGGAGCAATCCTATGGAGGCAGGAAAAATGGATGAAGGGGGTATTGATCTGCAGTGGGATGTTGAAGACTGTGATGGGGGGGAGATTGTTATGCAAACGAGGAAAGGGCAGGAATCTGATGGGGATGTTGGACGGGATGAAGTTAGACTACGGAGATGAAGAGGGGCTTACTGTTTATGCCTGATTTTAGGTTACTGTAGTGTGTGAAATTGTGTATTCTGTGTCCATCCATCTTAACCGTTAGAATGCCAAAATAATAAAAAATATAATTCATTAAAGTACTTAACCTGTTCGGACATATTCACGACGGTATCGATAGTATCAATTGTGCTTAACATTATGGCGAGAGCGCTTCAAAACTGGTGAATTTATAAGTGTGGAAAATCATTTGCTTGTCAATTGGCCTCAGTATATTTTATAGAGACGCTGAGCCTATAGTTGATAACATGTTCCAATCATATATTTAAGTGACCAATCTCTAGAGGAATCAGGGAGGCCGTTTTCGGATGTACGAGGGTTGGGTGAAAGGTAGTGCACACATGCTTGTAGAGCGAGAACGAAATGACCTTCAGAAGCGCGCCAGATGGTACGTGGAAGTAACATTCCCCCTCAATACTCATGCACAGGCTTGAGGTCGTAGTTAATCCAGTGTATTTCGAGAAGCCGAAGTATGGAGCCGGGTTCTAGTACTTTGTCAACGCGAATCTGTTTGACTAATGCACACACGCTTTTAGACCAAAAACAAAATGACCTTCAGAAGCATTCCTGGTGGCGTGTGGAAGTAACATTCCTCATCAACACGCATGTGCAGGTTTGAGGTCGTTTCATTCATCCAGTGTATTTTGAGAAGCGGAAGTATGGAGATGTGTTCTAGTGCGATGCCAACGTTAGTTAACCAGCGTGCTGTTATCGAATTTTTAACTGCTAAAAAATAGACTCCTACTGAGATTCATCGTCGTTTCAAGGCTGTTTATGTTGACGATACTGTTGATTGGTCTACTGTAAATCGATTAGTAGTAAAAGTTCGTGGCTGGAAATTTTTTTTTGTTGAGCCTGGAAAAGCCATAATTGTTGATGAAACTTCTTTTGATTGTGTTTTGGGATGCTCGCCGAGTTTATGTGACAGATTTTCTGGAACGATGGGCAGCGGTAAACTCTTCCCAGTATATACAGGCTCTAAAACACCTCCGAAGTCGAGTTTGTCGTGTTAAAGGTAGCAGCCTGGCGCCAATAATCTTTCAACATGTCAACGCTCGTCCAAACACACCTCGCGCGTAACTGGAGAGGCTCTGCGAAACCTGAAATTTGAACCAATTCCACACCCTCCTTATTCCCCTTATCTCGCGCCTTGCGATTTTTATTTTTTTCCTCAACTCCAGAGACACCTCAAGGGTAATCCTAACACCTCAGACGATGAGGTGAAGGCAGCTGCCAAGTCCAGGATTCGAGAAAAGTCGGAATGGTTTTTCAGTGACGGAATTAAAAAACTTGTTGCTCTTTGGGAGAAATTTGTAAGCCTTAACGGTTACTATGTTGAATCATAAATATAAATGATTTTTAAACTTAAGAATTGCACTAAAATGTACTCTTTTTGCCCGATGATCTCGCTATTTGTTTTTGTTTGCACTCTACAAGCATGTGTGCATTACTTTTCAGACGACCCTTGAATTACCCAGACCCGAACCCAGAACTCTACAGTAAGTACGAGTTGAATGCTGAAACTATGAAGAATATCAATTCGCCATTTTCTACTTCAGAATGAAATACATGTACTTTGTTCTTTTTATAGCTATAATTACTAATAATAATAATAAATCTATCTATCCGATATGCCATAAATTAGAATGTTCCCCGGGGACAAATTAGCTGGACTTCATCCAAATCAGTATACTTTTATTTCTTTAAATCGATGCGGTCGCCTTCAAATACTCGATAGGTTTGGACGCCGTCGAGAAGGGGGGAATGGAGGAGCTCCTCTGGGCGCGAGGAGGGATGCTGGCGCGATGTGAATCGACCCCTCCCTCCTACCTCCCCCTCTCCCTCTATCTAGAGAGAGAGAGGCATGAGCACGTGGACAGCATGTTGTCCCCCTTCCCCCTCGTTCCAACTCCTCCCACCCGCGCCAGTGACTCAGGCATTCCGCCACCCGACACGCGCCCCCCCCCCCCCCACGCCCTAACCCGGTGGCGAGGGGTGGATTAGGCGGGCAGCCGCCGCGTGTCGTTCTGGAGGTTTTCGCGGCACCCCCTCCCTCCACTCCACAAGTGTGTCGAGTGCTACTTGTTCAATAATTGCCCGGCTATCTAGAATAAATAAATCGATGCAAATAAGTATTCCCAAAAAAGTCTATTCCGCGTCTCTGAATTTTTGCGAAAGATGACACGACAAACGAAGACATCGAGCGGCGTGAGCGAAACATTAACATCCCTCCCACGCAAGTTGATTGGACGTTTTGGCTAGCTGTAATCCATAGGTTTGACGTACGAGGGGCCCAAGGACTAAGGAAACATGCTTTTAAGCCTTAACTAGCGCGGCAGTAAAAATACCCTCCATTCGTCGCAAGAGGTCATTTCGTTCTCCTCATCAGACTCCTGCCTACCTTCATTCCGTCTAATCCTTCACCGCGCTCACCCAAACGTCCTCTTTGGCCTCAAGCGCAGTGACATCCCATTCCTCCTCGCTATCATTCTGCATTCACTCGCACTGCTTTCGAATATCCGCCAACGGTCAACCTTCTCCCTCCGGCTCGCCTGTGCCGGACGCGTTGGGGGCGGATTGACGTCCTCGCCCGCCATATCAGCGATCGCGGTTTCGAATCCCCCTAAGGTGGGTTTTTCTCCTATTAGAAATTGTCTATTCGTAATTGCCTTCAATGTAATTTTTAGGGGTTAGCTGGAAGAAAGGACTCGACGACGTCTGTCCAATACATGCGCAAACTGAGGACATAAAAACTTTATTTTCCTAAATTCAGTCTACATCGATTTTGTCCCCTTCAAAGTACTCTCAATTCGTCGCTATGCACTTCTTATCTTCTTTTCAACTGTTTAAAGCACCCTTGGAAGTCCTCAAGGCAGTTAGGTTTTTTAGTTTTCTCGTCGTTTCTTGCTTTATTGTGTCTTCCGCATCTTCCCAGTGATGTCCCCTCATCACGTCTGCATTTTGGGAATAGCAAAAAGTCGCAGGGGGCGAGATCTGGCGAGTAAGGACGATGATCAAGGATGGCGATCGAATTTTTTGCCAGAAATCGGCGAGCAATCAATGCTGAATGTGCAGGTGCATTGTCATGGTGAAGGGTCCATCCATCGCCTCGAGTCAAATTTGGTCGCGCGCGACGGGGCTATAGTCCGCGTCATGGCCGCCAGATTGCACCAGTTCGCGTATTTATTGGACACACATCGTGTAGTCCCAATCTCGCCCCTATCAAGACGTTGAATAAGTTGATTCCACGGTTAGAACGTCTTTACATCCATTAATTTTGTTATTTCTTTTGATTCAGACGCGTGGATAGCGAATGCATTCGGTCCCCAATCTTTGCATCTGTACTTAAGACGTAGATTATGCCTGCACTCAGAATGCTGGTCATCAAAGATACTTGTGCTAATCATTTGTGAAAATCCGGTGACATTACCTAGCTTTTCATGTAAATTACCTTCAGAATATATTTTATTTTCAATATTTGCGTGGATTCAACCGAATCAACACAATTTCTGACGAATGCAGTCCATACTGTTATCTCTACGCTCCATAATTTACCGTAGGTGTAGTATTTAATGTCATTTGTTATGAGCATTGAGCTAAATGTGGGTTCTCTCATTTCAAGGTGCATTTTAATGAAAAACAGACATCGGAAGTATTCAAGGGATTCGTAATTACCGAGTCAGCTGCTACCTTCAATGGGTCCAAGGCATACTTGCGCTAAGGGCGTCGCGCAGCGACGTGACGGAGAAGCTTCAAGCGCAACTTGTCATGTCAGAGGGGAATTGATCACTGACAGATCTGACGGAGGGATCATTGATAGTGACAGTCCAGACACCATTATCACTGACAATTAGGCAATGCGAAAGATCTTAAGCGCTAAACTCGTCACGAAGGTCTTGACGGACGACCAAGAACAGAGTCGTGTGCGTCTGCTTGCGAAGACCTTCTGCAACGGCATCGCGACGATTCCCCAACCCCCTTACAGTCCCGACTCGGCACCAGCAGACTATTTCCTAATCCCAAATGTGAAATCTTCCCTTGAGGACCTTCCGGAATCTGCCCAACAGAAAGCCTTCGAGTCGTGGATAAGCTGCTGGCAAAAGTGTGTCCACTCTCAAGGGATGTACTTTGAAGGATTTCTAGGAATTGCAACAATATCTAGGGAAATAAATCTAATTTTCCAACACTTTTCGTACAAACTATGTACGTACAGGAATGCACGCATTGTGCTTTTAATATCGAGTGGCCTTACCCTTGTCAATCTTACATTATTTTATTCGTAATTTCTTCATGCTCCCTACCTGCCTTCATGTCTTCCAGCGATCAATGTCTTCCTCTTCCTTACTTCCTCTTATCCCCTTTGCCTACTAATATCTGCCATTTAATATCACGGCTTCATCGAAACTCCACCGCGTCAAACTTCGTCCTTCGCCTTCCTTCCTCTTCAACTTCCCTCCCTAATTCTTCTCCTTACTCACATCTCAAATTCCTCCTGTCTATCTGTCTTCACACTGTTTCCCGAAAATTCCGCTTGTGCTCTCAAAGGCGCTGCGCATCGTGTTAGTCTTCGCTAATATTTTCATCGTGTCTTTTCTCATATTTTGTCTTCAGGTAATCTATTCCCTTCTTGCATGGCCTCAAACGCAATTCTTCTCCTCGTATCCCCGCTGCTACTCCTTGTTTCCGCTAAAGTAAGCACTGCTGTGTATTCAGGTAAACTTCCCCACTTGCTCTACTTTATTCCCTCATACCTTAATTCTTATTTTTGAGTATGTCAATATTTTGGTACCATTCTTTGACCCATTAGTCCCATTTGGCGGTGTGCTTTGGGAGAGGGAGGATTTCGCTTCTGGGAATAGGAAAGTCTGCTGGTGCCAAGTGGAGACTGTAAGGGGGTTGAGGAATCGTCGCGATGCCGGTGCAGAAGGTGCAAACACTCGACTCTGCTCTTTTGGTCGTCCGTCAAGACTTTCCGAACGAGTTTAGCGCAGATCTTTCGCATCACCAAATTTACGGTGATAATGTTGAATGCACTGTCATCTTATCAATGCCAATATGCACTGCAATCATGCGCACACTTAACTGATACGGTCTGAATTCTGCACTTCTCGTACACGTTGTCGTTGACTCATGAAATAGACGGCCGTCCAGCACGGGGCTCGTCCTCCACACTCTCTCGACCATCTTTGAAGAACTTAAAACTGCAGTTTGGGACATTCTTTCATCCTCGAACACTTGGCGAATCATACTCAACGTCTCCGTGCCAGAATTCCGCGGTCCAGCTCAAAATTTGGCGGCGTATCGCTGTTCAATCGTTCGGTGCATTTGCACTTTCTCTGGGTCACTCGACAGGGGTCCACTTAAAACACGATCTAGCCTAAAAGAACGCTCGCAGGCGATTGGCGCTAGGCGCGTGTTGAAGGTCAGACCCTCCACCACCGAGCCTGCGCGGTGGGAGCGCGCTGCGACGTACAGTCACGTCAGGAACACGTTACTCTTTATACAAAACTTGTATTATTACGTCGATCAAAAAATTCACCTCATCTGTTGCAATATTTATACGGCTTGAACGTGTTAAAACAAAGTTTTTGATATACTGCTCGCAAGGAAACTAAATCGGTTCCTCGTCACGTTGCAATGCACCTCCGCTCACTTTGAGTCACTCTCACTTCAAAAACTTCCTCGCTTGATAATGGCACAAGTAAGCCAAACGCCTTGCGAAAACAAAAAAAAAGTTTAATTGCGGACTGTGTCAACGAGTGCCTACTTCAATTTTACCAGTATCTAGTATATGTGGACGGGTTGACATGAAGTTACAAGTGATAAGATAGGACCTATGCCTTGGAAAAGCTAACCAAGAGAGGCCCTCGCCTATTTAATCCTAGGGTGTCCAAGTTCGAGGAAGTTGGCTGCTGCATTGACGCGCATGGAGCCTCCAGAGGCCAAAGTATTGCTTATTTCATTCGTTCCACTGGGTTTGAGTGCGGTGGTCGGACATCGCTGGGCTTCGATCCACGGAGACATCGGAGAACGTTTTAACGACGGCATGCCGGCCCTTACTTGGGTCCCTGCGGGCTGAGAGGACTCGATCGAACAGCACTCGCCCCCTCTCCTTCGTCAAACCACAGTGATCATCAAACCAGACGCCGGAGCCCATATTATTTATCGACTCATTTCCACTTTAATACGACGGCTGTTCAGAAATTAATTTACATTTTAAAATAAAATATGAACCTAGTGACTAGACAAAGTTGTATTATATACATTTGAAAGGCACATTCTTAAATTATTTTCCCTACATAGTTGCCATTCAAATCAAGGCATTGATCATAACGATACGCAAGCTTTCCAATTACGTTTCTGAAGAAATTTGCCGCCTTACATTTTAAACACCTTTTTTACGCCAGCATGCAATTCCGCGTCAGTGCCAAAGCGCTGTGTTCCAAGCCACTACGTCTAGCGAGAGAGACCCGTAATCGCGTAAATCGGCGATTTTCACGATTTTTTTCGTTGATTTTCAACGTCAGTTCATCTGTCTCAAGCCTAGGCACTACTTCGGTCTTCGGCGGGAACATTGATGCTGTGGCCATTTTAAAACTAAGAATGCACCACTGCCTCACTCCACCTTCACTCATTACTATTCCCCCTCCGTACACACTTCACTAAGTTGCCTATCAATATTTCAATTGGCTTGTGTTGGTTTTTCGCCAGTCCAAACCTAATCACATATCGCACTTCACAACTCGGGATTTTCTTTTACAGCGTACATTTTAACACTTCGCAGAGTGAGCAAAGTAGAAGAACTACAGTCTGCACCATACACTACCGCATCAGGATGCGTGCACTGAGTGCAGGTACGTTTAGGCACCAAGGCGTTGGCTCTAACCCTGCCCACCGTCTCGCTAGTCCGAAACGTGTTACTCCCTGGACAACCCTCGTATTATGAAAACCCAATGTCACGAACCATCCGTTTAAAAATTCAAGCATTGCCAAAACCGCCGGTCCGTGTCTTCCGAGGTGTTTATTACATTTACCTAACAATTATTAATTATACATCACATGAAAGAGCAACTCAAACAGTTTTTTCCGCAAGTGTTCAATATGAGCCCCATTCGTCGCACGGCACACATCGAGTCGATGGGCGAGTTCTTCACATACCTTGATCAGTGTTTAATTGTTGCAACAACCGCTTCAAATCCTGTTTCTAAAGTCAGGAGGAGGGTCAGATGATAGATGAGGCACATATATCTTACACTTATGATCCTTTAATAACCCTCAAAAGATTAAAATTACGTGACGTGAGAGAGATCGGCTTGCACTCTAAATTACAGATTCACTTCTTGCGAACTGTAAAACACAAAAACGCTTTCTGTTCACTAGTCGCCATATTTGCTACTAGCGTATTCTAACGGACGAAAGAGGAAACAGTGCATGCCCAGGTGTACCAACAAAACCCGTTGAATTGCTATTTCATATGATGTATAATTTATAATTGAAAGTTAAATGTAATAAACACTATAAAGTTTTATAACTGCGATATACCTTTTGAAACACACTGTATTGTGCTCGTTTCTGAAATATGTAAAACGTATTTCAACCGAAGTGTAGTTACATTTCTCTAAATATATGAGGTACGAGTTCTTTCCCGATGAATTCTACTCGGTCCTTTTTGCCTCGCCTGCAGTCGAATATCCAAAGTGAATCATGAGCATCCCTTTTCGTTTTGACGAGGTAAAATTTAGCATTTCAAGTTTTAAAGTAAGTTCATTCGGATAAAATAAACGAGCTGCGTTGAAAAGTGTCCAAATAAATAAATGTTTAGGAATTACGAGTGAAATTAACTTTTTAACTGAGCGTATTAATGTTGAAGGCGTTGCCACCCATGTCTGGTGTGCTCCTTTGATATTCTGCAATAGGCTCGAAAAATAAGTTCGCCTCGCGAAATAAGTTCATGTAGTTTTCTTCCCTCCCTTCTCCGCGTCCTCTGCCTTGGCTACCATGCGACATAACGCTTCATTTTGAATAAGACGATATGCTGGATTTTCTCGAGCGTCATTTAGTCACTTCAGGCTTTGATTTCCATTCAACGGGTACAATCAGCGCCCTATTCGATGCCCCTCAAAACTTCGCAATGCGTGGAAATCTGTAGTCAGTCATACACATATACAAGTTCATACACAAGAGGGAGGGTATTACTTCACGGATGTCACATCTGGCTAATAAACACTTTATTTTGCAAAATTTAGTCTACATCGACTTTGTCCCCTTCAAAGTACTCTCTGTTCGTTGCTATGCCCATATTCCATCATATTTTCCACTGTTTAAAGTACCCTTGGAAGTCCTCGGCAGTTAGGCTTTTTAGTTGTCTCGTCAGCAAAGTCAGCGACAGCAGAAACTAACATAACTGGCACCATACGCACAGCTCGACGACCCGCCAAGCACAGACACACCGGAAATTCCCCGGGAGATGTTGTCAATTAATCTTCATCTTCCCGGTAATATACGATTATGTTTGCAGGACGTTGGGTAACTCCATCAGTACTCTAAGAGGAACTTGGCAGTTTCTTAAAAATATATTTTATTTTTAACGCCCTATTTAGGAGTTTGTACTTGCTCACTTTGGCCTGGTTCGGGGGACTCTGGACCACCTAATCGACGGTCTGAATTCAGCACTTTACGCAAGCACATCAGGAAAAAATTGTTACCGACACTTTTCATGAAAACCTTGTGCATTGACGGAATTCACATTCGCAACCGTGCATTCCTTCTCCTGGGAAGGGTCATCAGGAAGCTCGACCCTGAATCGTGCTGCCTTTTCATATTAAGCCTCTGATGGATTTGTTTTCTCTTATGCTTGCATCAGGTGCCTCGACATCCTCGTTGCGGAAACCAGCACACCGCGTTCTGTGTTTTTATTTTTTAAATTCTCCGAACTTCGTCTTCCCTTTTAACTCCCACTTCCTCCCCCTCCCGCGTCTAACACCCTCCGAGGAGGCCAGCAGTCTGCGATGAATGGGGGAAGGTTTGGGAGGGGGGGATAAGCGGATTACCCGCCGTCCTTATTAGATTGGCGGGAATTATTCCTTCAGTGTGGAATGGCGGAGGGAAGGAGGCAGGGTGGATGCGGAATGGGGAAGTGGCCCATTTCTCCTGCCGATGGGGCAGGGTGGCAGGCCGGCTGGTTGGCGGAGGGAATCGCTCATCTGCCCCTCTTCGTCGCCCCATGCCAACGCTTTGGCCACGTGGCTTATGGGGTCGGACTGCCATCTTTCGTCAGATGCACTACAACCGCGCACGAGTAGGCTACGTTCGAATTTTAAAAACGCTGATATATTCGATCTGAGTGTCGATGAGCTGAACCGATCGTATCAAATACTACTCTGTCCAATAAATACGCGAAGTGAGGCCATTAAAACTTTATTTTGCAAAATTCCGGCCAAATCGATTTTGTCCTCTTCAAAATACTCTCCATTCGTTGCTAAGCACTTATTTCATCTTCTTCTCCACTCTTTAAAGCACCCTTGGAAGTCCTAGGTTGATAGGATTTTTAGTTTTCTCGTCGTTTCTTGCTATATGGTGTCTTCCACTTCTTCCCAATGTGATGTCCCTTCATCACATTTTCCATTTTGGCAATAGAGAAATATATCGCCGGGGCGAGATGTGGCGAATTAGAATGATGATCAAGGATGGCGATTGAATATCTTTCCAGAAACTGGCGAAAAATCAATGCTGAATGTGCAGGTGCATTGTCATGGTGAAGGATCCATCCATACTGTTAACTGTTTGAGTTGCTCTTTCATTTGATGTGTAATTTATAACTATAAATTAAATATAATAAACACTGCAAAGGTGTTTAGACCCTGATATTCTTTTTGAAACACCCTGTATTTCACGCTGCCATTCTAACGGTGGAAATGGATAGTGAGACGAAACTCCGCTGATATGCTTTGGAGAGTTCCCCCTTGTCTGTTCCCTCTCTTTCCTTCGCTCTCTTATCATTTTCATCCAAGAGCATTTAATTAAGAATATTGAGCAATGGCATCGACGGAAAACATTTAGCTAAAATAGATTGCGCCCAATTTTTATTTGTCAAACATAATATTGGGTGGTACTGCCGTCGCAGTTCCTCGTCTTCGCCGCCGCCCAAGGGAGCGCGCTACCGCCCTCTGGAAATGCCCGCTGTCGGAAAGAGAGTGGCGCCCGTATTAATTATTAGCGGCTCCGTGGGAGAGAGTCGTTATCCCTGTGCTCGGGGGCGGCCATTAAATTAAAGAAGGCCATTTTAAGCTTTCTTGTTTTTAACCCATGCCCTTCCACCCCCACCTTTGTAAAGATCCGCGTGATACGTGACCTCCGACGCCCTCTCCGTCTTGCCCACTTATCGGTGTTTTCATGATACTTGGGCTGTCCCGAGTGGAACCTCCATTTTCGTCTAGCGCGAGAATCAGTGGTGGTAGCCGAATGGTCTCTGAATTGAGGCACACACTAGGTCAGTACGCCTCGAGCTGCAGTGGTTGGAAGGTCGCCCCGCTTGTCGTTTGTTTACAATGGCGAGTCGAAATGAACAATACATATTCGCGCCAAATGCGAAGTCCGTTCAGTGATAAGGTTTTCACCGATAAGGAAAAACTTCAAAGAGCTGCTGACATTCATCATTGAAAGGTATTGTTATGACGACGGACCAAATGTGATGAGAGACAAGAGTCGTTGCGTCGGTGTTGTCCCTCGTTTCAGTGTTGACACAAATGTCCATGATGATGACACAAGTGGCCGCCCCCGTCTGTGGTGAACAATGAAATACACCTGGAAATCGACGAAAAAGTTCGTGAAAACCGGCGTTTTACGATATCTGAAATCTTTAGAGAGTTTTCCGCATTTTTCTAAGACATGCATGGAAACACGACTGAAAAGTTAGGCTACTACATATGTTTTGTGCTCGTCTCGATGAGAAACATCAAAGATACCGTCATCGGTTGGCTGCGATCTCTGGCGACAGAATCTAATGCTGAAGGAAATTTAACACTAGTTTTCATGTGTGACAAATGCTTAAATCTATATATGTACTCGTATATATATAGAATTAGTGAAGATATGTAGTTTTGAGATGAACATAATACATTTTCTGTATTTGTTCCGGTGTAGTTTGTATAGCGTAACGGAGGTTACTTTCTGAACAGCCCTCTTATGTAGATTGATGGGGAATGCCTTAATATATCTGAGACTACGGAATTCCCAGTCTGGTAGCACAATAGTAAACAATATTTCTCCTGGCAACCCTAGCCCCTCATCCACTCTGACACATGGTAACTTACTCCAAAGACACACTGCCCCGTACCCACCTAAGATCATGGATAATTTAGGTGCAGCTCAATAAGAAGCAAGTTGAGAATTGAAAATCAAGGATCGGAGTCTGAACTGAAAAGCAGTTAATTGTTACAGATGACTCCACATCGACTCTCCTGAATATCCTCGACGTAGGAGAGATCGATTTTTCTCCAGATGCTTAACTACAGAACGAGTACTCCTTCGATGCTAGTTGACGACGTTTTAGCCGGTAGATTTCCCGACGACGTCTAGAAAATACCTTTTTTCCTGGATTTTAAATACCTCGATACAAACACCATGTGGTACTTGTCCCATAAATCTGCAACATGCATCAATTTTTGGTTTCGTGCATGAAAATAACTTACTGGAACTAACTGAACGTATACACTAGTTTGGTTTGATTCATTGAAAGAACTAGTTTCTACTTCGTTTTCCGGGCCACTTTCTCGAATGTTCTTCACTTCAGTTTTTCATGATTGTTTTCCTGGTTCACTCAGAGGATCCTTGTGTATAACTTTGTCTCTCAAGCGACTAGACTGAGAACTCGTCCGAATGTGTATCGGTCTTTAGTCTCAGGTTCACAGCGTTGCTAACGCGACACGCCTCCTAATTTCGAGGCTTAAGAATAACTACGTACAGAGTTACCGCGTATTTAAATATAATTCACTTTTATTCTTAATGCGCTTTTAGCGCAACAAATTTATTTCCACAATCTACAAGGATTGTTTTAAAAAGTATCGTTAACAATTTTTTCCTGACGTGTTTGTGTAAAGGTGCAGAATTCAGAAGCCCAATGAGAAGGGACATACTAAGTTATTGTAAAAAGTATCGGAAAATATTTTCCCCTCACGTGATTCTACGTCGTAGAGCCATCGCACCGCACAGGCTCAGCGGTTTGACCTTCACTTCGCGACAAACGCCAATCGCCTGCGAGCGTCCGTTCAGGCTAGATCGTCTTTTAAAAGAATCTCTTTCGACTGACTCGGTGCAAGCGCAAAATGCAGCTAACTATTGAACAGTAGCATGTCATTAAATGTTGCGTTGGACTGGGGAAATCGGGTATGGAGACGTTGGGCATGTATCGCCCAGTGTTCAAGGATGAAATCATGTCACGAACTGAAGGTTTTTAAGAGGCAAAAGCGCTTCTAAGATGGCCGAGAGAGTATGTAGGAAGAGCCTCGCACTGGACGGCCGTCGACGTCAAGAACCGACGACAGCGTGCAACGGGTCCGTGAAGTCTTCAATTCAGACCGTATCCGTTAAGTGTGCGCGTGATCGCAGATCGTATTGGCATTGATAAGATGACAGTGCACACCATTCTCGATGACATTTTGGCGATTCGAAAGATCTGCGCTAAACTCGTCCCGAAGGCCTGCTCCAAGGTAACCGACTACCTGGCGTAAAACATAATCGTAGTGATTCATCAACCCCCATATAGTCCCAAATTGGCCAGGACAACAGATTATTTCCCATTCACTATAAAAGTGAAATCCACCATCTATCAAAGGACACCACCATCATGGGAGTCTCTAAGTGTCGTCAGAGAAGCTTGCGCGCGTACCCTTTAAGGACCGAAAGGATGCGAAAGATCTGCGCTAAACTCGTTCCGAAGGTCTTTAGCGCCTGAGGCACCAAGGTAACCGGCTACCTGGAAGAAAACTTCCTCACGACGATTCCCCAACCCCCTTACAGTCCCGAATTGGCACCAGCAGACTATTTCCCATTTCCAAAAGTGAAATCACTTTCTATTAAAGGACACCGCCATGGTATCCTAAGTGTCATCAAAGAACCTTGTACCCTTCAAGAGTACCCTTATCCGGAATCCGCCTCCCACGGAGGCTCCGAGTCGCGGGAAAGCCGCAAGGGCAAAAGTGCATCGACTCTCAAGGGATGTACCCGGAAGTATTTCGAGGCATTGTAGCACTACCTGAAATAACTCTATTTCTCCGATACTTTACATAGAAACCTTGTGTGAACGCTTTTGCCGATGTTATCTTCAGTAATTACGTAGGGTTAACTATCTATGTCCTACAAGAACCTTTGCAATCAACTTTAATAGTTAATGAAAAGCAAAGTGAGTAGGGTTCCCACCTTACAGTCCCAACTTGGCCAGGCCGGCAGATTATTTCCTATTCACTATAAAAGTGAAATCCACCATCTATCAAAGGACACCATCATCATGGGACTCTCTAAGTGCCGTCAAAGAAGTTTGCACGCGTACCCTTGAGGGCCTTCCGGAATCCACCTACCAGGGAGCCTTCGTGTCGTGGAAAAACCGCAACGGCAAAAAAGCGTGCGTCGACGCTTAAGGGATGCACTTTGGAGAATGTTGAGGCATTGTCGCAATATCTAACTATCTAATAAATCAACTTTTTCGACGAAATATTTCCCGATACGTTTTGTACAAACCATGTAGTTCAACTGTTTAAACCGAAGCCATCTCCTCTCCCCCCTAAAAGAGGCGAGGTGAAGTCGCACCCGCTATACAGGGTTCGTCCGGAAAATAAGTGTACTGACTCCTGGGCTGGGCGCGCCGCTCCAGCAGCACCCAGCAACGCTCTGACGGGCTGCGATTGGAGGGGGGTATGCTGGCAAGCGACGCTGAAAAAGGCAGTCGGCTCTGAGCTGTGGTGTAGTGAGGAGCTCTGTTAACGCGAACCTCCACGCTCGACCCACTTCACGGAACGCGATGCCGAAGTTTTTGGAGCAGCGTTATTCCATCAAATTTGCGGTAAAGCTTGGGAAATCGTCCACCGAAACTGTCGGTATGATTAACCAGACTTACGGGGAGTCAGCCATGTCCAGAAACATGATCTTTCGGTGGCACGAGATGTACGTGGAGGGCAGAGAAGAGGTCGACGACGAGTCTTCGAGAGGTTCCCGATGATGCCTTCGCGGGAGCGTTCCAGGAATGGGAACGCCGCTGGAACAAGTGTATTGACTCACAAGGGTCCTATTTTGAGGAATATTAGCTTAAGATAAGTAAAAGTGTAATACATTTTTTTTCCTGAGCTCAGTACACTTATTTTCCGGACGAACCCTGTATTTGAGATAAACATTGAAGTGTGTGAGAAAGACTTCAATGGAGGCGAGATTGAGAATATAGGTCTAGGCAAAAGGAAACTCATGAGTTGGCTTAAGTATCTCGCGAGCCAAGTTAATCGACAACAATACAGGGTACCTGTACGTCCGAGAAAACTCCAGGTCCGACCCACATCCTGATCACTATTTGGCGTTCTTTCTCCCAATATGATCGTTTTACACGGCTTGGAAGGCCCTATTTTTTAGCATCCTAATCTATGCTGTAATAAAGGTGGCGATGCTTCTCTGCCACACAGGGATTCCACTTCCTCTCGGATCTTCATTCCACTCACTATTTATATTTGTTTGTCGTATTGTCGATTATTTTTTCTTTGCTTGAAGTCCCTTCGTAGCTGTCTATTCTTTTTGACAGTCTCACCTTCTCGCCATGTTCGCATCCGATTGCTAATTGTATACAACTCCTGCCTAAGAAACACAGTTTTTCTCCTACAGTTTCTTGTACATATTATTGTTCGCTTACGATTTCAATACAATCCCGCGCGCGAGTCATCATTCGTTGCTGTTTGCAAGGAAGTTCTTTCCGGGAGAAGCAAAGGCCTTAGACAGCCTGGTGAGACAGACGCTGGCGAGCGTATATGGATTGTATAAAAGGTATCGAGGATATATATTTTTTTAGATATTGCCACAATTCTTCAAAATTCTTCAAAGTACTTTCCTAGAGCGTCGACGCACGTTTGCCAGAGGGCTCCCTAGTAGACGTATTCCGGAAGTTCTTTAAGGCTACGCGTGCAAGCTTCTTTGACGTCACTTAGGGTCCCATGGTGGTGTCCTTTGATTGATGGTGGAATTCACTATTGGGAATAGGAAATAGTCTACTGGGGCCAAGTCGGGACTGTAAGGGGGCTGGGGAATCGTCGCAATGACGTTTTTCGCAAGGTAGTCGGTTACTTTGGAGCAGGCCTTCGGGACGAGTTTAGCGCCGATCTTTCTCTTAACCCGATTTTTAGGGTTATGATGGTGGACACTGTCATCTCATCAATGCCAATATACGATCTGCAATTATGCGCACACTTAACCGTCACGGTCTGAATTCAGCACTTCGCGCACACGTCGCACGTTGTCATCGGTTCTTGACGTCTACAGCCGTCCAGCGCGGGGCTAGTCCTCCAGACTCTCTCGGCCATCTATAAAGAGCTTGTGCTACTTAAAAACTGCAGTTTGTGACATGCTTTGCTCCCTAAACACTTTGAAATTCATGTCCAATGTCTCCGCACCCGATTTCCCCGGTCCAGCACAAAACTTGAAGGCTTACCGCTGTTCAATCGTTCGCCGCATTTTGCGCTTGTCCTGGCTCAATCAATAGGGGTCCACTGAAAACACGTTAGAGCCAGAACCTACGCTCCTAGGCGATTGGCGCTTGGTGCGCGTTGAAGGTCAGACTCCCCACCATCCATCCTGTGCGGTGCGAGCGCGTTGCGATGTACAGTCACGGCAGAAAGCATTGTTTCTGATTCCTTTTGTACAAACTTTGTAGTTGAGGCAGCCGACGGGAGGGGGCAGGCGAAGGAAACCTCGTTAAAGAAATCTGAGTTCTATGACGCCGATACCTTCAAAGTGCTCGGGGTAAGAGCTGCATAAAACAAAACAAAGGCGACAATGTCTCAGTTGTCCCACGTGGAGGCGAGGAGGGTAGTTTCATTGTACGTATATACGGCTGCGGCGGCTGGTCTCTCCCCCTTCTGGGGCCAATAGTTCCCTGGTGGGAGGTGGGATAAGTTCACGTGGAGGAAAAAAACGAGGAGTCAGTGATGGGTTTTTAAATATTGTTTTTATATCGGCCGAGAGGTGGGAAGGGAGGGGATGGGAGGGAAAGAAGGGTTCTCTCCTCCGTGATCGATTTTTTTCTTCCATTGCCACGGGCCGGTTCATCTGAGCGAGGGAGTTGGAGTGTGTGAATGAACGAGGCTATCGTCTGGAAGCGTTGAGGTGCGTGAGCGCGCTTGTGTGTGTATGAGCGAGGCACCTTTTGAATTGTAATTAGCCGCAGCGGCGTCGGGCGAAACGTAGTTTTTCCATCATCCTCTGGGTGTTCGGGTGAGGGAGGGCAGGCAGGCCTTTCTTCCATTCCGCCTTGTTCCCTTCCCTTTCGCTTTTTATTCGCTCGGGAGTGGAGGAGCACTTGCTGGGAGGGGTGGGGGGAAGTCCATTTCGAAAGTCTGCACACGCCGCGCGACGGACTTCCTTTGTTTTTGGAAAATAAAAGAGTTTGCACCGGCGAAAAGAGGATCGAAGGGGAGGAGGAGGCAAAGAGCCTCTGCCCGTTGGCATTGCCCCCCCCTCCCCCTCACTTCCCCGATGACCCCCCCCCCGCTTCACCTCCGTGACCTTGGGGATGAACCTTTTTAGAAAGTACTAATCGGCGGTGAATATCCAGTGCTTCGTGAAATTATTTTGTGCTGGCAATTTTATTCAACACGTGCGACAAACATTACTCCGCGTCCTTCGTGTGGCGATCGTGTTTTCCGTGACCTTTGGAGGAGTATGGCAGGTGTCTCAAACCGTGATCGTATTTTTATCCTTATCGCGTGGGTACTGCGATCGGCCTAATTGTCGCGCTAAAATGTTGAATCTCGAATTATAACGATTATTTGAAACAATAAAGGAAAAGACAGTGGTAACTAATTCCATCATCCTTCATCTGAGATATCAGCATTTTGTTTTTTTTAGCCCCCTTTGGAAATGAAGTGCCAATTACAAAGGAATGCGGTAACTTAAATAGTCAGTCACTTAAAAAAATAACCTCGAATGAAAACCATCGTTAACTTACAATTTGGCATACGTATTTTCTCAGTGATCTAGGGACGAAATTTGAAGAAGTATTTGCCATGTGTCATACATTTAGCAATTGAAAATATCCAAATCGATGTAGTTAATTTTTTCTGACTTCTACATCTATATCAAGCCGCCGCAAGGGCGTGTGGCGGGGGGTGTTAGGGCACCACCCGTAATTAAGAAAGGAAAAAAAACCGCTTGCAAAAGGCACAAATTTATACAGTCCACAAACGAAACATGGTATACTTTTATGCAAAAACCCTTACACCCTACCCACACGCGCTAACCCTCAAACTTCCAATTTACATACACATGCACCTACCAATGTACCCGATATCTTTGCAATTTTTTGTCCCGACTGGTAAATTGTATGTTTTCAATATTCCCTAAAGTGAGTATTATGATTTCTGATTGGTCGGGGTAAGAATGAGTATTTGTATCTATCTGTCTCCCCTATGTCATCTTTCTGGTCTGATCTACCTAAGTAGTTTGGGGACTTAAGGATCTCTAGAGGACCCCTAACTCCCTTTGGGAATTTATATCTATTATTTGCTTTGTGCGATTCAGTTAAGAATAAATAACTATTTCTGCTGTTGTAGAGAGTTATTTTATAATTTTAAAAAATGCAAAAATGCTCTGTTATCATTTTTGGAATTCAAAATATTTTGCCTCACCATAATAATAACGATAAGAATTTGGCTCTTCAAGTGTTCAGTTGAGCACTGTCCATCCGGACTCTACGTCCGCCATTCGCACCTGAGCAGTCCGAGGCATGTGCAGGTTGGGGATAAGTCTCCTTTCCCTCTTATGTATTCCTGTCTTCTCTAATATATTCATTAATTCTACCAAATTCACTCTATCAGACACCTTTTTGAAATCTACGATACAAATACGTGCGGATTGTGATCTACAGGGTTCGTCCGGAAAATAAGTGTACTGACTCCTGGGCTGGGCTCGCCGCTCCAGGCGCGCCCAGCACCGCTCTGACGGGCTGCGATTGGAGGGGGGTATGTTGGCAAGCGACGCTGAAAAAGGCAGTCGGCTCTGAGCTGTGGTGTAGTGAGGAGCTCTGTTAACGCGAACCTCCACGCTTCGACCCACGTCACGGAACGCGATGCCGAAGTTTTTGGAGCAGCGTTATTCCATCAAATTTGCGGTAAAGCTTGGGAAATCGTCTACCGAAACTGTCGGTATGATTAACCAGGCTTACGGGGAGTCAGCCATGTCCAGAAACATGATCTTTCGGTGGCACAAGATGTTCGTGGAGGGCAGAGAAGAGGTCGACGACGAGTCTTCGAGAGGTTCCCGATGATGCCTTCGCGGGAGCGTTCCAGGAATGGGAACGCCGCTGGAACAAGTGTATCGACTCACAAGGGTCCTATTTTGAGGAATATTAGCTTAAGATATGTAAAAGTGTAATAATTTTTTTTTCCCGAGCCCACTACACTTATTTTCCGGACGAACCCTGTATGGTCCTTTTCTATTAGTGATATCATTGCTTAAAAGGTATCCCCACTCCCTGAACCCGAAGCCTTGATCCCCTAAAGTAATCATATGCCCAACTCCATCTAATCTTTTATTGACTTCGTCTAATAGGTATATTAGACGAAGGTATAATATTTTTCTGCCTGTGAAATCAAATTTATTTTTCTCTTATCCTCGTATATTCGTACTTTTTTGCGATGGATACATACACTGACCTAACAAATCTTACGTTCAAATTCTCCCCTTATAATTTTTACCAATTACCTCCTGAACATTGTTCCCTGACGTTTTCCTAAACCCTTTAGTGGTTCCGCTTGAATGTTGTCTATCCCTACGGTCTTCTTTGATTTCAAATTCATGAATACACTTTCTCTCTGGACACGTCAAGCATGGTTGGACCTTCGCTGTCCTCATTTACGTCATATTCTCTTTATGCGTCTAAGATAGCCGGCCCTTCCCTTCCACCGCCCCCTTCTCTCGCATACCTCACCTCCCCTATACCAGCATAAGGCAGTACTACCTGTTTCTTCTGAGGAAGACCGAGCTAAATTCCGTCGAAATTATTAAGGATTAACGTGTGAGTGTTCTTTTTGTGTTTTCTTATCCGGTGTTCGAGTCCCGGTTGAGGAAATATTTTTACTCTTGTGATCCGTTCGATTCCGCCTTCCCCACCTCTATTGTGTTCGTCCTTTATATGTGTTCCTATCCCTTTTCCTTATATCTGTTTCTGTATATATGAGTATATATATATATATATATATATTTATGTGTATATATATATATATATGTGTGTATATATATATATATCTATATACACACATTATATATATATATATATATGTATGTATATATATTTACATATATAATATATATACATATACAGACTCACTGCAGATATCTTTGCGTGCATTATTGAACTGTTTAACTTGCAATCTGATGAGCGGGATGTGTACACTCGTAGGCTTCGCTAGGGCAATGCTTGAGGGTCTATTTCTGTATTCCTCGAGTTAAATATTGTTCTCCTTCGCCCTTCGACCGGCGAAATGGCTCACGACTAGCAAGGAGGCGGTCTTGCCTCGTAAAGCGTGTGGAGTAGAGTTCCGCCCCGCGTGGATGGATGCCCTAGGGGGGGGGGGTGAGGCGCACCGAGGGGGCGGGGCGAACACGCCACCGAGCCGACAAAACGAGCATCACGAAGGAAAGCACGTTATTGAGCTCGAATGGCCGGGCATCTGGGAAATTGCTAGTTACTGGATTGTCACCGTTAATGTGACACCCAACCTTGAGGGGAGGGGGGGGGTTCCCCGCCGCCAGCAAAGAGGTCTCCACGAGTCATTCCCGAAGAATACGTGGTGTGCCCAAATATTGCGCGAGCTAGTGAAATCTGGCGGCCATGACGCGGACTATAGCCCCGCCCACTAGCTACTCTAGTTGCCTGAGACCCAATGAGCCGTCTGTGCTTGGCGGATCGTCGAGCTGTGCGCAGTTATGTTAGTTTCTGCTTTCCTTGTTTTTACTGTTTGATGGAAATGGAAGAAATCACGGAGTAACGAAGCAACATCAAGTTTTTTGGTGACTTGTGGTAAAAGTCATAAAGAAATTACTGAAATGTATACAGCTGTTTGCGGTGATAGTCCTTCGAAGGAAGCATCCGTTTTCAAGTGGATTAAGCGTTTTAAAGATGGCCGACAAGTCGCCTCGCATGGCGCAGGGCCGGGACGACCTTCAGCCATTTGTGTTGACGACAACATTGATCGCGTGCGGTCTCTTGTCCTTACCGATCGTCGAAAAACTGTCCGAATGATAGTCACTGATGAACTGAGTTTGGGAAAATCAACAGTACGCCCTATTTTTACCGAACATGATGTATGATGGATCCTTCACCATGACAATGCACCTGCACATTCAGCATTGATTGTTCCCAAGTTTCTGGCAAAATATTCAATCACTATCCTTAATCATCCTCCTTCTGCGCCACGTCTCGCCCCCCTGAGACTTTTTCCTTTTTACGAAATGCAAAAATGTAATGAGGGGTCATCACTGGGAGGATGTGGACACAAAAAAGCAATATTGAACAGAGTAGCACGCACCCTTGTCCCCTTCCGTGCCTTTGCTGTTCGCGACTGGTCTCCAGAGCGTAGCTTAATCGACTCTCTGTCCGAATCTACTCTAGCGAGGCGAAGCCAATCCATCGCCTTGCAAATCACGCCGCGACTGCAGCGCCATCCTCGACTACACTGGGAGAGATCTGCCTGTGATTAGTGGTGATTGATTTGGATTTATAACTCGTGTTGGCCGAGGGTTTGACGCTGGTGCTTCGTTATGATGATGCAGTCGGGAGTGATCTAAAGGCATGGCTTGGGAATCAGGATGGTGCGGGGGATGGTGTGCCCATCCCATCCCATCGGCTTGGGTTCGAATCCGGGCGGTGGCAGGATTTTTCAGTGGTGTTTTTATCCTTACTTGGTTTTCCGAATTGGGAGCACATCAATTGGAGTTTTGAGTCCATTGGATAGGACACCTTGGCGACTATTTTTGAGGGTAGTCGAACGCGGACCGCGTTTCTCGCCTCCCTCCGTAAATCTTTCGTTTACCTAATTCCATTCCTAAAGGTAAAAACTACCCCAGCAGTCTGATTAATTACCATCTAAATAATTTGGAATTGCGAGTTATCAAGTGTCCAAGGCCCTCGGATACCTACTGTCGAATAATTGGACCGGAAAATCTGCTATGATTTTTCAAGAACAATTTATTATTGAAATCTGTGTTCCCAATAGAATTTTGAAAATAACGGCATTTCTCTTCTTGATTATACGACTATCGGGACGAGGGCAGGCTGAAAAGTAATGCACCCATTTTTGTAGAGCGCGAACAAAAACAAATAGCAAGATCGGGCAAAAAGTACAATTAGTATTGAAGCGCAATTATTAAGTTTCAAAATCATGTATTTAATTTTCAACATTGTCACCGTTAAGGGCTAACATATTTCTCCCAGAGTGGAACAAGTTTTCTCATTCCGTCACTGAAAAACTCTTCCGACTTTTCTCGAATCCAGGACTTGACAGCTGCCTTCATTTCATCGTCCGAGGTGTAATGATTACCCTTGAGGTGTCTCTTAATTTGAGAAAAAAAACTAAAACTCGAATGGCGCTAGATCGGGGGAATAAGGAGGGTGTGGAATCAGTTCTAATTTCAGGTTTCGCAGAGCCTCTCCAGTTGCGCGCGAGGTTTGTGGACGAGCGTTGTCCTGTTGCAAGATTATTGGCGACAGGATGCCTTGAACTCGACAAACTTCTTCCTTGGATATTCCAAAATGGTTTGGGATACGCTTTTGAGTGATTCGCCGGTCATTTTGAATCAAATCTTCGACGAGTTTGCGATGTTTATCGTCTGTGACAGTGATCGGACGTCCGCTGCGTTTTCATCAACAATTATGGCTTTTCCAGGCTCGCAACCACGAAATGTTACTACCCATCGGTTTGCAGTATGCCTATCAACAGCATCGTCATCATGAACAGCATTTTAACGAGGACGGTTCTCAGGAGGAGGCAGTTTTTCAGCAGTTAAAAATTCGATATAAACAAGCTGTTTAACTCGCGTTGACATATCACTAGAACACGCCTCCATACTTCCGCTTCTCGAAATACACTGGATGAATGAAACGACCTCCAACCTGCCCATGCGTGTTGAGGGGGAATGTTACTTCCACCTGCCACCAGGAGTGCTTCTAAAGGTCATTTTGCTTGTGTCTGCAAGCATGTGTGCATTAGTCTTCATCCTACCCTCGTATTAAGACATGATCAACCCCTCCTGAAGTGTTTATTGGGCACCGCTATATTATCAGGCAAGAGACTCGATTACGATTTCAAGAGATATTTTCGCTCTAACAAAATAATATGAGGGAATATATTGGGTTTCCGTGTTAGCTCAGCGACCAAACAATAGCAGTAAACAATTTATCACTCGCCCATACAAAGCACAAGGTAGCAGAAATGCACCTGATGAAAAACGTATCACAGAAAATATTAAGAATTTTGGGTACAAACTTCCCCGCACAGTTACTACCTCTTAATTACGCAAATAAGGCGTGGCAACCAGAGGATTTCAAACCAGAATCAAGTTAAAAGTTACTTATTTGAATTTGTCAAAATCCCTGAGTGCTTTCAAAAAGACTCTTCATAAAATAATCATGTACGTAGAGAACGGATAAATATTCTCAGTCGCTGAGTGATTGTCAACAACATTCCGTATAAATTACAAGAAACTGCGGGAGATGTCGCGACATTTCGGGAGGGTAAGAGGACGCCGCAGAACAGGCAAAAGCGCTCGGCCGGACGTCGAGGGATCCGGGTTCGAATCCCGGTTAAGGCGGATGATTTTTACTCATTGCAATTTTTGTATTGTAATCCTTATTTATGTTATAAAACGAGATATACGAGAGATCTCTTTTCCGAGATTTTGACGCATAGAGTCAAAGAGAAACCTCCTTGTGTGTATCGCGGCGTGCCGACCTATTCCCTAAAGCCGGTTAGCAGAGCAACAGATGCAGTCGCAGGAAGTGGCGCGGCCTCCCCTGGAGATACCCCGCCCAGGGCCGGCGCGCGATTCCGACGCTGGGAGCAAGGCGCCACCTGTTAGGGTGGCGCTGTTCAAAGATGCTGGCGCCCCGTCCGGTAATCACAGCCATCAACGCAACTACTCTCTTAACTACCGCGGCCCGCCCACTAATGACCGCCGTCCCTCCTGCGTGTCAATGTGTGCATAATGCTGAGCTCTTGACCTCGGGAAGCATTTAATCGATCCCGAGGGGAGGAGATCCCTATCTCGGGGAAGGCGTTCGTCTTCCCTCGAATCCAAATCGCTTCATTGCCAGCGCAAAACGTGCCAACGGCTTCCTACTTTCTCTACCGCGCCAATCGACCAGTGGATCCATCCCGGTGGTGCCTTCCTTCCGACTTTGGTTCCGCCGGCGGAGGAACCGAACACCAGAGGCGTGACTGGGAATCTCATTTCCGTGATCCAACTGCCCACGGATTCGCGAGACATTCCCAAGGAGTGAAACTCAATCACGTTTCCAGGAGCTCGTCTCATTCGTGCAAATTGGTTCGAATCGATGACGCTTGAAGTGTTAAACAAACATCAAGGAGGAAAGGCATAGGCCCACCCTTCCCTCCGCCGCTCTTCGCCCGAGCACGTTACCAGGGCACGAGATCGAAGGCAAATGGGAGAGTCAATCCGATACACTCGAGGACGTAAATAAGTCAAACTCTCTCTCCATTTAGTACGACACTTCTCCACCACACATCATTGCCTCTGAATATGCCAACTCCATCCTCTTCTTCCCAATTCATCCGAACAGCATCCTCTCTCTCGCTCCCCTCCCACGCCCAGCACCCCTATTTTGCATACCATAAATATAATAAAAGGTTTGTATAGAATTTATCGTAACAATATCTCCCAGAATTGTGCGTGAAGTCCTGAATTCAGACCGTCTGTTAAGTGTACGCGTGATCGCATTGTATCATTGATAAGACAGTGACAGTGCGCACCATTATCACTGAAAATTTAGTGATACCATGCATATAATAATGATTATATTCATGGCATCTATATACAGGGTCGCACCCAAAAGTGGTAGGACTGATTTTTTTACAAGAATTTTATTGACGATATACTTACATCGACTTCATAATCTTCAAAGTATGCTCCTTGTGCTGCTACACACTTAGTATAACGTTGCTCCCATTCCCCGTACGCCCACTGCAAATTTTCTTTGGGGATGCCGTTGATGACCCTCGCGAGGCTTCTTGAACGGCCTTTATCGAGTCAAAACATCGTCCCTTGAGCTGTCTTTTCATCAGGGGGAAGAAGAAGAAGTCCGGTGGTGCCAGATCGGGAGAATAGGGTGGGTGCGGCAACGTGGCAACGCCGTATTTGGCCAGGAGCTGTCTGTCGACGAGCGCGCCATGGCAGAATTTTTGGCACTTGTACGAAGAAGTCCGGTGGCGCCAGATCGGGAGAATAGGGCGGGTGCGGCAACGTGGCAACGCCGTATTTGGCCAGGAGCTGTCTGACGACGAGCCCGCCATGGCACGGCGCGTTGTCATGAAGAAGCACCCAGCAGTTTCCGATGGCCGGTCGGACTCTTTTCACGCGTTCTCGGAGGCGGGTGAGCACCTGCACGTAAAAGTTCGCATTCACAGTCTCCCCTGGTGGGACAAACTCCTTGTGAACCACTCCATGACGGTCGAAAAACACAATCAACATCGTTTTGATTTTTGATTTGCTCATGCGAGCCTTTTTTGAACGTGGGGACGCGGAAATGTGCCATTCCGCGGATTGTATTTTCGTTTCGGGGTCATATTGAAAAACCCATGTTTCATCACCAGTTATCACATTGTCCAAACAATTTTCATCTCGGTGCAAATTGGCTAACACTTCTTCGGAAATGCGCACACGCGTTGCCTGTTGGTCGACACTCAGAATTTTCGGCACCATCTTGGCGCACACCTGGCGCATGGCCAAATCCTGTGAAATAATGCGTTGGGCGTTAAATGCAGACAGACCCAACTGGTCTGCAATTTCTTCACTGATTAAGCGTCGGTCTGTGTTCATCAGTGTCCTCACTCTGTCCACATTCGCGTCGGTTCTTGCCGTCGACGGCCGTCCGGAGCGATGGTCGTCTTCAACGAGCTTCCTACCCTCTTGAAACAACTTGTGCCATTCAAATACTGTGGAACGGCTTAAGGCAGTGTCCCCATATGCCTGCTTGACCATATCGAGGGTCTTAGTTGCCGTCTTCCCGAGTTTCGCACAAAACTTCACGGAATAACGTTGCTCTAAATTCAGATTCATTTTGTTTTTCGACGCGGACAAAAATCTTGCTTCAATAAAAACGGTGTCCTCACTCAACGACAGCCCGCAGGCGACTGAGGTTGGTGTCGGTCTGTTGCTAAGAGCCCCCTCCATCTTACCCTGCCAGGCAGACCCCCCTCCACCGCTCCGTTCGCGCCAGAGAAAATCAGTCCTGCCACTTTTGGGTGCAACCCTATATATATATATATATATATATATATATATATATATATATTTATATTTATATTTATATGTGTGTATATATATATATACATATGTATATATATATGTATGTACATATGTGTATATATATACCTATGTTCACACCAAACCTACTAATAAGCAGCAATACATTCATTACAGCAGTTGTCACCCCTCCCATACCAAGCGCTCCCTCCCTTACTCTCTTTCTATCCGCGGTCACCGCATTTGCAAGCATCCCGAATCCCTTAACAAATTCCTTAACAACCTTCACCACTCCCTCCTCCAACGAGGATACCCTGATTCTCTCCTCCATAAAAAAATACTTAAACATTCCTACACCCCCAAGCCTGCGTCAACCACTGACTCCCAGCCTCTCTCAATCTGTACTACCTACTTCCCAGGCATTCAGTCTCTCAAATTCATCCTCAAAGACCTATTCCCCATCCTCAAAAATCACAACACTTCCTCCAACCTTCTCCCCAATTGCCCCTCTGTCACCTTCAAACGTCCCGCCAACCTAGCAGATATCCTCAAATCCACCAGACCACTCTCAAAATCCCCTCACACCCCCAGAGCCATACCCACTCCATGTCATCGAGCAAGATGCAAAACCTGCCCTATTTTCACCACTCCACCCCACTCCATCCCACCATTCAACTCTCTCCCGCCCTTCCCCTATTCCTCTTGCACTTCCAAGAATGTCGTTTATCTTCTTACCTGTAAACTCTGCCCGTCCTTTTACATAGGCCAATGTTCCACACCACTTAACATTAGGATTAATAACCACCGCGCCTCGTGCAATCCCTCCTCCCCGTCCGCGGGTCTCCCCATCCCTAAACATGCTTCCCATCATAATACCCCCTTCAACCAGTGTTACAATGTTTCCGTCCTAGCGTCCCTTCCCACATCCGATAACCCTATAGAATTAAAAACCCTTGAATTGGCAGCTATTTACATCTGTATGGCCTATCAGCATCCGGGCCTCAATGTCGTTCACTGATGGGAGTGGCCTAAAATTGTTACTTCCACCCCTTCCCTCTCTCTTTCCTCTCCCCAACCATTCCTTTCACCCCTCCTTCGCCTCCCGTTCTCCCCTTCCCCTGGCCCCCTTCCCTTTCTCTCGCACCCCTCACCTCAACAATTCCAGCAGTCATTACTTCTATATCTTCAGAGGAAGGCGGATTGTTTCCGTCGAAATATCAAGAAAATACGTGTGAGTGTTCTCTTTTTTTGTGTTTCTATATTATGTGTTACTGTGTATTGTACTATTCGGCACTTCCGTGTTACGTCTATGAAAGCATATACATATGTATATATATATATATATATATATATATATATATATATATATATATATATTCACCCAGTACTAAGCCCTATACGGCGTGTAAAATCCACACATCAGGGTAGTGTGGCCAGTTCCTTTCCCTGTGCTGATTGTGGTTTCCCTGGAAGAACTGGTACCCAAAACATCACATTGCTTGGTTGCTGTGAGTACCCCCTTTGTACAACGAATCAACCTCTATGCCAACTATTTTCAAATAAATATATTGGGGTAAAAATGATAGTTAGTCAAAAATTACCATGTTTACTTCACGTATTCACTTATTGCGAGCCACTACCAAGTCTGGATTTGGGAAAATGAAACTCTCCCCTTGTGCTCCGAATCACCCCTCGAATCCACGCCCCGTCCGCGACGGCCTTTGCGTGAAATCGCGGCTTTTCGTTTATCTTAAGTGGCGCGGTGTGGGGTGTCGTGGGCGATTCCATGGGGGAACTTCCGGTCGCAGGGACTGGGGGAGATTAGGGGACAGGGTGGGCGAAATCCGGTCGCTCTCTGGTCGGTTATCCATTTTTTGACGGGAACGATTCTCCCGCGCCACAGCGACCATCTCCAGGAGCATTGATCCCCGCTTTGGCGATCGCGGAGGAAACGCGTTGGGAAAGAAAACGTCGTGCGCGTGGACAAATTCCGGAAGCCTCCACGCGGATACGAGCAGCAGAGGCACTCTATCCAAAAGGGTAACGCATTGACATAAATATCCACCTCTCCCCACTAATTGTTTATCAGCCTGCTCCAATCTCGTGTGATTCGAGGTCTGTCCAGAAAGTGACCTCCGTTTGCGCGTAGCGAACGAAGTAGTGGGAGGAGGCGAATGTTTGCTCTATTGACGCATAAACACGCACTAGGGTAGTGCGCCGCAAACTGCAGTGTTTAGAAGGTCCCTTGTCTTTTGTTTACTATAGCGAGTCAAAATGAACAGTGCAATAGGAAATCCCGCCAGATGTGAAATCCGTTCAGTGATGAGGTTTTTACCGATAAAAAAACTTCAAAGCTGCTGAAATCCATTTCGAGATTTGTGCTGTGCACTGACCAAGTAATGAGTGTTTGTGTTGTGAGTCAGTAGTGTTGTTAGTTTAAGAGCCCAAGGACTACTTTCCATGATGTCCAAGAACTGGCCATCCGTCAGTTTATCTTTCACCATAAGACTAGACCAGCCACTGCAGGCCTCGTCTTGAACATTGTTGCTGTGGCCATTTTTGAACTGAATGCACAATTGCCTCACTCCGCCTTCACTTATTATTCCCTATCTGTAAAAACTTCACAAAGTTGATCATGAATTTCAATTGTCTTGTGCTATTTTAATGCCAGTAAAATTCTAATCATATATTGAACACTTCACAACTCGCGGGATTTTCTATTGTAGCGCCCATTTCAACAGTTCGCAGAGTGAGCAAAGTATAGAAGAACCACAGTTTGCGCACACTACGACAGCAGGAAGCGTGGATTGAGTTTAGGGACGTTTAAACACCAATATGGTGGCTTCCAGCCCCCGTACCCACCGCCACGCTAGGCGGAAACGTAAGTTACTTTCTTGACAGCCTTCGTATGTCAACTGTTTCCTCGAAAAGGCTAAATAACTCAAGTTTAAGTTGTGTGGTCTCACAATTGCAACAAATGCTTTGTTTACGGGAAAGAAGTACCGTCCGATCTTATCTCTCGCGCACACCTGGCGATGAAAGCCGCGCATGCGTACTAACCTCCTTCTTATTAACAATAAGAGTAAGCAAATCCTTCTGTTTGTTCGTATGTTTTTTCTATATTAATGAATCCGCGATTCACACAAAATGGCTCGGGCACTCTCTGGCAATGAGCTCTGCGGCTTTGTTGCTGCATGGCGATCAAATTCAGTCATCCCCCGCCTCTGCGCCGAGTGGTTGCCGTATATTTGGTGGTGGCATTCGGTGAACATGCTATCAAATAATTGGTGCCAAATTCCAAGAAACTGCGGGAGATGCCGCAACAGTAGCTTTTAACGAAGTCATCCGCTGGGTTGTATGCGGACATCGAGGCATCCGTGTTCGAATCCCGGCCAAGGCGAATGATTTTTACACTCTGAAATTTGTTGCTTTGAATTTGTGCCAAGATGCGATTAGTGGTCTTTATCACGAACATGCTGAACAGTAGTTCGAAGACGTGTATAATTTGATTGTACCCAAAAAATTGTTTATGAAAGTATCCAATTTGAAAGTGGCTAAACGGTGCTTTATTTGAGCGCGCCTCTTGGGTTTGCCGCGACTAACTTATACTGACGGACGCTCTTTCCAAGTCTATTCCATATGCGAAGAGTATTAAACCCATTTAAACCCATTTTACCAGCAATTCGTAAACTTTCACCGTCACCCTTTTAAATTAAGTTTTCAGTTCCATTCAAACAAGATTATGGCGAACTAAATTAGCTCGTGGAAACGGGAACGAAAGTTACTCGCAAAATTATAATTTCTCGAAGAAATTTCTGTTCCAAATGGCAACAGAGTTTTCGAAATGGTTCCCTCCGAGATTTTGCGATATTCACCGCCAACATTTCATCTAACTGATGCCATTGAAGTTAGCTCCGATCTGGCAACGCTGATCGTATTTCACTTTTCTTATCTCATTCCCTTTTGCGAAATAGGGTTTGCTATTTTGCTTCGCCAACTGTCGCAGAGGACAAGAGTAATTTCTAGAGATTTTGCGGAACACTATCCAGTGTTTCTTCGATCGTTATAAGAAGGCGGGAGAAAGATTGTAGATTAACCAGTTTCGAAGTACGCAGACGTAATAATGTGTGTATATATCAGTAGCTGTTGGCTTTATATTACTAGTTCAGAGGGTGCTATTTAACGTATTAACTGTGTTGATCTTTTTCCGAGCACCTTCAATTTCTGAAGTTGGCAGGCGCCTGAATTTACCAAGAACTGAAAAAACTTAACCTTGGAGTTATTTTCGTTGTTCATTGTTTATTTATTGACGTAGTACTCTGCAAGTACCGCTAGGGTACGTGGCAGGAGATGAATACACGCCAGATTACTTTTGACCCAAAATGCTTTTTACCCCATACCGCGGTCTAACAATGTTCCTGTGATCCCCTATCGTTGTTGGAAAAATGATATTTCAAGTGTACCTGTTCTGCACTTAACCTCTCTAATTTTATTGACATGATATCTCCTACTGTAGTACGATATTGGGGGGGGGGGGTATTAACACATTTTCAATGTCACCGCTAAAGAGACATCCTTCCAATTTATGCAAGAGATTTGATCTAAAATTCTCTTTGACCTTTTCGTTACATTTCCCCAACACTTCTAATATATTCTAATTTTTTGTTGGCTTGTCCATATATTCCTCGTATGTGTTTCACCCGGGAGAGGTCGTGCGTGAGGGTACATCTCTGTCTACTTAATACCCCGCAAGCCGCCGCAAGGGCGTGTGGCGGGGGATGTTAGGACACTACCCGTAATTAAGAAAAAACACTGCATGCAAAAGCCGCAAATTTATACAGTCCACAAACGAAACATAGTTTACATGCATGCAAAAACCCTTACACCCCACACATATGTAAACACACGAACTACCAACTAAAATACACATGCAATTACAAATACTATATACCTAGTAAAATGCGAAAGGTTTTTACGAATGAAGGTATTCCTCCTCCCTCCCTACCTCCCTCCCTACCTACCTCCCTCCCTACCTACCTCCCTCCCTACCTCCCTCCCCTCCCTGAAGAGGCTTGTTGCCTAAAACAGGGCTTCCTAACAAAAAAAAATATACCTGATATCTTTAGAATGTTTCATTTTGTTCCGACTTGTAAATTAAATGTTTTTAATATTTCTAAAGTGACTTCGGTTTTTTAGTATTATGATTTCTGATTGTTCGGGGAAAGAATGAGTCTTTGTATCTATCTGTACTGGAATCTATCTCCCTTATTTTCTTTGTGGTCTGATCTACGTAAGTAGTGTGTAAGCCATTGTAATTCCTTCAGTGTCATCGTCCAACTCGCTTGTTCTGAACCTTTCCACCTGAACCTTCCTGAAAAGTCCAAGTCTCGCCCGTGCTCTTCGTATTTCACGTGGCTCCCAGCCTAAATCCCCTAAGAGACCTGTCACACTTGTGTCCTTATTATTACAATTTTTAACGAATCTGGCGGATTTTCCCTGAAATTTATCGAATTCTTTTATCAACGCTTTCCCTCAAGGATCCCAAATACTTGCGGCATATTCCAAATGAGGTCTAACTAGAGCAAAATAACACCTCTCTTCAACTTTCTCATCACATTTCCCCACCACCCGTTTAATGAAGCGTACGTCCATTTTCCGGCGCAGTCCATTGTTCACCTTAAGACGGGCGGCCACTTCTCTCGTCATCGTGGCCTTTTATGCTAACACTCTTAAACGAGCGACAACACTGACGCACAACTCTTGTCACTCGTCACATTTAATCCGTACAGAGCAACAAATTTCCCGATGATGAATGTCAGCAGCTTTTTGAAGTTTTCTTTTGTCAGTAAAAACCTCATCGTTGAACCAACTTCACATTTGGCGGAAATCGCGATTGCATTGTTTATTTTGAGTCCCTATTGTAAACAAACGACAAGCGGCACGACCTTCCAACCGCTGCAGCTCGAGGCGTACTGACCCACTGTGTGCACCGTTAGGCTTACTCCACTAATTCTCACGCTACATGAAAACGGTGGTCACTCTCTGGACAACCCTCGTATTATCAAATCGAGGGACTAGGATTAGTTATGGCGAGCTCTAATCTATTGCTTCATGTACCAGTTCTGACTAAGTATGCTCAATCTCGAATTAATGCTTTATTTCTTGATAGCTATGATTGTCTTCGTGGCCGTGGTTCGAATCGCGACGGCAAGTGTGAGTACCTGCGGAAGACGTAGTCGAACAAATGAATGGAGTAATGCCGTTCCGTAGTAATCGCCAATCAGGTAATTTAAACTCTGAATTCATGCGTCAATTGCAAATTGAAATAATATTCTGGTATTCGTGTCCAATGCTCTGTTTCAACCTTCAACCAAGTGATGAAACTTGAATTCCGCACTTTCATGGTGATGCTGTTATTCACTGGTATAATTCACCATATTTATGCAATTTATCCATGTCCACATTGTAAATGAGAGCGCTTGGAGGAGTTGCATTAGTTTTTCTCAGATTCGACTCTGGAAAAAAATGTATTAAGCAAATTGAGAAGTCTTGTATTCTATGGGAATTTAATTATTTCTTCGAATGATTTGCACTATCTGTTCTTTTACAATCATGCGAGAGTCTTGTTTTAATTTATGATGGTAGAGCTTACCTTTTCGCATTTTACGTCTGTTTCTTCTTCCTCATATCTTGACCAGTGTGACAAATACCGGAGGGCACGAGATACTCTTAGAATAAGGGGTCATTGGGGTAATATTTTAGGGGATGACCCTAAATCCTTAAGCCCGCTTATGAGCTTTTTAAAGGAAACTGCCTTAATGGGATAACTATGGTTGTCGTATCTACTTTTCCATGACCAGACCAGATCCCCTATTGACTGGGCATTTGCCCTCAGTTTTAACGCTGCTTCGGTGTGACAACGTCCACCCCTTCAGCGGCAGTGTATGTGCAATTCGCACAGGGAAAACAATGGCGATCGAATGTGTAAATGACGAACGTGTACCTTTCCAGTGTTAGTGAAGATCTACTTTTCCATGCCAATTCTCGTGGACGGACCCCCGTTACTCCGGTCGGGGCTCCACTGTGTTGCCTTTCCAGCCGCCTAGGCTTCTAAGGCAGGGCGTCGTCTTCTGCGTTGTCACGGCGTTCTGGCGATCCCTGCTACTGAAGCCTGGGCCTCTTCTTCGCTGGGAGGGCATCTTGGCGATCCATGCTCGCAATGGGGCGCTTATAGCGGTCCCACGTTGAAACCTGGATCTCTCCGAGGCGTCGGATGGTGGCGACGTCTGAATCCGCAGCCCTCTCGAAGAATCTTCGAGACAGCTCCGGAAGAAGGACGTTCAGAGGTTCCATGTTCCCGTCCTGGTGCATCTCTTCCACGCGGGCGTAGCGCCCGCATCCCAAGATGCACCGTAGCGCAGAGTTCTGCACCACTTGGATGAGAGCGAGGGTAGACTTCGGCACTCCTGACCATACCGGCGCTGCGTACGTGATGACAGGCAACACGCACGCTCGGTACAGTCGACGCTTCGTTTCCGAGCTCAGGACCCCCGGACGAATAATCGGCCGAAGCCGGTTAAGCGCCGCGAAGGCCTTCCCTTGGACACGTCGCGCTTGGGCGTTCCAAAGGAGTTTCCGGTCCATCAGCACTCCGAGGTAGAGAACCTCGGATTCCCACGGAAGGGTGACTCCATTCACCGACAGCTCCTCTTCTGTCGGCGCTCCTCTGCCGGTATGGAAGACGATTGCCTTCGTTTTCCCGGCATTGACTGCAAACCGCCAGCGACGATACCACGAAAGTAGCTCGTCGACGACGATCTGCAGCCTCTCCACGGCGAAAGATATTCGCCGGGAGCTGCACAGGAGCGCCGCGTCGTCCGCGTATAGTGACAGGACCTCGTGCCTCCCATGACTCCTGGGAATGTCATGGGAGAAGATGTTGAATAATACTGGCCCGAGAACCGAACCCTGGGGGACACCAGCGGAGATCCGGTGCACCCCAGAGAACGAGTCAGACCAGGAAACGACGAAGGTCCTGTCTCTTAGGTAGGAGCGGATCACCTCGATGATCCACGTCGGGAAGTGGAGTCTCCGCATCTTCAACAGCAGTGCCTGGTGCCAGACGCGGTCAAACGCCTTGCTGACGTCGAAAAATGCGCCTGCCACAGACATCTTCCTGTTGAAGGCGTCCGTGATGAAGTCCGTGGTTCTCACCAGCTGATGGACCGTGGAATGCCGCTCGCGGAAGCCGAACTGCTCATCCGGGAGGATGTCAGCCTCTCGGACGAAACCTACTATCGGCTCCAGCAGAAGTCTCTCGTACATCTTCCCGAATCCGTCGAGTAGAGAAATGGGCCGGAAGTCTCCGGGTCCCACCTCCGTCCTCGACGTCTTCGGGAGACATATGATCCTCGCTCTCTTCCAAGTGGTCGGGAAATAGGAAATCCTGACGCAGCCGTTGTAGATGCTGGTCAGGTACGCCACCGCTGCATTCGGAAGTTCCCGGATGACGATATTGGGTATATCGTCATTTCCCGGGGCTTTCCTCTTGCGTAAGCAGCGTATCGTGCCCAGAACGTCCTCCTTCCGGAACTGGGGAGCAGCCTTAGCATCTTCAGGGGCAGCATTCACCGCTTCCTCCGACACCGCGATCTCCTCCTCGATGGCCGCCGAATCCGCGTTCCCGGGGTTAGGACTGAAGGTGCCCTCGAGATAGGTCGCAAGCATTTCTGCCTTCGCCCCGGGAGATGTCGCCACCTCATCACCGCAGAATACGATGGGGTCCAGTCGCTGGCTTCCTCGCAGCTTCCTGCAGATCTTCCAGATCTCTTCCAAGTCCTCCGCGCCATCCTCCCGCAAGAGATCTTCCCGTAGGTGCGCCTCCCAGTTGTCCGAGCGGACTTCCTGGAGGGCGCAGCGGACTTCCCGGTCAAGCGCATGTAGCTGCTGCCGAAGGTCGTCGGTCCTGTACCGCTGCCAGCGCCTGCGGATGTTATTCCGGCGCGTAATGAGTCCGCGAACCGGGGGAGGAAGCGGCACACGCAAGTAGTACGAGCGCCTCTCCCTTCCAGGAATCGCAGCCTCAATGGCAGCGGTGATGGTAGCAGTGAGATGACCGACCATTTGGTCTGCCATCTCCTCCGATGTTGGTGGAGTCAGTTCCCTCGGCAGCTTACCAGCGATGAGCCCTCGGAAGGTCTTCCAGTCCGCGGCACGAAGGTCAAGTTGAGATCTGGCTGGAATCACTGGAACTCTGGTCCCCAGCAGCAGGATGGTCGGGTTATGATCCGACGACAGTTCAACACACGAGTGCATACTGAGAGACGTCCGGACACCACGTGAGATTGCAATGTCAAGGACGTCTCCAAGCTGGTGCGTCGCCGTCGCCGGGCCAATCACCGTTAGTCCCTCGTCGTCTGCAAGCTCGCGGAGGGCTTGTCCTCTCGTGTTGGGAGACCTTGAATTCCAGGTGGGGTGCTTGGCGTTGAGGTCTCCCAGAATGATGGCCGGGCTGCCGTTTCCTAGTAGGTCCAGGATGAGATCCGGGTCCCAGGGCTTCCCTGGCGGGAAGTATAGGGAAGATATCCGGAGCCATCCTCCCCGCGTCCGGACGTCCACCGAGACAGCCTCCGCGTTCCGATGAGTGATCATTCGGCACGCTCGGTGTTCAATGTTATTCCGGACGAGGATGGCCGCACCTCCTGATGTTCGACCACCCTGGCGCTGAAGTTCCCGATCAGACCTGAAGATGGTCCAGCCGGGGAGTCTCCATGCGTCGGACGGACGGAGATGCGTCTCATTGATGGCTGCAACGGCAGCATTCTTGTCCTGGAGGAACGCCCGAAGTTCTTCACGACGGCGAAGAATGCCGTTGGCGTTCCACTGGACGAGCACTAGAGGGTCTCTACCCATGACTGGGTGAAGAAACCGATCTTGCGCTCGCCAGTTCCTCCAGGAGTGAGAGGAGCAGGAGCCCTTGCTTGCTGCTGATGTACCGCCTCAGAGTCTTGGAGATCGTCGCAACTGTCACCCAAAGCTCCTGGTCCTCCTGCAGAGCAATGGAGGCGACGGGAGCGACAGCCGCGGAAGCAATCTCTGGGTCACGGGGAGCGTTGGTCCTGACAAGGGCCGTCCTTGCCTGGTCCGGGGGTGCGTCGGTCGGCGGTGTTTTGGCTGGCTTTTCCGCTGCAGCTTCCTCCTTCTCCGCAGGAGCTAGAAGGGAGTTCTTCTTCTTCTTTTTGGAAGACTTAGAGGGCACAGGCTTGGCGGCGCCTGCTGGCGTCGACGTTCCCCGGTCCTCTGCCGTACTCTCCTTCTCCATTGTCCCCGGAAGGACTTCCCCTTTGACTTTCGGGGCCAAGGTTGACAAGTCCTCGGTCCTCTCTGTGCTCGGGGGAGGGGAAGAGATCTGGTACCGGGCGTTTGTCGCCGTGTCTATCTCCATTTGGTCCTGAGAAGGGCCTTTTAAGATCGTGGCGAAGGATTTTCCCCCCTCCACTTTCTTCGCTGCAGCCCTTGCCGGCACAGGTTTCTTCGCCGGCTTCCCAGCAGCCGGAGCAACCTTTCTTTTCGCGTCGCCGTTTTCCTTGTGGCGGCGGAAGGCCTCCATCACCACAGGACAGCGTCGAGCAACAGCAGCGTGGTCACCTCCGCAGTTTGAGCAGATGGCTGCGTCAGTCCTCCCCCTGGAGCACTCCTCCACTCGATGGGCTCCAGCACACCGAAGGCACCTGGTGGCGCAGCGACATGCAAGGGAAATGTGCCCGAAGCGCATGCAGTTATTGCACTGCAACGGGCCACCTCCCCCACGGCACTGTTCCACCGTGACGAAGCAGTAGTGCAGCTTTCGGATGTCCCTTGGCTGCACTGCTCTCGGCGTCCTCACGACATTCGCCACGAGGCGATCAATGGGGACCGGTTTCCCAGCCTCCATGACCGTCAGGCGACGAAGGCTTCTGACGACGTAGCCAAGTGACTGAAGGGCCGCAGCCACCTTGTCATCGCTGACCCACCGAGATACGCCCTTGATGAAAAGCTTCACCCCGGGAATTCTCTCGATGGGCTGAGTGTGGTATTGGATCCTCAAGGAATCCAGTACCGCAGTCGCCTTTCGGTGACCCTCAATGGTCTCGGTGACGAGTCGGATGGAAGATCGCCTGACCTCCAATCCAAACTCGTCCCCGAGTTCCTTTTCCAGTCGCTCGATGAGCCCCTGGACGTCCGTGACGCCATACAGCACAATGGGAGGCGTCTTCCTTTTTGTCACCGTTGGTGCTCCTTCGGTGGCAGCAGGCCTCGGGATGGCGTCGTCCGTAGGGGTTGACGTCTTCTTCTTCTTTTTCTTTGAGCCGACGACGGTAAAACCGTCGCCCGACTCGTCGCCCGAGTCCAGGGCTCGGCATGCTGTTGGTTTAAAATATTTATGTATTTATTTGTCCATTTGTTAAGGGTGTTTTGAGGTCATAAATCAAGTGGCAGTGGTGCTAAAAGACCTTAGCTGTCGATCAACCCTAAACTTAACTACGAGTACTACTTCTTCCAATTACAATCTCTCATGAAAGACACGCGTCTGCTGGTTCTCCAACCTTCTCCGCCCTTTTCCTTGTCTCATGCTTCCCCATCCGTCACCAGCGACATCTTCCCTTCATGTCCGAGAACATGCCAGTCTTCTCATTTCTACTGCCTTTCCTGCAGACGACTCATCTTCTTAAGCGACTCCTTCTCCATATGATCCCAATCTATGTCCTTTTTTCTTTTTTGTTATACTTTCCCGACGACAATCAACCTGAAGTTGGCTTGAGTCACGCGACTAGAGATCACCTGCCAGCAATGAGGGTCCACAGGGGGGGGGGGGGGTCGTTTGGAATCCATACATCGTCATGGCAATCAGGGATGGAGGACCACCTAATTTCCCAGGTGGTTTCCCTGAAAAATGCTTCTCGATGAATCCTACCGCCTGAATGAAGTTAAGGGTGCCCAGAGGGACACCCGGAATCGAACCCGGACAATCCGGTCCGTAGCCACCGGGACGCTTTTCTTCATTTATACTCCACTTAATTTCCTTTGCAACACAAACTTGGAGTCTATTTCTTCTTATTTATTCTCCGTGGCCCGCGCTTCTGCTCCATACAGAATCGTATTCCAAGCATAACATTTCTCTAACATTTTATCTCATTTCCAGTACTTTTTTGCTCGCTTTGAGCTCAAACACCGCCGATTTTCATTCATAAATCCTCTTTCGTCTCTGTTCAACATTCAGGTATTAACATTTCTTCCTTGGTACTCACTAAGCTCTCACGAGCTCCGATTTCTTACCTTCTATCGAATCATTTACATGTTCTTCACATATGCTTTATTTCTGTTCATTTTCGTTCAAAGTTCAACTCTTTTCCGAGACAACTCCTTCAATCGTCACGTACGTGTACGTATTCTTCGTGGTATGCCTCTGACCGTCACTCCCTAGTCAAAAGGATACAGGTTTGCACCCAAAAGTGGTAGGACTGATTTTCTCTGGCGCGAACGGAGCGGTGGAGGGGGGTCTGCCTGACAGGGTTAGGTGGAGGGGGCTCTTAGCAACAGACCGACACCAACCTCAGTCGCCTGCGGGCTGTCGTTGAGTGAGGACACCATTTTTATTGAAGCAAGTATTTTGTCCGCGTCGAAAAACACAATGAATCTGAATTTAGAGCAACGTTATTCCGTGAAGTTTTGTGCGAAACTCGGGAAGACGCAACTGAGACCCTCGATATGATCAAGAAGGCTTATGGGGGAACTGCCTTAAGCCGTTCCACAGTATTTGAGTGGCACAAGTTATTTAAAGAGGGTAGGGAGCTCGTTGAAGACGACCATCGCTCCGGACGGCCGTCGGCGGCAAGAACCAACACGAATGTGGACAGAGTGAGGACACTGCTGAACACAGACCGACGCTTACCCAGTAAAGAAATTGCAGACCAGTTGGGTCTGTCTGCATCCAACGTCCAACGCATGATTTCACAGGATTTGGCCATGCGCAAGGTGTGCGCCAAGATGGTGCCGAAAATTCTGCCATGGCGCGCTCGTCGTCAGACAGCTCCTGGCCAAATACGGCGTTGCCACGTTGCCGCACCCGCCCTATTCTCCCGATCTGGCACCACCGGACTTCTTCTTCTTCCCCCTGATGAAAAGACAGCTCAAGGGACGACGTTTTGACTCGATAAAGGCCGTTCAAGAGGCTTCGACGAGGGTCATCAACGGCATCCCCAAAGAAAATTTCCAGCGGGCGTACGGGGAATGGGAGCAACGTTATACTAAATGTGTAGCAGCTCAAGGAGCATACTTTGAAGATTATTTAGTCGATGTAAGTATATCGTCAATAAAATTCTTGTAAAAAAATCAGTCCTACCACTTTTGGGTGCGACCCTGTATTTAACTGTCTAAACAATTTCTACTCCGGCTATCACACCTTGAATTTATGTTTAATTTTTAACGATTTATTCAGCGTACGTTTGGAACTCCCCTTAACTTCGAGAACGTGCATTATTTTTACGAAAGATCGGGCGTACGAATGCACATTTTTAAGCGATGGAATACTAAATTTAGAGTCCTTCTCACTTCACTCCTTTTCCGATAATCTGAAGGTGTTAATAGTGAGGCTCCAGATGATGTAACCTTCTCTGACTGGACGATTCATTATCGAAGTGGCGTTCATAAGTCTTCTTATTAGCAAAGATAGTTTGTATCATATTCGTGACGACATTTTCTGAAAGGAGTGATTTTTATTATCCTGAATTTTATGATGAGGTAGTCTTCGAGTTTCCGAATTGACGTCTTGCCATATCTCTCCTTGGAAGATTTCCCGCCGGCGGAATTATTCTTAATTGTGCTGAAATAGTCCCAGGAGAATGGCTTCTTATTTACAGGTGATGAGGAAACAATTCCCCTTCACGTTGAAGTTTAGTGTAAACCCCATCCATATGAGGAGGGGAACATAGTACTTCGGACTCTGCTCCACCAGTCCACCGCAATTTCGGGCAAATTGCCCGCATCTGTTTGCCATGGGAGCCATCGGTGCGGGGTGTAGCACCTGCTGCTGAAATGGCCTCACGTTACTTCTAAAAAATTAAGTACGGTCAACTTAGAGCGCGGCACCATTTTTAGCCTTCGGGTTTTTATTATTATTAAAATTGATGAGCCGGGAGATTCGCCAACCTTGATAGATTATACTTAGGGCCTGTTATCTTATAACATGTCTTAGTAAAACAATGTATGCCATTTTGCGAGGTTATCTACAGAGTACATGGTTTGCATAAAAAGTATCGGGAAAGGTTTCGGAAAAATAGATTGTATTTACATATTGCTACAGTGCCTTAAAAATTCTTCGAAGTGTATTATCCCTTGACAGCGTTGACACACTTTTGCCATTGCGGCTTTTCCACGACTCGAAGGCTCCCTGGTTGGCAGATTCGGGAAGGTCCCTAAGGGGTACGCGTGCAAGCTTCTATGTCAGCACTAAGGGTCCCTTTTGGTGGTGTCCTTTGAGGGATGGAGGATTTCACTTTTATAAGGAATAGGAAATTGTCATCTGATGCCAAGTCGGGGCTGTAAAGGGGTTGGGGAATCGTTGCGATGTCGTTACAGAAGGTCTTCGCAAGCAAACACTCGACTCCGCTTTTGGTCGTCCGTCAAGACCTTCGGGACGAGTTTAGCGCAGATCTTTCGTATTGCCAAATTTTCAGTGATAATGTTGTGTGCACTGTCATGTTATCAATGCCAATATGCACTGCAATCATGCGGATACTGAAATGAATTTAGCACTTAACGCACGCACAAGTGGTGCGCAGTCAAACAAAATTCATGTGAATAAAAAACATTTTAGAGGTACGTTAATATTCTCGAGAGGTAGTACTCAAATGCTTTTATGTTTTACAGAATATTAAAATGTGTTTCTATTCTCAATTCCTCTGATAGTTCTGATTCTGCTGTAAATATCTGCCGTCCTATATAAATAGACAGTCTATAATACAGGGTGCGTTCCAAAAGTAATGCAATTATTTTATTAAAGTAATTTATTGTACAGATTTGCACAAACACTCAACATTGCTCGAAGTACTGCCCTTGTGCTGCTACACATTTTTCCCAGCGACTCCTAAGTGACCGGTACGCGTCCTGGAAGACGTCTTCGGGGACATCTGGCAAGGTCTTCGTCACGGCAGATTGGATCTCTTCTGTGGACGATAGACGGGTTCCTTTAAGGGCTGCCTTAATCCGAGGGAACAAAATGACCCCTCTGCTGCGGCGATGTCAGGACTATAGGTGGGGTGGGGCAGCGTTGGCACCTGCTGTTTCGCCAGGAACTCGACGACTCGCAGCGCGTTGTGGCAAACACTTTGGGCATGAGCTTGGCGCACAATTTCCTCATCACTAAATCTTCATGAACAATGCGAAACACAACAGTAGACTACAAGTGTTGGCACTGGCAATGATTATTGCTCAATCGACGGTCAGAAACCAACAATTGTCGAACACGAGCCACATTGTTGTCGGTTTTGCTGGTTGAGGGCCGCCCAGTCAGCGTTGTTCGTCGTGAACCTCTTCCCGGCCCTCCTTAAAGGCCTTTAACCACCTCGAAACCGTTGAGTAGGACTGAGAGAGTCCCAGCAAGCTTTAGGAAGCATGTGAGCCTCGCGAATCATTTTATTTGCCTCCTGAAGAAATTTTGTCAGTCTAGCGCAAAAGTTGGATATAGCGTAACGTTGCTCGATCGTCGGTTCCATTTTTTTCGTGACACGGTGGGTATGCAGATGTTTACAACAACTGACGTGCTACCGCTTCCACAGCTTGGAGAGCACTGAGACCGGTTTTGCGGCAAAGCTTAGGGCCCCCCCCCCTACCTACTCCTAGGGGTTTGATCCCACTTCGACCAATAGGAGCGGGGCTGGAAATTCAATTGCATTACTTCTGGAACGCTTTCTGTACTTTCATATGTTCAGTTTCAAAGCAGAATTACGCGATCGATTGAGCAATGTTGATGCGAAAATATTTGTAGAAGTGTGAAAGGCGTGCAAGTTCTGGAAGAATGGTGGTTGTTAGTATGTGAAATTTACGTGAAAAGGAAAATTCGTACAAGGCAGAAAAAATAGCATTGTGTGAACATGCTTTTTCCCACGGGATACTGCCGGCACTGTGGTGAAACATGGGTGTGCCGGGACAAGTACAATAATGTCGTCCGGATGCGGTGGGCACACCGGTTGCTGCTTGTGATAAAAGCGGGAGCGAGGGTGCGGGGGGTGAAGAGGGCACGTGGATCGAGTGCGCGGGAATCAGACCGCGCCGCGTGTGCCGCGCTGGTTTGGTAATATTCCAAGAAACTACGGAAAATTACGCCACAGTAACTAACGGAGTAACCCGCAAAATGTGCATTGCAATGTAACAAATCCTTATACTCTGAAATCGTTGTATTTTAATGCACATTTTGTCTGTTAACTCCGTCAAGTTACCATTGCGGCCTCTTACGCAGTGTCTTGGAATTTTCTCAAAGGTAAAACACCCCTGGTGTTTAAAACGTTGGCTTTAACCCTAGAACGGTAAAGCTATTTTTTCACCATATTCTGGTAACAATTTTCAAAACTTCTAATCTCACTTACATTATGACTTGGAGAGTCCTATGCGGGCTCATGTTTTCGGTTTTTAATGTGGAATCACGTGACACAAAGATTTATTTTTCAAAATTTATCGGATGAGAGAAAAATATTTTCGTTTTGCGTGAGATTTCGAACGCTCAGGGGTGTTTATTCACCCCGTTACTGTTCTAGGGTTAATTTCGTGGGCTGCGGCGCATTGCACACGATTACGAATACCTTTGACATTGTATTTAAGGTATTTCATCACATCTTGTTCCTTTCAAGCCTCCAAAGATGTCGGAGTGTAAGAGGACTCCCCGGTAGCTTAACTGGCTACATAAGCACCCGGCCGGACATCGAGGGATCCGGATTCGATCCCAATCAAGGCGAACGATTTATAACGCTCTGACATTGCTACTTGGTTTGGTCCCGGCTGTGAGACTGGACGAGAGTCGAAAGGGCAATGTGTGTTGGGGGTACGCGAGTGGAATGGTTTGAGGGAGGAAGGGTTAATGCGGGGGGATTTGAGAAACCCTATCGGGGCGAGGAACATCGGAAGGGGGCGGGAGGGCACGAGTGGGTGTGACCTGAAGGGGGGTGTGTCTGGTAGGGAAGGGGAGGAATTCAGGGAAAGGGAGGGAGGGACCGCCTGAACTAGTGTAAAACTTAGTCTCCCCGTCTGCCATTCCTGAATCGGCCTCCCTCGGAAGAGAAGTGCGTGGAGGGAGGCCGATCGTCCCCGCCCTGTCCCCCCTTGAGCTCCGCAGTTATTTGAGGAGGTATGCGTCCGATAAGGAAATGGGTCACTCAGGAATTCCTGGCGAGTTTTTCTTAGTCTGTCGAACTTCTTATCAAGCAGCTGTGAGCCTGGCGCGCCTCCCGCGGAAGACCGCGTACTAGCGACGCATATCAAACCTCTCTTAGGTTGAGCGCTAGAGTAGTGGGCTTTCCACCTATATATTTATTTTTTATCGTATTTCAAACCTTAAAAAATCGCCGGTCCGATTTCTAGTTTAAAAAGTAAATAAAAGATTAATCAATGGCAAAATTAACGATGGCCTTGACGACTCATTCGTCCATCTTCCCACTTAAGGTTTGATTGGTGGAATCCATTCAGTTCTCCTCATCCTAGTATGAATTATCTTTATCGCCCTGGAAACGTCCTTATTATGTCCCTTCTCACTTTGCTTTTGAATAAATGTGGGAGTTGATGGCGAAAAGTTGTTGTAGGGCATAGATAGTTAACCCTACGTAATTACTGAAGATAACATCGGCAAAAGCGTTCACACAAGGTTTCTATGTAAAGTATCGGAGAAATAGAGTTATTTCAGGTAGTGCTACAATGCCTCGAAATACTTCCGGGTACATCCCTTGAGAGTCGATGCACTTTTGCCCTTGCGGCTTTCCCGCGACTCGGAGCCTCCGTGGGAGGCGGATTCCGGATAAGGGTACTCTTGAAGGGTACAAGGTTCTTTGATGACACTTAGGATACCATGGCGGTGTCCTTTAATAGAAAGTGATTTCACTTTTGGAAATGGGAAATAGTCTGCTGGTGCCAATTCGGGACTGTAAGGGGGTTGGGGAATCGTCGTGAGGAAGTTTTCTTCCAGGTAGCCGGTTACCTTGGTGCCTCAGGCGCTAAAGACCTTCGGAACGAGTTTAGCGCAGATCTTTCGCATCCTTTCGGTCCTTAAAGGGTACGCGCGCAAGCTTCTCTGACGACACTTAGAGACTCCCATGATGGTGGTGTCCTTTGATAGATGGTGGATTTCATTTTTATAGTGAATGGGAAATAATCTGTTGTCCTGGCCAATTTGGGACTATATGGGGGTTGATGAATCACTACGATTATGTTTTACGCCAGGTAGTCGGTTACCTTGGAGCAGGCCTTCGGGACGAGTTTAGCGCAGATCTTTCGAATCGCCAAAATGTCATCGAGAATGGTGTGCACTGTCATCTTATCAACGCCAATACGATCTGCGATCACGCGCACAATTAACGTATACGGTCTGAATTGAAGACTTCACGGACCCGTTGCACGCTGTCGGCGGTTCTTGACGTCGACGGCCGTCCAGTGCGAGGCTCTTCCTACATACTCTCTCGGCCATCTTAGAAGCGCTTTTGCCTCTTAAAAACCTTCAGTTCGTGACATGATTTCATCCTTGAACACTGGGCGAATCATGCCCAACGTCTCCGTACCAGATTTACCCAGTCCAACACAAAATTTGATGTACCTCTGTTCAATAGTTCGCTGCATTTTGCGCTTGTACCGAGTCAGTCGAAAGAGATTCTCTTAAAAGACGATCTAGCCTGAACGGACGCTCGCAGGCGATTGGCGTTTGTCGCGAAGTGAAGGTCAAACCACTGAGCCTGTGCGGTGCGATGGCTTTACGACGTAGAATCACGTGGGGGAAAAATATTTTCCGATACTTTTTACAATAACTTAGTATGTCCCTTCTAATTGGGCTTTTGAATAAATGTTGGGAGTTGAAAGCAAAAGTAGTTGTAGAAGATAGATAGTTAGCGCTATGCAAGGAAGAAGAGAAAGCACTGGCGAACGCGATTGTTCGGAGAGTATGCAGCCCCGAGACTTGACCATTGAGACCATACGCGGTAACTTGAAGGCATTGGCGGCGGATCCAGGTGAGAAACAAACCCGAAGGGAGTCGGGCCTCTTACCCATTTCCCCCATAAACGCCTTCCGTGATTCACTTCTTTTTTTCGATTCCAATAAATTCGTTTAAATTGCAAATATTCAAAAAACGATCTTCAGCGAAACTTTTCCGTTTAAATTCTGACCGAATTCAAGTTTCCCTCTCTCCGAGTGTCGCCCTTGGATCCGCCGACGAATGGAGGAATAGCGTGGTTTGGAGTATTTCGAGAGGTGCCAAAGAATAATAAATAAAACAATATGGACTTGGGTGGAAAGAAACGAGAAAGTGCGGTCCATGAAAGGCGAGAGGGAGGGCTTTTGGGGAGCATTCGAT